>NC_138294.1:647500-662500 GCF_965601325.2 Salmo salar
AGTGTATTTAGGAGTAGAGGTTTCTCCTCGCGGTGGTGTTGTACTGTTTGTAGTGTATTTAGGAGTAGAGGTTTCTCCTCCGTGTGGTAGGTTTATTTCCCTGTGTGGCGACTTCGTTGGGTGTGTTTCCCCACCTGTTGTTGTCGTGTTTTGGGACGTTCAATAGACGACTGTGCTACTGGAAATTCCTTGCTCTCCTGCTCCTGACTCCTACCTCTTCTTAGGAGGCACCTAACACAGTCACTCAGTCAAACAATCAACCTTCCCAACCATCCCTCCATCAATCCATCCGCCCAACCACCCATCCATCCATCCATCCACCAATCAACAAATCACTCACCTTCCAGCCGGCCATCGATAGGCCGAAGACGAAGAGGGGCAGGAGGAAGAAGCAGGAAATTATGTAGACGCCGGCGAACCAGCGATAGTCTGCCGTGATGTTACCCAGGGCCTTAGCCAATCGGATGGGGATACGGGTAAAGGGGATTGGATACCACAAGATGATACCAGACACGTTGAACACGAAGTGGATCAGAGCGATCTGGGGAAGGGAGGGAGGGATGAGTGTGTGGTAGGGTGTGTGTGTGTGTGTGCGTGTGCGTGTGCGTGTGCGTGTGTGACCTGTAGAGCGTTGGCCAGAGTGTTTCCAGGTGCTGCCATGGCTGCCAGTATAGCCGTGGTCGTCGTGCCGATGTTGGCCCCTAGCGACAGAGGGTACGCCCTCTCGATGCTGATCACACCAATACCTACACACGAGGGGAACACTTAGTACCATACACATAAACATGACATAACCTGTAGTTCCATTTACCATGGAGGGGAGGGGAGAGGAGAGGAGGGGAGAGGAGAGGAGAGGAGGGTGAGAAGGGATGGGAGAGGGGAGGAGAGGGGAGGAGAAGAGAAGGGGAGGTCAGAAGGGAGGGGAAAGGGGAGGAGGGGAGACTCAACCATAGGGAGGGGAGGATAGGATAGGATAGGATAGGATAGGATAGGAGAGGAGAGGCAACCAGAGGGAGGAGAGGAGGATAGGAGAACAGAGGAGGGCATAGGAGAGGTCAAGGGGAGAGCAGAGGAGACTTACCAATGAGTGGATTGATAGCGGCGGTGAATACAGAACTACTCTGGACAATGAAGGTCATTCCAGCTCCGACCAGCATGGCGATATAACCTGTCACCCAGCCAAAGGGGAACGGGAAATCTACACAAACACAAACACAAACATTGATTTCTATATCCTTGGGAGCGTGATGGTCTGTCCATACTGTCTGTCCTGGTGCAAATGTGGTTTCTAACCTCAAGGATTTTCCTGGTTAAATAAAAAGTAAAATATGCCTTCTGGACAGATTCCTGCGCAATTAGGCTATCTACTCATAGACATAGAATCACTAGAATGGATATTCCCAGCCAATGTCAAAGTAAAGGTTGAGTTGTTGATTCTATTTCTGTGGCTCTACTTTAGGATTGATTGAATAGGTATTATCACCATAACAACATTGGATAAGTATTAGCAACATAACAACAAGTTAGTCAGAGGAGGTCCAGGCTACTATCTCATCTGAAGTGAGCTTGGCTGACAGCAACCACAACAACAACAATCAGTCTCATAGGGCTGTTCCAGTGACTGTATTAGAGTCAAACTGGCAGTAATGAGTTATGACTTCAGTAAATTTCCACATGACCGTTGAGTCATGGTAATCTCTTGTCTGTGTGTGTTGGTTGGTAACGACCATCAGTTCACTACCGGCCTAGTACTAACGGTCACTACCCTATTGTCCCTCTAACCACTCTGACATCACATCATGAACATCCCCCATCACCACCATCAGTTCACTACCGGCCTAGTACTAACGGTCACTACCCTATTGTCCCTCTAACCACTCTGACATCACATCATGAACATCCCCCATCACCACCATCAGTTCACTACCGGCCTAGTACTAACGGTCACTACCCTATTGTCCCTCTAACCACTCTGACATCACATCATGAACATCCCCCATCACCACCATCAGTTCACTACCGGCCTAGTACTAACGGTCACTACCCTATTGTCCCTCTAACCACTCTGACATCACATCATGAACATCCCCCATCACCACCATCAGTTCACTACCGGCCTAGTACTAACGGTCACTACCCTATTGTCCCTCTAACCACTCTGACATCACATCATGAACATCCCCCATCACCACCATCAGTTCACTACCGGCCTAGTACTAACGGTCACTACCCTATTGTCCCTCTAACCACTCTGACATCACATCATGAACATCCCCCATCACCACCATCAGTTCACTACCGGCCTAGTTCTAACGGTCACTACCCTATTGTCCCTCTAACCACTCTGACATCACATCATGAACATCCCCCATCACCACCATCAGTTCACTACCGGCCTAGTACTAACGGTCACTACCCTATTGTCCCTCTAACCACTCTGACATCACATCATGAACATCCCCCATCACCACCATCAGTTCACTACCGGCCTAGTACTAACGGTCACTACCCTATTGTCCCTCTAACCACTCTGACATCACATCATGAACATCCCCCATCACCACCATCAGTTCACTACCGGCCTAGTACTAACGGTCACTACCCTATTGTCCCTCTAACCACTCTGACATCACATCATGAACATCCCCCATCACCACCATCAGTTCACTACCGGCCTAGTACTAACGGTCACTACCCTATTGTCCCTCTAACCACTCTGACATCACATCATGAACATCCCCCATCACCACCATCAGTTCACTACCGGCCTAGTACTAACGGTCACTACCCTATTGTCCCTCTAACCACTCTGACATCACATCATGAACATCCCCCATCACCACCATCAGTTCACTACCGGCCTAGTACTAACGGTCACTACCCTATTGTCCCTCTAACCACTCTGACATCACATCATGAACATCCCCCATCACCACCATCAGTTCACTACCGGCCTAGTACTAACGGTCACTACCCTATTGTCCCTCTAACCACTCTGACATCACATCATGAACATCCCCCATCACCACCATCAGTTCACTACCGGCCTAGTACTAACGGTCACTACCCTATTGTCCCTCTAACCACTCTGACATCACATCATGAACATCCCCCATCACCACCATCAGTTCACTACCGGCCTAGTACTAACGGTCACTACCCTATTGTCCCTCTAACCACTCTGACATCACATCATGAACATCCCCCATCACCACCATCAGTTCACTACCGGCCTAGTACTAACGGTCACTACCCTATTGTCCCTCTAACCACTCTGACATCACATCATGAACATCCCCCATCACCACCATCAGTTCACTACCGGCCTAGTACTAACGGTCACTACCCTATTGTCCCTCTAACCACTCTGACATCACATCATGAACATCCCCCATCACCACCATCAGTTCACTACCGGCCTAGTACTAACGGTCACTACCCTATTGTCCCTCTAACCACTCTGACATCACATCATGAACATCCCCCACCACCACCATCAGTTCACTACCGGCCTAGTACTAACGGTCACTACCCTATTGTCCCTCTAACCACTCTGACATCACATCATGAACATCCCCCATCACCACCATCAGTTCACTACCGGCCTAGTACTAACGGTCACTACCCTATTGTCCCTCTAACCACTCTGACATCACATCATGAACATCCCCCATCACCACCATCAGTTCACTACCGGCCTAGTACTAACGGTCACTACCCTATTGTCCCTCTAACCACTCTGACATCACATCATGAACATCCCCCATCACCACCATCAGTTCACTACCGGCCTAGTACTAACGGTCACTACCCTATTGTCCCTCTAACCACTCTGACATCACATCATGAACATCCCCCCACCACCACCATCAGTTCACTACCGGCCTAGTACTAACGGTCACTACCCTATTGTCCCTCTAACCACTCTGACATCACATCATGAACATCCCCCATCACCACCATCAGTTCACTACCGGCCTAGTACTAACGGTCACTACCCTATTGTCCCTCTAACCACTCTGACATCACATCATGAACATCCCCCATCACCACCATCAGTTCACTACCGGCCTAGTACTAACGGTCACTACCCTATTGTCCCTCTAACCACTCTGACATCACATCATGAACATCCCCCATCACCACCATCAGTTCACTACCGGCCTAGTACTAACGGTCACTACCCTATTGTCCCTCTAACCACTCTGACATCACATCATGAACATCCCCCATCACCACCATCAGTTCACTACCGGCCTAGTACTAACGGTCACTACCCTATTGTCCCTCTAACCACTCTGACATCACATCATGAACATCCCCCATCACCACCATCAGTTCACTACCGGCCTAGTTCTAACGGTCACTACCCTATTGTCCCTCTAACCACTCTGACATCACATCATGAACATCCCCCATCACCACCATCAGTTCACTACCGGCCTAGTACTAACGGTCACTACCCTATTGTCCCTCTAACCACTCTGACATCACATCATGAACATCCCCCATCACCACCATCAGTTCACTACCGGCCTAGTACTAACGGTCACTACCCTATTGTCCCTCTAACCACTCTGACATCACATCATGAACATCCCCCATCACCACCATCAGTTCACTACCGGCCTAGTACTAACGGTCACTACCCTATTGTCCCTCTAACCACTCTGACATCACATCATGAACATCCCCCATCACCACCATCAGTTCACTACCGGCCTAGTACTAACGGTCACTACCCTATTGTCCCTCTAACCACTCTGACATCACATCATGAACATCCCCCATCACCACCATCAGTTCACTACCGGCCTAGTACTAACGGTCACTACCCTATTGTCCCTCTAACCACTCTGACATCACATCATGAACATCCCCCATCACCACCATCAGTTCACTACCGGCCTAGTACTAACGGTCACTACCCTATTGTCCCTCTAACCACTCTGACATCACATCATGAACATCCCCCATCACCACCATCAGTTCACTACCGGCCTAGTACTAACGGTCACTACCCTATTGTCCCTCTAACCACTCTGACATCACATCATGAACATCCCCCATCACCACCATCAGTTCACTACCGGCCTAGTACTAACGGTCACTACCCTATTGTCCCTCTAACCACTCTGACATCACATCATGAACATCCCCCATCACCACCATCAGTTCACTACCGGCCTAGTACTAACGGTCACTACCCTATTGTCCCTCTAACCACTCTGACATCACATCATGAACATCCCCCATCACCACCATCAGTTCACTACCGGCCTAGTACTAACGGTCACTACCCTATTGTCCCTCTAACCACTCTGACATCACATCATGAACATCCCCCATCACCACCATCAGTTCACTACCGGCCTAGTACTAACGGTCACTACCCTATTGTCCCTCTAACCACTCTGACATCACATCATGAACATCCCCCATCACCACCATCAGTTCACTACCGGCCTAGTACTAACGGTCACTACCCTATTGTCCCTCTAACCACTCTGACATCGCATCATGAACATCCCCCATCACCACCATCAGTTCACTACCGGCCTAGTACTAACGGTCACTACCCTATTGTCCCTCTAACCACTCTGACATCGCATCATGAACATCCCCCATCACCACCATCAGTTCACTACCGGCCTAGTACTAACGGTCACTACCCTATTGTCCCTCTAACCACTCTGACATCGCATCATGAACATCCCCCACCACCACCATCAGTTCACTACCGGCCTAGTACTAACGGTCACTACCCTATTGTCCCTCTAACCACTCTGACATCGCATCATGAACATCCCCCACCACCACCATCAGTTCACTACCGGCCTAGTACTAACGGTCACTACCCTATTGTCCCTCTAACCACTCTGACATCACATCATGAACATCCCCCATCACCACCATCAGTTCACTACCGGCCTAGTACTAACGGTCACTACCCTATTGTCCCTCTAACCACTCTGACATCACATCATGAACATCCCCCATCACCACCATCAGTTCACTACCGGCCTAGTACTAACGGTCACTACCCTATTGTCCCTCTAACCACTCTGACATCACATCATGAACATCCCCCATCACCACCATCAGTTCACTACCGGCCTAGTACTAACGGTCACTACCCTATTGTCCCTCTAACCACTCTGACATCACATCATGAACATCCCCCATCACCACCATCAGTTCACTACCGGCCTAGTACTAACGGTCACTACCCTATTGTCCCTCTAACCACTCTGACATCACATCATGAACATCCCCCATCACCACCATCAGTTCACTACCGGCCTAGTACTAACGGTCACTACCCTATTGTCCCTCTAACCACTCTGACATCACATCATGAACATCCCCCATCACCACCATCAGTTCACTACCGGCCTAGTACTAACGGTCACTACCCTATTGTCCCTCTAACCACTCTGACATCACATCATGAACATCCCCCATCACCACCATCAGTTCACTACCGGCCTAGTACTAACGGTCACTACCCTATTGTCCCTCTAACCACTCTGACATCACATCATGAACATCCCCCATCACCACCATCAGTTCACTACCGGCCTAGTACTAACGGTCACTACCCTATTGTCCCTCTAACCACTCTGACATCACATCATGAACATCCCCCATCACCACCATCAGTTCACTACCGGCCTAGTACTAACGGTCACTACCCTATTGTCCCTCTAACCACTCTGACATCACATCATGAACATCCCCCATCACCACCATCAGTTCACTACCGGCCTAGTACTAACGGTCACTACCCTATTGTCCCTCTAACCACTCTGACATCACATCATGAACATCCCCCATCACCACCATCAGTTCACTACCGGCCTAGTACTAACGGTCACTACCCTATTGTCCCTCTAACCACTCTGACATCACATCATGAACATCCCCCATCACCACCATCAGTTCACTACCGGCCTAGTACTAACGGTCACTACCCTATTGTCCCTCTAACCACTCTGACATCACATCATGAACATCCCCCATCACCACCATCAGTTCACTACCGGCCTAGTACTAACGGTCACTACCCTATTGTCCCTCTAACCACTCTGACATCACATCATGAACATCCCCCATCACCACCATCAGTTCACTACCGGCCTAGTACTAACGGTCACTACCCTATTGTCCCTCCAACCACTCTGACATCACATCATGAACATCCCCCATCACCACCATCAGTTCACTACCGGCCTAGTACTAACGGTCACTACCCTATTGTCCCTCCAACCACTCTGACATCGCATCATGAACATCCCCCATCACCACCATCAGTTCACTACCGGCCTAGTACTAACGGTCACTACCCTATTGTCCCTCTAACCACTCTGACATCGCATCATGAACATCCCCCACCACCACCATCAGTTCACTACCGGCCTAGTACTAACGGTCACTACCCTATTGTCCCTCTAACCACTCTGACATCGCATCATGAACATCCCCCACCACCACCATCAGTTCACTACCGGCCTAGTACTAACGGTCACTACCCTATTGTCCCTCTAACCACTCTGACATCGCATCATGAACATCCCCCACCACCACCATCAGTTCACTACCGGCCTAGTACTAACGGTCACTACCCTATTGTCCCTCTAACCACTCTGACATCGCATCATGAACATCCCCCATCACCACCATCAGTTCACTACCGGCCTAGTACTAACGGTCACTACCCTATTGTCCCTCTAACCACTCTGACATCACATCATGAACATCCCCCATCACCACCATCAGTTCACTACCGGCCTAGTACTAACGGTCACTACCCTATTGTCCCTCTAACCACTCTGACATCACATCATGAACATCCCCCATCACCACCATCAGTTCACTACCGGCCTAGTACTAACGGTCACTACCCTATTGTCCCTCTAACCACTCTGACATCACATCATGAACATCCCCCATCACCACCATCAGTTCACTACCGGCCTAGTACTAACGGTCACTACCCTATTGTCCCTCTAACCACTCTGACATCACATCATGAACATCCCCCATCACCACCATCAGTTCACTACCGGCCTAGTACTAACGGTCACTACCCTATTGTCCCTCTAACCACTCTGACATCACATCATGAACATCCCCCATCACCACCATCAGTTCACTACCGGCCTAGTACTAACGGTCACTACCCTATTGTCCCTCTAACCACTCTGACATCACATCATGAACATCCCCCATCACCACCATCAGTTCACTACCGGCCTAGTACTAACGGTCACTACCCTATTGTCCCTCTAACCACTCTGACATCACATCATGAACATCCCCCATCACCACCATCAGTTCACTACCGGCCTAGTACTAACGGTCACTACCCTATTGTCCCTCTAACCACTCTGACATCACATCATGAACATCCCCCATCACCACCATCAGTTCACTACCGGCCTAGTACTAACGGTCACTACCCTATTGTCCCTCTAACCACTCTGACATCACATCATGAACATCCCCCATCACCACCATCAGTTCACTACCGGCCTAGTACTAACGGTCACTACCCTATTGTCCCTCTAACCACTCTGACATCACATCATGAACATCCCCCATCACCACCATCAGTTCACTACCGGCCTAGTACTAACGGTCACTACCCTATTGTCCCTCTAACCACTCTGACATCACATCATGAACATCCCCCATCACCACCATCAGTTCACTACCGGCCTAGTACTAACGGTCACTACCCTATTGTCCCTCTAACCACTCTGACATCACATCATGAACATCCCCCATCACCACCATCAGTTCACTACCGGCCTAGTACTAACGGTCACTACCCTATTGTCCCTCCAACCACTCTGACATCACATCATGAACATCCCCCATCACCACCATCAGTTCACTACCGGCCTAGTACTAACGGTCACTACCCTATTGTCCCTCCAACCACTCTGACATCACATCATGAACATCCCCCATCACCACCATCAGTTCACTACCGGCCTAGTACTAACGGTCACTACCCTATTGTCCCTCTAACCACTCTGACATCGCATCATGAACATCCCCCACCACCACCATCAGTTCACTACCGGCCTAGTACTAACGGTCACTACCCTATTGTCCCTCTAACCACTCTGACATCGCATCATGAACATCCCCCACCACCACCATCAGTTCACTACCGGCCTAGTACTAACGGTCACTACCCTATTGTCCCTCTAACCACTCTGACATCGCATCATGAACATCCCCCACCACCACCATCAGTTCACTACCGGCCTAGTACTAACGGTCACTACCCTATTGTCCCTCTAACCACTCTGACATCGCATCATGAACATCCCCCATCACCACCATCAGTTCACTACCGGCCTAGTACTAACGGTCACTACCCTATTGTCCCTCTAACCACTCTGACATCACATCATGAACATCCCCCATCACCACCATCAGTTCACTACCGGCCTAGTACTAACGGTCACTACCCTATTGTCCCTCTAACCACTCTGACATCACATCATGAACATCCCCCATCACCACCATCAGTTCACTACCGGCCTAGTACTAACGGTCACTACCCTATTGTCCCTCTAACCACTCTGACATCACATCATGAACATCCCCCATCACCACCATCAGTTCACTACCGGCCTAGTACTAACGGTCACTACCCTATTGTCCCTCTAACCACTCTGACATCACATCATGAACATCCCCCATCACCACCATCAGTTCACTACCGGCCTAGTACTAACGGTCACTACCCTATTGTCCCTCTAACCACTCTGACATCACATCATGAACATCCCCCATCACCACCATCAGTTCACTACCGGCCTAGTACTAACGGTCACTACCCTATTGTCCCTCTAACCACTCTGACATCACATCATGAACATCCCCCATCACCACCATCAGTTCACTACCGGCCTAGTACTAACGGTCACTACCCTATTGTCCCTCTAACCACTCTGACATCACATCATGAACATCCCCCATCACCACCATCAGTTCACTACCGGCCTAGTACTAACGGTCACTACCCTATTGTCCCTCTAACCACTCTGACATCACATCATGAACATCCCCCATCACCACCATCAGTTCACTACCGGCCTAGTACTAACGGTCACTACCCTATTGTCCCTCTAACCACTCTGACATCACATCATGAACATCCCCCATCACCACCATCAGTTCACTACCGGCCTAGTACTAACGGTCACTACCCTATTGTCCCTCTAACCACTCTGACATCACATCATGAACATCCCCCATCACCACCATCAGTTCACTACCGGCCTAGTACTAACGGTCACTACCCTATTGTCCCTCTAACCACTCTGACATCACATCATGAACATCCCCCACCACCACCATCAGTTCACTACCGGCCTAGTACTAACGGTCACTACCCTATTGTCCCTCTAACCACTCTGACATCACATCATGAACATCCCCCATCACCACCATCAGTTCACTACCGGCCTAGTACTAACGGTCACTACCCTATTGTCCCTCTAACCACTCTGACATCACATCATGAACATCCCCCATCACCACCATCAGTTCACTACCGGCCTAGTACTAACGGTCACTACCCTATTGTCCCTCTAACCACTCTGACATCACATCATGAACATCCCCCATCACCACCATCAGTTCACTACCGGCCTAGTACTAACGGTCACTACCCTATTGTCCCTCTAACCACTCTGACATCACATCATGAACATCCCCCATCACCACCATCAGTTCACTACCGGCCTAGTACTAACGGTCACTACCCTATTGTCCCTCTAACCACTCTGACATCACATCATGAACATCCCCCATCACCACCATCAGTTCACTACCGGCCTAGTACTAACGGTCACTACCCTATTGTCCCTCTAACCACTCTGACATCACATCATGAACATCCCCCATCACCACCATCAGTTCACTACCGGCCTAGTACTAACGGTCACTACCCTATTGTCCCTCTAACCACTCTGACATCACATCATGAACATCCCCCATCACCACCATCAGTTCACTACCGGCCTAGTACTAACGGTCACTACCCTATTGTCCCTCTAACCACTCTGACATCACATCATGAACATCCCCCATCACCACCATCAGTTCACTACCGGCCTAGTACTAACGGTCACTACCCTATTGTCCCTCTAACCACTCTGACATCACATCATGAACATCCCCCATCACCACCATCAGTTCACTACCGGCCTAGTACTAACGGTCACTACCCTATTGTCCCTCTAACCACTCTGACATCACATCATGAACATCCCCCACCACCACCATCAGTTCACTACCGGCCTAGTACTAACGGTCACTACCCTATTGTCCCTCTAACCACTCTGACATCACATCATGAACATCCCCCATCACCACCATCAGTTCACTACCGGCCTAGTACTAACGGTCACTACCCTATTGTCCCTCTAACCACTCTGACATCACATCATGAACATCCCCCATCACCACCATCAGTTCACTACCGGCCTAGTACTAACGGTCACTACCCTATTGTCCCTCTAACCACTCTGACATCACATCATGAACATCCCCCATCACCACCATCAGTTCACTACCGGCCTAGTACTAACGGTCACTACCCTATTGTCCCTCTAACCACTCTGACATCACATCATGAACATCCCCCATCACCACCATCAGTTCACTACCGGCCTAGTACTAACGGTCACTACCCTATTGTCCCTCTAACCACTCTGACATCACATCATGAACATCCCCCACCACCACCATCAGTTCACTACCGGCCTAGTACTAACGGTCACTACCCTATTGTCCCTCTAACCACTCTGACATCACATCATGAACATCCCCCATCACCACCATCAGTTCACTACCGGCCTAGTACTAACGGTCACTACCCTATTGTCCCTCTAACCACTCTGACATCACATCATGAACATCCCCCATCACCACCATCAGTTCACTACCGGCCTAGTACTAACGGTCACTACCCTATTGTCCCTCTAACCACTCTGACATCACATCATGAACATCCCCCATCACCACCATCAGTTCACTACCGGCCTAGTACTAACGGTCACTACCCTATTGTCCCTCTAACCACTCTGACATCACATCATGAACATCCCCCCACCACCACCATCAGTTCACTACCGGCCTAGTACTAACGGTCACTACCCTATTGTCCCTCTAACCACTCTGACATCACATCATGAACATCCCCCATCACCACCATCAGTTCACTACCGGCCTAGTACTAACGGTCACTACCCTATTGTCCCTCTAACCACTCTGACATCACATCATGAACATCCCCCATCACCACCATCAGTTCACTACCGGCCTAGTACTAACGGTCACTACCCTATTGTCCCTCTAACCACTCTGACATCACATCATGAACATCCCCCATCACCACCATCAGTTCACTACCGGCCTAGTACTAACGGTCACTACCCTATTGTCCCTCTAACCACTCTGACATCACATCATGAACATCCCCCATCACCACCATCAGTTCACTACCGGCCTAGTACTAACGGTCACTACCCTATTGTCCCTCTAACCACTCTGACATCACATCACATCACCACCACCACCACCACCATCATCACCACCATCATCATCATCACCATCATCACCACCACCACCATCATCATCACCATCACCACCATCATCACCATCATCATCACCATCATCACTATCACCACCATCATCAAAACCATCACCACCACCATCATCACCACCACCACCACCACCATCATCATCAACATCACCACCATCACCACCACCATCATCACCACCACCACCATCATCACCACCATCACCACCACCATCATCACCACCACCATCATCATCATCATCATCACCATCATCACCACCATCATCACCACCACCATCACCACCATCACCAGCATCACCATCATCATCATCATCACCATCATCGTCATCACATCACCATTGTTCCTCTCTTCCTCGTTCCTCTGTCTCACCTGTGTTGAGGATCTTCTTGATGACTACGGCCACCTGTCCCTTGAGCATGGAGTTGAGCAGCTTGACGATGAGGATGAGACAGGAACACAGCACCAGCAGAGACAGAGCCAGCAGGATCAGACCTATGGTCAGGTCAGACAGGTCCACGTTCACAAAGATATGATTACCTGGGGAGGGACAACACACATTACCTGGGGAGGGAGAACACACATTATCTGGGGAGGGACAACACACACACACACACACACACACACACACACACACACACACACACACACACACACACACACACACACACACACACACACACACACACACACACACACACCAACCTGGGCTCGAACCAGGGACCCTCTGCGCACATCAACAACAGTCACCCACGAAACATCGTTACCCATCGCGCCACAAAAGCCGCGGCCCTTGCAGCGGAAGGGGAACAACTACTTAAGGTCTCAGAGCGAGTGACGTCACCGATTGAAACGCTATTAGCGCACACCACCGCTAACTAGCTAGCCATTTCACATCGGTTACACACACAGTGACCAGAGCCCTATTCCCTATACAGTGCACTACTTTAGACCAGAGCCCTATTCCCTATATAGTGCACTACTTTAGACCAGAGCCCTATTCCCTATATAGTGCACTACTTTAGACCAGAGCCCCATTGGCCTTATTCAGGGTATAGGGTCATTTGAGACAGACGGTAGTTGTCATGGGAACAGTGTTTCCTGTTTGTTGACTGTGTACGCACATGTCTGTATGTTGTAGGTCTCTGAGATGTTGTGTAGAGTGTAGCAGAGGTCCGGGGAACACCAACAGAGGGCTGGGGAGGTGCAGTTCTCTGGCCCAGGGACCGTCTCATTCCTCAGGGTCTGGAACACACACACACACACACACACACACACACACACACACACACACACACACACACACACACACACACACACACACACACACACACACACACACACACACACATGTTGATGCATTGGTGTGTAGTTAATATATTGGAGTATGGGTGGTGTCGAAGTTAGCGTGTTTGGTTAGCTTGTTGGAGTATGGGTGGTGTGAAGTTAGCGTGTTTGGTTAGCTTGTTGGAGTATGTTTGTTGTGTAGTTAGCATGTTTGGTTAGCTTGTTGCAGTATGTTTGGTATGTAGTTAGCATGTTTGGTTAGCTTGTTGCAGTATGTTTGGTGTGTAGTTAGCATGTTTGGTTAGCTTGTTGGAGTATGTTTGTTGTGTAGTTAGCATGTTTGGTTAGCTTGTTGCAGTATGTTTGGTATGTAGTTAGCATGTTTGGTTAGCTTGTTGGAGTATGTTTGTTGTGTAGTTAGCATGTTTGGTTAGCTTGTTGGAGTATGTTTGGTATGTAGTTAGCATGTTCTCTTACCACATTGGTGAATGTTTTGCACCATTTTAAGATGAGACTCTTATTCCTGGTATCCGGGTCACCTGAAGCAATACCACTGATGACTGATTGATCCAACTAAGAGACAGAGAGAGAGAGACAGGGACAGACAGAGAGAGACAGAGAGAGATAGAGAGGCAGGGACAGACAGAGAGAGACAGAGAGAGATAGAGAGAGAGAGACAGGGACAGACAGGGAGAGACAGAGATAGAGAGCGAGACAGAGACAGAGAGAGAGAGACAGGGACAGACAGGGAGAGACAGAGATAGAGAGCGAGACAGAGACAGAGAGAGAGAGAGAGGGACAGACAGGGAGAGACAGAGATAGAGAGCGAGACAGAGACAGAGAGAGAGAGACAGGGACAGCCAGGGAGAGACAGAGATAGAGAGCGAGACAGAGACAGAGAGAGAGAGACAGGGACAGACAGAGAGAGAGAGACAGAGAGAGATAGAGAGAGAGAGCGAGACAGAGAGAGAGAGAGAGAGATATCATAGAGGGAGAGGGAGAGATAGAGAGGAACAGAGAGAGAAGAGAGAGAGATGGATTTGAGTCCTCTATTTCTCCTCTTATTCTTAAACATGACATCAGAGTG
>NC_138294.1:667500-670000 GCF_965601325.2 Salmo salar
TGTTCCGTGATTTATCCATTGGCATTGAGGAGTACACCACCTGAGTCACAGGCTTCATCAATAAGTGCATCGACGACGTCGTCCCCACAATGACCGTACGTACATATCCCAACCAGAAGCCACAGATTACAGGCAACATCTGCACTGAGCTAAAGGCTAAAGGCTAGAGCTACCGCTTTCATGGAGTGGGACACTTATCCGTACCCTTATAAGAAATCCTGCTATTACCTAAGATGAACCATCAAACAGGCAAAGCGTCTATACAGGACTAAGATTGAATCCTACTACACCGGCTCTGTTGCTCGTCGGATGTGGCAGGGCTTGCAAACTATTACAGGCTAATAAAGGGAAACCGAGCCACGAGCTGCCCGGTGACGCGAGCCTACCAGACTCAGAGCATTAGCAGACCAACTTGTAAGTGTCTTCACTGACATTCTCCACCTCACCCTGACCGAGTCTGTAATACCTACATGTTTCAAGCAGACCACCATAGTCCCAAGAAAGTTAACATAACCTGTCTAAATGACTACCGCCCCGTAGCACTCACATCAGTAGCCATGAAGTGCTTTGAAAGGCTGGTCATGGCTCACATCAACACCATCATCCCAGACACCCCTAGACCCACTCCAATTCGCATACCGCCCCAACAGATCCACAGATAACGCAATCTCAATTGCACTCCACACTGCCCTTTCCCACCTGGACAAAAGCTCCCTCAACGTGAGCAAGACAAAGGAGATGATCGTGGACGACAGGAAAAGGAGGAGCGAACATGCCCCCATTCACATCAACCGGGCTGTAGTGAAGCAGGTCGAGAGTTTCAAGTTCTTTGGTGTCCACATCACCACCAAACTATCATGGTCCAAACACACCAAGACAGTCGTGAAGAGGGCACGACAACACCTTTCCCCCTCAGGAGACTGAAAAGATTTGGCATGGGTCCCCAAATCCTCAAAAAGTTCTACAGCTGCACCATCGAGAGCATCCTGACCGGTTGCATCACCGCCTGGTATGGCAACTGTTCGGCATCCGACCGTAAGGCACTACAGATGGTAGTGCATACGGCCCAGTACATCACTAGGGCCAAGCTTCCTGCCATCCAGGACCTCTATACCAGGCGGTGTCCGAGGAAGGCCCCAAAAATGGTCAAAAACTCCAGTCACCCAAGTTTGATTTGATTTGACCTACAGAAAGATGAACCTAGAGAAGAGTTTCCTAAGCAAGCAGGTCCCGGAGCTCTGTTCACAAACACAAACACACCTCACAGAGCCCAGGACAGCAACACCATTAGACCCAACCAAACATGAGAAAACAAAAAGATAATTACTTGACACATTGGAAAGAACTAACAAAAAAACAGAGCAAACTAGAATGCTATTTGGCTCTAAACAGAGAGTACACAGTGGCAGAATACCTGACCACTGTGATTGACCAACATTTAAGGAAACCTTTGACTATGTACAGACTCAGTGAGCATAGCCTTGCTATTGAGAAAGGCCCCGTAGGCAGACCTGACTCTCAAGAGAAGACAGGCTATGTGCACACTGCCCACGAAATGAGGTCGAAGCTGAGCTGCACTTCCTGACCTCCTGCCAAATGTATGACCATATTAGAGACATATATTTCCCTCAGATTACACAGACCCACAAAGAATTTGAAAACAAACCCAATTTTGATGAACTCTCCATATCTACAGGGTGAAATACCACAGTGTGCCATCACAGCAGCAAGATTTGTGACCTATTGCCACAAGAAAAGGTCAACCAGTGAAGAACAAACACCATTGTAAATACAACACATATTTATATTTATTTATTTTCCCTTTTGTACTTCAACTGTTTGCACATAATATGACATTTGTAATGTCTCTATTATTTTGGAACTTCTGTGAGTGTAATATTTACTGTTCATTTGTATTGTTTATTTCACTTTTGTTTATTATTATCTAGTACACTTGCTTTGGCAATGTTAACATATGTTTCCCATGCCAATAAAGCCCTTAAATTGAATTGAAATGAGAGAGAGAGAGCGAGAGAGCGAGAGAGAGAGAGAGCGAGAGAGCGAGAGAGAGAGAGAGAGAGAGAGAGAGAGAGTTAAAGAGCATTAGTTCCATTTGGCAACATGACACTTTATGGTACCGCGGTGTCCTGTGCCATCCTTACCTCTACCTTACCTGTCTGTGTGCCAGTTGGGGTTCCACTGTTTTTAATGGTCCTCTGTCTATTCTAATCTCTTCCTGCCTCCTGAGTGACTGACAGATTCCATTTATGGCCCTCCTTCCTGCACACCAGAAGCTTGGCAAGTACACAACATCCAGAAAAATACTGACTAAACGTGATGTCTACACATAAACCCAACATCAAAGATGTCAAATACATTCTGCCACCTTGAGCTAGTTTAGCCCACTGAGCTTAAGTCCTCCTCCTCCTCCTTACCTGACCATGCTGCCGCCCCGTCCTGTAGTTCTGGTTGGTCCTCCTCCTCCTCCTCCTCTTCCTCC
>NC_138294.1:675000-705000 GCF_965601325.2 Salmo salar
GTAGTTTTGTTGCCTTCATAGTGATTATTAACTGTTATAGTAGTATTGTTGATGTCATAGTGATTATTAACTGTTATAGTAGTATTGTTGTTGTCATAGTGATTATTAACTGTTATAGTAGTATTGTTGATGTCATAGTGATTATTAACTGTTATAGTAGTATTGTTGTTGTCATACTGATTATTAACTGTTATAGTAGTATTGTTGTTGTCATAGTGATTATTAACTGTTATAGTAGTATTGTTGTTGTCATAGTGATTATTAACTGTTATAGTAGTATTGTTGTTGTCATAGTGATTATTAACTGTTATAGTAGTATTGTTTTCTTCATATAGATTATTAACTGTTATAGTAGTATTGTTGTTGTCATACTGATTATTAACTGTTATAGTAGTATTGTTTTCTTCATATAGATTATTAACTGTTATAGTAGTATTGTTGTTGTCATAGTGGTTATTAACTGTTATAGTAGTATTGTTGTCATAGTGATTATTAACTGTTATAGTAGTATTGTTGTCTTCATAGTGATTATTAACTGTTATAGTAGTATTGTTGTTGTCATAGTGATTATTAACTGTTATAGTAGTATTGTTGTTGTCATAGAGATTACTAACTCTTATAGTAGTATTGTTGTTGTCATAGAGATTACTAACTGTTATAGTAGTATTGTTGTTGTCACCATAGAGATTATTAACTGTTATAGTCGTATTGTTGTTGTCATAGAGATTACTAACTGTTATAGTAGTATTGTTGTTGTCACCATAGAGATTATTAACTGTTATAGTAGTATTGTTGTTGTCATAGTGATTATTAACTGTTATAGTAGTATTGTTGTTGTCATAGAGATTACTAACTCTTATAGTAGTATTGTTGTTGTTATTCCGGAGCTAGCCAGCTGAAGAGTTCCATCAGCCACTCCTGGGCTACAATCACCTATCTGGACCCGTTTAACTGCCGAGTCGGAGCCCCACCGGGCCTCCACAACTGGACTACCGACGTTATCTGCCCGAGGGAGTTATCCAACTTGGCCCCTCCGTTGCGACGTAACCTGAACGCCCATCTGCGGCCCGCTAATCATTAGCTGTCTTATCGGCTGCTATCTTAATAGGTCTATCAGACAATTTTCTTGGGCCCCTATAACTATAACTATTTTTCCAACTTGATTGGTCCTCTCTACCACACGGAATCCCACTAATCTACAGACAGAAACGCACGAGGTGGCTAAAAACAGACCTCCCTCCATCTTCTGCCAGCTTGCTACCTATGGCCCGGCTAGCTGTCTGAATCTCTCTGGACCCTTATGATCACTCGGCTAAGCATGCCTCTCCTTAATGTCAATATGCTTTGTACATTGCTGTTCTGGTTAGTGTTTATTGGCATATTTCACTGTAGAGTCTCTAGCCCTGCTCAATATACCTTATCCAACCCTTCAGTTCCACCACCCACACATGCTATGACATCACCTGGTTTTAATGATGTTTCTAGAGACAATATCTCTCTCATCACTCAATGCCTAGGTTTACCTCCACTGTATTCACATCCCACCATACCTTTGTCTGTACATTATACCTTGAAGCTATTTTATCGCTCCCAGAAACCTGCTCCTTTTACTCTCTATTCTGGACGTCATAGACGACTAATTCTCATAGCTTTTAGCCGTACCCTTATCCTACTCCTCCTCTGTTCCTCTGGTGATGTAGAGGTGAATCCAGGCCCTGCAGTGCCTAGCTCCACTCCTATTCCCCAGGCGCTCTCTTTTGATGACTTCTGTGACCGTAATAGCCTTGGTTTCATGCATGTTAATATTAGAAGCCTCCTCCCTAAATTTGTTTTATTCACTGCTTTAGCACACTCTGCCAGCCCGGATGTCCTAGCCATGTCTGAATCCTGGCTTAGGAAGACCACCAAAAACTCTGAAATCCTCATCCATAACTACAACATTTTCAGACAAGATAGAACAGCCAAAGGGGGCAGTGTTGCAATCTACTGCAGAGATAGCCCGCAGAGTTCTGTCCTACTATCCAGGTCTGTACCCAAACAATTTGAACTTCTAGTAGAAAGAGGAGGAAGGGAAGCGCTACTAAGGTACACAATAGTAAATGTTGGTAGACAGAAGGTGCTCTTTGGTAAAAAGGGTGAGTTGGTCATCAAAAAGAATGGAGGACCAAGGCACTCTTCATATAATTCATTTAAAAAATCAATTATATGAAGAGTGCCTTGGTCCTCCTTTCTTTTCAATTTGAACTTCTACTTTTAAAAATCCACCTCTCTAAAAACAAGTCTCTCACCGTTGCCGCCTGCTATAGACCACCCTCTGCCCCCAGCTGTGCTCTGGACACCATATGTGAACTGATTGCCCCCCATCTATCTTCAGAGCTCGTGCTGCTAGGTGACCTAAACTGGGACATGCTTAACACCCCAGCCATCCTACAATATAAGCTTGATGCCCTCAATCTCACACAAATGATCAATGAACCTACCAGGTACCACCCCAAAGACGTAAACACTGGCACCCTCATAGATATCATCCTAACCAACTTGCCCTCTAAATACACCTCTGCTGTTTTCAACCAAGATCTCAGCGATCACTGCCTCATTGCCTGCATCCGTAATGGGTCAGCGGTCAAACGACCTCCACTCATCACTGTCAAACGCTCCCTGAAACACTTCAGCGAGCAAGCCTTTCTAATCGACCTGGCCCGGGTATCCTGGAAGGATATTGACCTCATCCCGTCAGTAGAGGATGCCTGGTTATTTTGTTAAAATGCCTTCCTCACCATCTTAAATAAGCATGCCCCATTCAAGAAATTTAGAACCAGAATCAGATATGGCCCTTGGTTCTCTCCAGTTATAGTAGTAGAAGGTTCCTGGTACAGCCTGGACATGTTATCTTAAAGGAGGCTAAAATGATGATACTAGTACATCTTATCTATTAACACACACAAACACAAGGTGTCTATTTTACACATCAAACTCATAAAAACATAGATCAAAGGTTTGATATTCTTAGAATGAATTGAATACTGATAAGAAACGGTGTGTCTAATCAGCTTTCTATTTCACAACGATGTCTCTTATCAGCGTTCTATAGCTTCCTGGTCTGCCTCGAGGAATGGCTGCTGTCATTAACTGGAAAGATTCACCACTCTCACTAACTCAAATATCAGGGTGTTGATTTGAGTCACATTGTAAGGTTCTGCTTTTCTTTTCTTAGTCAACCTTGTGTTCTGTTTCTTTGTGTTCTGGAACGTAGCCCTGTCTGAGGAGCGTGTCATCTGTCCGGTACCATCTGTGACGGCTCCACGCACCAGGTCTCCAGTGCGCCTCCACAGCCCAGTGCATCCTGTGCCAGCTCCCAGCACCTGCCGTGCAAAGGTTGTCATCTGTCCAGGACACGTTGTGCCAGCTCTACGCTCCAGACCTCCAGTGCGCCTCCACGGCCCAGTACATCCTGTGCCGGTTCTACGCAAGGTGTCTCCAGTGTGCCTCCACAGCCCAGTGCGTCCTGTGCCAGCCCCCTGCACTTGCCGTGCTAGGGTTGTCATCTGTCCAGGACATGTTGTACCAGCTCTACGCTCCAGACCTCCATTGTGCCTCCAGGGCCCTGTACGTCCGGTACTAGCCCCATGCATCAGGCCTCCAGTGCGCCTCCCCAGTCCGGTACGTCCTGTGCCTGCTCCCCGCACTCGCCCTGAAGAGCGTGTCACCAGTCCGGTGCAACCTGCGCCGGCTCCACGCATCAGGCCTCCAGTGCGCCTCCCCAGTCCGGTACGTCCTGTGCCTGCTCCTCACCCTGAAGTGCGTGTCCCCGGTCCAGAGCCTCCAGGCGACGGTCCCCGGTCCAGAGCCTCCCTCTGCGACGGTGCCCGATCCAGGCACGGCGTCCAACCCAGCTCCATGGCCGGGGCTCTCCTCTGCGCCGGTGCCCAGTCCAGGCGCGGCGTTCTACCCGGCTCCATGGTCGGACCCATGGTCTGGACGGGGGCAAAGACCCGCACCGGAGCCGCCACCGACACTAGTCACCCCACCTACCCTCCCCAGTTGGTTTCAGGTTTTGCGGCCGGAGTCCGCACCTTTGGGGGGGGTACTGTCACGCCCTGACCATAGAGAGCCGTTTTATTCTCTATTTTGGTTAGGTCAGGGTGTGACTAGGGGGGGTGTTTCTATCTAGTCGTTCTGTTTCTATGTTGGCCTGGTATGGTTCCCAATCAGAGGCAGCTGTTTATCGTTGTCTCTGATTTGGGATCATATTTAGGCAGCCATTTCCCCACTATGTTTTGTGGGATCTTGTTTGTGTATAGTTGCCTTGAGCCCTGCATAGCTTCACGTTCGTGTTTATTCTTTATTGTTTTTTGAGAGTTTCATTTAATAAACATGTGGAACCCAGATCACGCTGCGCTTTGGTCCGAGTATGCTTCCACCTCTTACGACGACCGTGACACTGTTGTAGTAGCATTGTTGTCGTCATAGTGATTACTAACTGTTATAGTAGTATTGTTGTTGTCATAGTGATTATTAACTGTTATAGTAGTATTGTTGTTGTCATCATAGTGATTATTAACTGTTATAGTAGTATTGTTGTTGTCATAGTGATTATTAACTGTTATAGTAGTATTGTTGTTGTCATCATATAGATGAACTGTTATAGTAGTATTGTTGTTGTCATAGTGATTATTAACTGTTATAGTAGTATTGTTGTTGTCATAGAGATTACTAACTGTTATAGTAGTATTGTTGTTGTCACCATAGAGATTATTAACTGTTATAGTAGTATTGTTGTTGTCATAGTTTTTTCAACCCAAGATGGCATAGCAGTCAGACGTCTTTTGTCCTCGTCCTGTCGTGTCCCGTGTATATATATTTACTTATTTTCTTCGCATATCTTTTTATATATTTTTTTCTAAAAACTCAATCTCAAAACACTCTCCTGCAACCGGCCTCTCCAATTAAAAAAAAAAAAAAGTATTATTCACCTCAAATCTGAAATTCACAACAGAAGCTAGCCAGTAGCTAGCCAGTAGCTAGCCACTAGCTAGCCAGAAGCTAGCGTTAGTATTCAGCTAACCACGGTTGGCGGTCATCAGCTATCCCTTAGCTCGAATAGCTATCGGCAGTTTTGTACAATGCGACTCAGACCAGAGCATACCGAACCTATTTTTCTCTCCATATCCCCGGATTTTTATCGCAAGCTCTGGACATTTACACCTGGATCTTGCAGCTAGCTAGCTGCTATCCGAGTGACTATTGGCTAACGTCGGTCCCAGAGCAAACATCAATTATTCCGGAGCTAGCCAGCTGAAGAGTTCCATCAGCCACTCCTGGGCTACAATCACCTATCTGGACCCGTTTAACTGCCGAGTCGGAGCCCCACCGGGCCTCCACAACTGGACTACCGACGTTATCTGCCCGAGGGAGTTATCCAACTTGGCCCCTCCGTTGCGACGTAACCTGAACGCCCATCTGCGGCCCGCTAATCATTAGCTGTCTTATCGGCTGCTATCTTAATAGGTCTATCAGACAATTTTCTTGGGCCCCTATAACTATAACTATTTTTCCAACTTGATTGGTCCTCTCTACCACACGGAATCCCACTAATCTACAGACAGAAACGCACGAGGTGGCTAAAAACAGACCTCCCTCCATCTTCTGCCAGCTTGCTACCTATGGCCCGGCTAGCTGTCTGAATCTCTCTGGACCCTTATGATCACTCGGCTAAGCATGCCTCTCCTTAATGTCAATATGCTTTGTACATTGCTGTTCTGGTTAGTGTTTATTGGCATATTTCACTGTAGAGTCTCTAGCCCTGCTCAATATACCTTATCCAACCCTTCAGTTCCACCACCCACACATGCTATGACATCACCTGGTTTTAATGATGTTTCTAGAGACAATATCTCTCTCATCACTCAATGCCTAGGTTTACCTCCACTGTATTCACATCCCACCATACCTTTGTCTGTACATTATACCTTGAAGCTATTTTATCGCTCCCAGAAACCTGCTCCTTTTACTCTCTATTCTGGACGTCATAGACGACTAATTCTCATAGCTTTTAGCCGTACCCTTATCCTACTCCTCCTCTGTTCCTCTGGTGATGTAGAGGTGAATCCAGGCCCTGCAGTGCCTAGCTCCACTCCTATTCCCCAGGCGCTCTCTTTTGATGACTTCTGTGACCGTAATAGCCTTGGTTTCATGCATGTTAATATTAGAAGCCTCCTCCCTAAATTTGTTTTATTCACTGCTTTAGCACACTCTGCCAGCCCGGATGTCCTAGCCGTGTCTGAATCCTGGCTTAGGAAGACCACCAAAAACTCTGAAATCCTCATCCATAACTACAACATTTTCAGACAAGATAGAACAGCCAAAGGGGGCAGTGTTGCAATCTACTGCAGAGATAGCCCGCAGAGTTCTGTCCTACTATCCAGGTCTGTACCCAAACAATTTGAACTTCTAGTAGAAAGAGGAGGAAGGGAAGCGCTACTAAGGTACACAATAGTAAATGTTGGTAGACAGAAGGTGCTCTTTGGTAAAAAGGGTGAGTTGGTCATCAAAAAGAATGGAGGACCAAGGCACTCTTCATATAATTCATTTAAAAAATCAATTATATGAAGAGTGCCTTGGTCCTCCTTTCTTTTCAATTTGAACTTCTACTTTTAAAAATCCACCTCTCTAAAAACAAGTCTCTCACCGTTGCCGCCTGCTATAGACCACCCTCTGCCCCCAGCTGTGCTCTGGACACCATATGTGAACTGATTGCCCCCCATCTATCTTCAGAGCTCGTGCTGCTAGGTGACCTAAACTGGGACATGCTTAACACCCCAGCCATCCTACAATATAAGCTTGATGCCCTCAATCTCACACAAATGATCAATGAACCTACCAGGTACCACCCCAAAGACGTAAACACTGGCACCCTCATAGATATCATCCTAACCAACTTGCCCTCTAAATACACCTCTGCTGTTTTCAACCAAGATCTCAGCGATCACTGCCTCATTGCCTGCATCCGTAATGGGTCAGCGGTCAAACGACCTCCACTCATCACTGTCAAACGCTCCCTGAAACACTTCAGCGAGCAAGCCTTTCTAATCGACCTGGCCCGGGTATCCTGGAAGGATATTGACCTCATCCCGTCAGTAGAGGATGCCTGGTTATTTTGTTAAAATGCCTTCCTCACCATCTTAAATAAGCATGCCCCATTCAAGAAATTTAGAACCAGAATCAGATATGGCCCTTGGTTCTCTCCAGTTATAGTAGTAGAAGGTTCCTGGTACAGCCTGGACATGTTATCTTAAAGGAGGCTAAAATGATGATACTAGTACATCTTATCTATTAACACACACAAACACAAGGTGTCTATTTTACACATCAAACTCATAAAAACATAGATCAAAGGTTTGATATTCTTAGAATGAATTGAATACTGATAAGAAACGGTGTGTCTAATCAGCTTTCTATTTCACAACGATGTCTCTTATCAGCGTTCTATAGCTTCCTGGTCTGCCTCGAGGAATGGCTGCTGTCATTAACTGGAAAGATTCACCACTCTCACTAACTCAAATATCAGGGTGTTGATTTGAGTCACATTGTAAGGTTCTGCTTTTCTTTTCTTAGTCAACCTTGTGTTCTGTTTCTTTGTGTTCTGGAACGTAGCCCTGTCTGAGGAGCGTGTCATCTGTCCGGTACCATCTGTGACGGCTCCACGCACCAGGTCTCCAGTGCGCCTCCACAGCCCAGTGCATCCTGTGCCAGCTCCCAGCACCTGCCGTGCAAAGGTTGTCATCTGTCCAGGACACGTTGTGCCAGCTCTACGCTCCAGACCTCCAGTGCGCCTCCACGGCCCAGTACATCCTGTGCCGGTTCTACGCAAGGTGTCTCCAGTGTGCCTCCACAGCCCAGTGCGTCCTGTGCCAGCCCCCTGCACTTGCCGTGCTAGGGTTGTCATCTGTCCAGGACATGTTGTACCAGCTCTACGCTCCAGACCTCCATTGTGCCTCCAGGGCCCTGTACGTCCGGTACTAGCCCCATGCATCAGGCCTCCAGTGCGCCTCCCCAGTCCGGTACGTCCTGTGCCTGCTCCCCGCACTCGCCCTGAAGAGCGTGTCACCAGTCCGGTGCAACCTGCGCCGGCTCCACGCATCAGGCCTCCAGTGCGCCTCCCCAGTCCGGTACGTCCTGTGCCTGCTCCTCACCCTGAAGTGCGTGTCCCCGGTCCAGAGCCTCCAGGCGACGGTCCCCGGTCCAGAGCCTCCCTCTGCGACGGTGCCCGATCCAGGCACGGCGTCCAACCCAGCTCCATGGCCGGGGCTCTCCTCTGCGCCGGTGCCCAGTCCAGGCGCGGCGTTCTACCCGGCTCCATGGTCGGACCCATGGTCTGGACGGGGGCAAAGACCCGCACCGGAGCCGCCACCGACACTAGTCACCCCACCTACCCTCCCCAGTTGGTTTCAGGTTTTGCGGCCGGAGTCCGCACCTTTGGGGGGGGTACTGTCACGCCCTGACCATAGAGAGCCGTTTTATTCTCTATTTTGGTTAGGTCAGGGTGTGACTAGGGGGGGTGTTTCTATCTAGTCGTTCTGTTTCTATGTTGGCCTGGTATGGTTCCCAATCAGAGGCAGCTGTTTATCGTTGTCTCTGATTTGGGATCATATTTAGGCAGCCATTTCCCCACTATGTTTTGTGGGATCTTGTTTGTGTATAGTTGCCTTGAGCCCTGCATAGCTTCACGTTCGTGTTTATTCTTTATTGTTTTTTGAGAGTTTCATTTAATAAACATGTGGAACCCAGATCACGCTGCGCTTTGGTCCGAGTATGCTTCCACCTCTTACGACGACCGTGACACTGTTGTAGTAGCATTGTTGTCGTCATAGTGATTACTAACTGTTATAGTAGTATTGTTGTTGTCATAGTGATTATTAACTGTTATAGTAGTATTGTTGTTGTCATCATAGTGATTATTAACTGTTATAGTAGTATTGTTGTTGTCATAGTGATTATTAACTGTTATAGTAGTATTGTTGTTGTCATCATATAGATGAACTGTTATAGTAGTATTGTTGTTGTCATAGTGATTATTAACTGTTATAGTAGTATTGTTGTTGTCATAGTGATTATTAACTGTTATAGTAGTATTGTTGTCATAGTGATTATTAACGGAGGGTTATAGTAGTAGAAGTTTCCTGGTACAGCCTGGACATGTTATCTTAAAGGAGGCTAAAATGATGATACTAGTACATCTTATCTATTAACACACACAAACACAAGGTGTCTATTTTACACATCAAACTCATCAAAACAGAGATCAAAGGTTTGTTATTCTTAGAATGAATTGAATACTGATAAGAAACGGTGTGTTTAATCAGCTTTCTATTTCACAACGATGTCTCTTATCAACGTTCTATAGCTTCCTGGTCTGCCTCGCGGAATGGCTGCTGTCATTAACTGGAAAGATTCACCACTCTCACTAACTCAAATATCAGGGTGTTGATTTGAGTCACATTGTAAGGTTCTGCTTTTCTTTTCTTAGTCAACCTTGTGTTCTGTTTCTTTGTGTTCTGGAACGTAGCCCTGTTTCTTTGTGTTCTGGAACGTAGCCCTGTTTCTTTGTGTTCTGGAACGTAGCCCTGTTTCTTTGTGTTCTGGAACGTAGCCCTGTTTCTTTGTGTTCTGGAACGTAGCCCTGTTTCTTTGTGTTCTGGAACGTAGCCCTGTTTCTTTGTGTTCTGGAACGTAGCCCTGTTTCTTTGTGTTCTGGAACGTAGCCCTGTTTCTTTGTGTTCTGGAACGTAGCCCTGTTTCTTTGTGTTCTGGAACGTAGCCCTGTTTCTTTGTGTTCTGGAACGTAGCCCTGTTTCTTTGTGTTCTGGAACGTAGCCCTGTTTCTTTGTGTTCTAGAACGTAGCCCTGTTTCTTTGTGTTCTGGAACGTAGCCCTGTTTCTTTGTGTTCTGGAACGTAGCCCTGTTTCTTTGTGTTCTGGAACGTAGCCTTGTTTCTTTGTGTTCTGGAACGTAGCCCTGTTTCTTTGTGTTCTGGAACGTAGCCCTGTTTCTTTGTGTTCTGGAACGTAGCCCTGTTTCTTTGTGTTCTGGAACGTAGCCCCGTTTCTTTGTGTTCTGGAATGTAGCCCTGTTTCTTTGTGTTCTGGAACGTAGCCCTGTTTCTAAGTGTTCTGGAACGTAGCCCTGTTTCTTTGTGTTCTGGAACGTAGCCCTGTTTCTTTGTGTTCTGGAACGCAGCCCTGTTTCTTTGTGTTCTGGAACGTAGCCCTGTTTCTTTGTGTTCTGGAACGTAGCCCTGTTTCTAAGTGTTCTGGAACGTAGCCCTGTTTCTTTGTGTTCTGGAACGTAGCCCTGTTTCTTTGTGTTCTGGAACGTAGCCCTGTTTCTTTGTGTTCTGGAACGTAGCCCTGTTTCTTTGTGTTCTGGAACGTAGCCCTGTTTCTTTGTGTTCTGGAACGTAGCCCTGTTTCTTTGTGTTCTGGAACGTAGCCCTGTTTCTTTGTGTTCTGGAACGTAGCCCTGTTTCTTTGTGTTCTGGAACTTAGCCCTGTTTCTTTGTGTTCTGGAACGTAGCCCTGTTTCTTTGTGTTCTGGAACGTAGCCCTGTTTCTTTGTGTTCTGGAACGTAGCCCTGTTTCTTTGTGTTCTGGAACGTAGCCCTGTTTCTTTGTGTTCTGGAACGTAGCCCTGTTTCTTTGTGTTCTGGAACGTAGCCCTGTTTCTTTGTGTTCTGGAACGTAGCCCTGTTTCTTTGTGTTCTGGAACGTAGCCCTGTTTCTTTGTGTTCTGGAACGTAGCCCTGTTTCTTTGTGTTCTGGAACGTAGCCCTGTTTCTTTGTGTTCTGGAACGTAGCCCCGTTTCTTTGTGTTCTGGAACGTAGCCCTGTTTCTTTGTGTTCTGGAACGTAGCCCTGTTTCTTTGTGTTCTGGAACGTAGCCCTGTCTTTCATTTTTGTTCATTGATTTCACCTGTGTTTGTTTCTCACCTGATCTCATCAGCTCCCTGTTTAGTTCAGTTCTTTCTGTTTGTATGGTTGTGAGGTATTGTTTTTGACTGCCTACCTGTGGTTGACCATTGCCTGCCTGTGACCACGATTCCAAGGCTTAATAAACATCTGCTGCGCGTGAATATACACCTTTTTCTCCCTGAGTATTCATTACACACATGGTTTGACACACTCGTCTCACTAACTCAAATATCAGGGTGTTGGTTTGACTACCACCTTTTTCCCCATAGTTCTAATAAAAATTACTTTACTGCCAAATTAGAATACGAAACACACTACCCTCATCTTTCTGATTGAGGGAAGAAACACATTGTGTCTTAGTGATTTTAGGTTGGAATTGAGAGTTAATGTACACTATTTCTCACACACAACTTCTACCACAATTTAGATTTTGTTCAGATTATGCAAGGCACACTTTTTCTTCCTGACAATTACCCTCTCTAGTTTGCAACAGAACATGAATCAAAGCAAATGACATAACACAAGGCACAAAGGGTATGAAGGTAAAAGGTTACTGTAATTTCTAACCAGGAGTTACTGTAAATCCTAACCAAATGATCTTACATTTTAGTCATTTAGCAAACGCTCTTATCCAGAGCGACTTACAGTAGTGAATGCATACATTTAATTTAAAAAAATCCCCCCCCCGTACTGGTCCCCCGTGGGAATCGAACCCTGGCGTTGCAAACACCATGCTCTACCAACTGAGCCACACGGGACCCATCTTCACAAAGCATTACTCCCCAACCCTCAAGCCCTGTCACATAGGTCCATCCACAGAGTAACTATAATATACTGTAGATAGGTGATAACAGTGTCCATGTCAGAACTCACCTGAAGCAGAGGCAGGTGTCTGGTCTCAGCAGCTAGTGGTGACAGGTCGATACCTCCTCAGAGACAACCTGTTTCAGGTAGATGGCAGTCAGTCTGACTGAATTAATTAACTCGACGTTGACACATATTGGTGACGTCATCAAGCGTACGCGGGGTGTCCTCAGATATCCAGGTGCGGCGCCTCGCCTGTTACCTGATTACGGGTCTTATCTGTTTACGTGGCGATGAGATCCCTGTACATGTGGTGCAAGTGTGATAATCTCTCCTCCAGCCCTCTGAATCCAGAGGTGCTGTACTCAGCTGTACTGTAGAGAACACATCTACACCCTGTCTGACCTGCCTCAGCTGTCTGTCACCTGGGGGGTTCTCTCTGTTACCTGGGTAGGTCTCTCTGTTACCTGGATAGATCTCTCTGTCACCTGGGTATATCTCTCTGTTACCTGGATAAGTCTCTCTGTTACCTGGATAAGTCTCTCTGTCACCTGGGTAGATCTCTCTGTTACCTGGATAAGTCTCTCTGTTACCTGGATAAGTCTCTCTGTCACCTGGGTAGCTCTCTCTGTTACCTGGGTAGATCTCTCTGTCACCTGGGTAGATCTCTCTGTCACCTGGGTAGATCTCTCTGTTACCTGGATAAGTCTCTCTGTTACCTGGGTAGATCTCTCTGTTACCTGGGTAGATCTCTCTGTCACCTGGGTAGATCTCTCTGTCACCTGGGTAGATCTCTCTGTTACCTGGATAAGTCTCTCTGTTACCTGGGTAGATCTCTCTGTTACCTGGGTAGATCTCTCTGTCACCTGGGTAGATCTCTCTGTCACCTGGGTAGATCTCTCTGTTACCTGGATAAGTCTCTCTGTTACCTGGGTAGATCTCTGTTAACTGGGTAGACCTCTTAACTGAGTAGGTCTCTCTGTTAACTGGGTAGACCTCCCTGTTAGCTGGGTAGACCTCCCTGTTAACTGAGTAGGTCTCTCTGTTACCTGGGTAGACCTCCCTGTTAGCTGGGTAGGTCTCTCTGTTACCTGGGTAGACCTCCCTGTTAGCTGGGTAGACCTCACTGTTAACTGAGTAGGTCTCTCTGTTACCTGGGTAGACCTCCTCTCTGCTGTGCGGTGCTGTGTTATCTCTGTGTGTATCGGGTGTTATATTATCAGAGAGTAGTGGTAGGATGGTAGTCTCTCTTTTTCTCACTCTCACTCACTCACTCACTCACTCACTCACTCACTCACTCACTCACTCACTCACACTCCCTATCTCTCTCTTTCTCTCTCTCTCTCTCTGTCACTCACACAGACTCACACAGACTCACACAGACTCACACAGACTCACACAGACTCACACATAGGGGAAAGCTGGATGGCAGGGACAATTCCCACCAAGGCCAAGGTTCATCCTATACACTGATAGACAGGACATTAGACAGGTGTGTGTGTGTGTGTGTGTGTGTGTGTGTGTGTGTGTGTGTGTGTGTGTGTGTGTGTGTGTGTGTGTGTGTGTGTGTGTGTGTGTGTGTGTGTGTGTGTGTGTGTGTACTGTGTTCCATACTCCAGCTGTAAAGGGATATAGACCACCATCACCAATCAATGTGATTCCTCACATGTTGTTTGTTCCGTGGTTCCAAGAGCCTGATCTATGTACTTAGTCTGCCCCTGACAATTGACAACGGTGTGTGTGTGTGTGTGTGTGTGTGTGTGTGTGTGTGTGTGTGTGTGTGTGTGTGTGTGTGTGTGTGTGTGTGTGTGTGTGTGTGTGTGTGTGTGTGTCACGTCCTGACCCTAGTAAGAGGTTATTTTCTATGGTAGAGTAGGTCAGGGCGTGACAGGGGGTGTTTTGTGTTTTGTTCTATGTTTTCTATATCTATGTTTAGTTCTAGTTTTCTATTTCTATGTTGTTTTTTGGGTTGATCTCCAATTGGAGGCAGCTGGTCCTCGTTGTCTCTAATTGGAGATCATATTTAAGTAGGGGTTTTTCTTCCTGGGTGTTGTGGGTTATTATATTTTGAGTAGTGTCTGTTTCTCTCTGCGTCACGGTTTGTTGTTTTGTCATATTCACTTATTTATGTATTGCAAAGTTTCACGGATTTAATAAAATGTGGAATGTGGAACTACAACCACGCTGCGCTTTGGTCCGCTCCTTTCGACAGCCGTGACAGAATAACCCACCATCAAAGGACAAAGCAGCGTGCCCAGGAGCAACAGAAATGGACCTGAGAAGACATTCTGGACGGGAAAGGACCTGGGAGGCAGGCTGGGGAGTATTGCCGCCCGAGGGAGGAGATGGAGGCAGCAAAAGCAGAGCGGCGTTATTATGAGGCACTGTACCAACCAAGAGGCAAGTGCTAGAGACATCCCCAAAAAAATGTTTTGGGGGGGCACACGGGGAGATTGGCAGTGTCAGGTTGGAGGCCTGAGCCAACTCCCCGTGCTTACTGTGAGGGGCAAGTGATCGAGCAAGCACCATGTTATGCTGAGATACGCACTGTGTCGCCAGTGCGCAGCTACAGCCCGGTGCGCTCGGTGCAAGCTCCTCACAGGTGCCGTGCTAGAGTTGGCATTCAGCCAGGAAGGAGTATGCCTGCTCAGCGTTCCTGGTCTCCGGTGCGTCTTCTCGGTCCAGGTTATCCTGCGCCAGCTCTACGCACGGTACCCCCAGTTCGCCAACACAAACCTGTGCGACCTGTCACAACGCCTCGCGCTTGTCGGGCTACGGAGGTTATCCAGCCAGGACGGGTTGTGCCAGCCATAAGCTCCAGACCTCCAGTGCGCCTCCACGGCCCAGTATACCCTGTGCCTGTGCCTGCTCTGCGCACCCGGCCTCCAGCGACGTTCCCTAGTCCAGAACACTCAGCGACGTTCTCTAGTCCGGTGAGACCTATTCCAGCTCCACGAAAGAAGCCTCCAGTGATGATCCATGGCCTGGAGCCTCCAGTGATGATCCATGGCCTGGAGCCTCCAGTGATGATCCATGGCACAAAGCCTCCAGTGATGATCCATGGTGCAAAGCCTCCAGTGATGATCCATGGCGCGGAACCTGTAGCGATGATCCATGGCACGGAGCCTGCAGTGATGATCCATGGCGCGGAACCTGTAGCGATGATCCATGGCGCGGAACCTGTAGCGATGATCCATGGCGCAGAACCTGTAGCGATGATCCATGGCACGGAGCCTGCAGTGATGATCCATGGCGTGGAGCCTGCAGTGATGATCCATGGCGCAAAGCCTCCAGTGATGATCCATGGCGCGGAACCTCCAGTGATGATCCATGGCACAAAGCCTCCAGTGATGATCCATGGCGCAAAGCCTCCAGTGATGATCCATGGCACGGAGCCTGCAGCGACGGAGCCTGCAGAGATATCTAATGGTTTAAGTTAGGACTAGGGAGGGAAAGCTGATCCCAGATCAGTGTCTAGCTAGGGTGAAATACATCTATCTGGACTGGAGGACCAAGCCTCTGAAACTTAGCCTGGTCCGTTAGTGTCCTTGTCAAGCCAAACATGACGATCCCATAAGGTGCGGAGACGCACACGGCCACCAGGGCCCTGGTCACTAGTACTTCACTATATAGGGAATAGGGCTCTGGTCACTAGTACTTCACTATAAAGGGAATAGGACCCTGGTCTAAAGTAGTTCAATATATAGGGAATAGGGCCTTGGTCACTAGTAGTTCACTATATAGGGAATAGGGCTCTGGTCACTAGTAGTTCACAATATAGGGAAGGGGCTCTGGTCACTAGTAGTGCACTATATAGGGAATAGGGCCCTGGTCACTAGTAGTTCACAATATAGGGAATAGGGCTCTGGTCACTAGTAGTTCACTATATAGGGAATAGGGCTCTGGTCACTAGTAGTTCACTATATAGGGAATAGGGCTCTGGTCACTAGTAGTTCACTATATAGGGAATAGGGCCCTGGTCACTAGTAGTTCACTATATAGGGAATAGGGCTCTGGTCACTAGTAGTTCACTATATAGGGAATAGGGCCCTGGTCACTAGTAGTTCACTATATAGGGAATAGGGCTCTGGTCACTAGTAGTTCACTATATAGGGAATAGGGCCCTGGTCACTAGTAGTTCACTATATAGGGAATAGGGCTCTGGTCACTAGTAGTTCACTATATAGGGAATAGGGCTCTGGTCACTAGTAGTGCACTATATAGGGAATAGGGCTCTGGTCACTAGTAGATCACTATATAGGGAATAGGGCCCTGGTCACTAGTAGTTCACTATATAGGGAATAGGGCCCTGGTCACTAGTACTTCACTATATAGGGAATAGGGCTCTGGTCACTAGTAGTTCACTATATAGGGAATAGGGCCCTGGTCACTAGTAGTTCACTATATAGGGAATAGGGCTCTGGTCACTAGTAGTTCACTATATAGGGAATAGGGCCCTGGTCACTAGTAGTTCACTATATAGGGAATAGGGCTCTGGTCACTAGTAGTTCACTATATAGGGAATAGGGCTCTGGTCACTAGTAGTGCACTATATAGGGAATAGGGCTCTGGTCACTAGTAGATCACTATATAGGGAATAGGGCCCTGGTCACTAGTAGTTCACTATATAGGGAATAGGGCCCTGGTCACTAGTACTTCACTATATAGGGAATAGGGCTCTGGTCACTAGTAGTTCATTATATAGGGAATAGGGCTCTGGTCTAAAGTAGTTCACTATATAGGGAATAGGGCCCTGGTCACTAGTAGTTCACTATATAGGGAATAGGGCTCTGGTCACTAGTAGTTCACTATATAGGGAATAGGGCTCTGGTCACTAGTAGTTCACTATATAGGGAATAGGGCTGGTCACCAGTAGTTCACTATATAGGGAATAGGGCTCTGGTCACTAATAGTTCACTATATAGGGAATAGGACTCTGGTCTAAAGTAGTTCACTATATAGGGAATAGGGCTCTGGTCTAAAGTAGTTCACTATATAGGGAATAGGGCTCCTGTCACTAGTAGTTCACTATATAGGGAATAGGGCTCTGGTCACTAATAGTTCACTATATAGGGAATAGGACTCTGGTCTAAAGTAGTTCACTATATAGGGAATAGGGTTCTGGTCTAAAGTAGTTCACTATATAGGGAATAGGGCTCTGGTCACTAGTAGTTCACTAAATAGGGAATAGGGCTCTGGTCACTAGTAGTTCACTATATAGGGAATAGGGCTCTGGTCTAAAGTAGTTCACTATATAGGGAATAGGGCTCTGGTCTAAAGTAGTTCACTATATAGGGAATAGGGCTCTGGTCTAAAGTAGTTCACTATATAGGGAATAGGGCCCTGGTCACTAGTAGTTCACTATATATGGAATAGGGCTCTGGTCACTAGTAGTTCACTATATAGGGAATAGGGCTCTGGTCACTAGTAGTTCACTATATAGGGAATAGGGCTGGTCACCAGTAGTTCACTATATAAGGAATAGGGCTCTGGTCACTAATAGTTCACTATATAGGGAATAGGACTCTGGTCTAAAGTAGTTAACTATATAGGGAATAGGGCTCTGGTCTAAAGTAGTTCACTATATAGGGAATAGGGCTCTGGTCACTAGTAGTTCACTAAATAGGGAATAGGGCTCTGGTCACTAGTAGTTCACTATATAGGGAATAGGACTCTGGTCACTAGTAGTTCACTATATAGGGAATAGGGCTCTGGTCTAAAGTAGTTCACTATATAGGGAATAGGGCCCTGGTCACTAGTAGTTCACTATATAGGGAATAGGGCTCTGGTCACTAGTAGTTCACTATATAGGGAATAGGGCTCTGGTCACTAGTAGTTCACTATATAAGGAATAGGGCTCTGGTCACTAATAGTTCACTATATAGGGAATAGGACTCTGGTCTAAAGTAGTTCACTATATAGGGAATAGGGTTCTGGTCTAAAGTAGTTCACTATATAGGGAATAGGGCTCTGGTCACTAATAGTTCACTATATAGGGAATAGGGCTCTGGTCTAAAGTAGTTCACTATATAGGGAATAGGGCTCTGGTCACTAGTAGTTCACTAAATAGGGAATAGGGCTCTGGTCACTAGTAGTTCACTATATAGGGAATAGGGCTCTGGTCACTAGTAGTTCACTATATAGGGAATAGGGCTCTGGTCACTAGTAGTTCACTATATAGGGAATAGGGCTCTGGTCACTAGTAGTTCACTATATAGGGAATAGGGCTCCTGTCACTAGTAGTTCACTATATAGGGAATAGGGCTGGTCACCAGTAGTTCACTATATAGGGAATAGGGCTCTGGTCACTAATAGTTCACTATATAGGGAATAGGACTCTGGTCTAAAGTAGTTCACTATATAGGGAATAGGGTTCTTGTCTAAAGTAGTTCACTATATAGGGAATAGGGCTCTGGTCACTAGTAGTTCACTAAATAGGGAATAGGGCTCTGGTCACTAGTAGTTCACTATATAGGGAAAAGGGCTCTGGTCTAAAGTAGTTCACTATATAGGGAATAGGGCTCTGGTCTAAAGTAGTTCACTATATAGGGAATAGGGCTCTAGTCTAAAGTAGTTCACTATATAGGGAATAGGGCCCTGGTCACTAGTAGTTCACTATATATGGAATAGGGCTCTGGTCACTAGTAGTTCACTATATAGGGAATAGGGCTCTGGTCACTAGTAGTTCACTATATAGGGAATAGGGCTGGTCACCAGTAGTTCACTATATAAGGAATAGGGCTCTGGTCACTAATAGTTCACTATATAGGGAATAGGACTCTGGTCTAAAGTAGTTCACTATATAGGGAATAGGGCTCTGGTCTAAAGTAGTTCACTATATAGGGAATAGGGCTCTGGTCACTAGTAGTTCACTAAATAGGGAATAGGGCTCTGGTCACTAGTAGTTCACTATATAGGGAATAGGGCTCTGGTCACTAGTAGTTCACTATATAGGGAATAGGGCTCTGGTCTAAAGTAGTTCACTATATAGGGAATAGGGCCCTGGTCACTAGTAGTTCACTATATAGGGAATAGGGCTCTGGTCACTAGTAGTTCACTATATAGGGAATAGGGCTCTGGTCACTAGTAGTTCACTATATAGGGAATAGGGCTCTGGTCACTAGTAGTTCACTATATAGGGAATAGGGCTCTGGTCACTAGTAGTTCACTATATAGGGAATAGGGCTCTGGTCACTAGTAGTTCACTATATAGGGAATTGGGCTCTGGTCACTAGTAGTTCACTATATAGGGAATAGGACCCTCCTCACTAGTAGTTCACTATATAGGGAATAGGTCCCTGGTCTAAAGTAGTTCACTATATAGGGAATAGGGCTCTGGTCACTAGAAGTTCACTATATAGGGAACAGGGCTCTGGTCCCTAGTAGTTCACTATATAGGGAATAGTGCTCTGGTCACTAGTAGTTCACTATATAGGGAATAGGACCCTGGTCACTAGTAGTTCACTATATAGGGAATAGGGCTCTGGTCACTAGTACTTCACTATTTAGGGAATAGGGTGCCATTTTGTTGGCTGCCTTTATCAAACTCTCCTGGCAACCCTGAGATTAAAATAGGCTGGGCTATACCGCCACCTAGTGGGTGACTGGTAAATACATCTGGCGGCACCTGTCTCCACAGACCAAATATCTCCACAGACCAAATATCTCCACAAACCAAACATCTCCACAGACCAATCATCTCCACAAACCAATCATCTCCACAGACCCTCAGACCAAACATCTCCACAGACCAAATATCTCCACAGACCAAACATCTCCACAGACCAATCATCTCCACAGACCAAACATCTCCTCAGACCCTCAGACCAAACATGTCCTCAGACCCTCACACCAAACATCTCCTAAGACCAATCATTTCCACAGACCAAACATCTCCTCAGACCCTCAGACCAAACATGTCCTCAGACCCTCAAACCAATCATCTCCTCAGACCAATCATCTCCTCAGACCAATCATCTCCACAGACCAATCATCTCCACAGACCAATCATCTCCACAGACCAATCATCTCCACAGACCAATCATCTCCTCAGACCAATCATCTCCTCAGACCAATCATCTCCTCAGACCAAACATCTCCTCAGACCAAACATCTCCACAGACCAATCATCTCCACAGACCAATCATCTCCTCAGACCAAAGGTTTGACTAATAAATACACCCCTTGGATACAGGCAACCATCTCCTCCAGCATCGGCTTTACCCCACAATTAACAGGAACAAACTCCTCAGAGAAGCCCAAGGGGCCCTGGTCAAAAGAAGTTCAATATACAGGGAATCGGTTCCTGGTCTAAAGTAGTGCACTATATAGGGAATAGGGCCCTGGTCTAAAGTAGTTCACTATATAGGGAATAGGACTCTGGTCTAAAGTAGTTCAATATATAGGGAATCGGTTCCTGGTCTAAAGTAGTGCACTATATAGGGAATAGGGCCCTGGTCTAAAGTAGTTCACTATATAGGGAATAGGGCTCTGGTCACTAGTAGTTCACTATATAGGGAATAGGGCTCTGGTCACTAGTAGTTCACTATATAGGGAATAGGGCTCTGGTCACTAGTAGTGCACTATATAGGGAATAGGGCTGGTCACTAGGTGTTCACTATATAGGGAATAGGGCTCTGGTCTAAAGTAGTTCACTATATAGGGAATAGGGCTCTGGTCACTAGGTGTTCACTATATAGGGAATAGGGCTCTGGTCTAAAGTAGTTCACTATATAGGGAATAGGGCCCTGGTCACTAGTAGTTCACTATATAGGGAATAGGGCTCTGGTCTAAAGTAGTTCACTATATAGGGAATAGGGCTCTGGTCACTAGTAGTTCACTATATAGGGAATAGGGCTCTGGTCTAAAGTAGTTCACTATATAGGGAAAAGGGCTCTGGTCACTAGTAGTTCACTATATAGGGAATAGGGCCCTGGTCACTAGTAGTTCACTATATAGGGAATAGGGCTCTGGTCTAAAGTAGTTCACTATATAGGGAATAGGGTCCTGGTCACTAGTAGTTCACTATATAGGGAATAGGACCCTCCTCACTAGTAGTTCAATAAATAGGGAATAGGGCTCTGGTCACTAGTAGTTCACTATATAGGGAATAGGGCCCTGGTCACTAGTAGCTCACTATATAGGGAATAGGGCTCTGGGCCCTAGTAGTTCACTATATAGGGAATAGGGCTCTGGTCACTAGTAGTTCACTATATAGGGAATAGGGCTCTGGTCACTAGTAGTTCACTATATAGGGAATAGGGCTCTGGTCACTAGTAGTTCACTATATAGGGAATAGGGCCCTGGTCACTAGTAGTTCACTATATAGGGAATAGGGCAATGGTCACTAGTAGTTCACTATATAGGGAATAGGGCTCTGGTCACTAGTAGTTCACTATATAGGGAATAGGGCTCTGGTCTAAAGTAGTTCACTAAATAGGGAATAGGGCCCTGGTCACTAGTAGTTCACTATATATGGAATAGGGCTCTGGTCACTAGTAGTTCACTATATAGGGAATAGGGCTCTGGTCACTAGTAGTTCACTATATAGGGAATAGGGCTGGTCACCAGTAGTTCACTATATAAGGAATAGGGCTCTGGTCACTAATAGTTCACTATATAGGGAATAGGACTCTGGTCTAAAGTAGTTCACTATATAGGCAATAGGGCTCTGGTCTAAAGTAGTTCACTATATAGGGAATAGGGCTCTGGTCACTAGTAGTTCACTAAATAGGGAATAGGGCTCTGGTCACTAGTAGTTCACTATATAGGGAATAGGGCTCTGGTCACTAGTAGTTCACTATATAGGGAATAGGGCTCTGGTCACTAGTAGTTCACTATATAGGGAATAGGGCTCTGGTCACTAGTAGTTCACTATATAGGGAATTGGGCTCTGGTCACTAGTAGTTCACTATATAGGGAATAGGACTCTGGTCTAAAGTAGTTCACTATATAGGGAATAGGGTTCTGGTCTAAAGTAGTTCACTATATAGGGAATAGGGCTCTGGTCACTAGTAGTTCACTAAATAGGGAATAGGGCTCTGGTCACTAGTAGTTCACTATATAGGGAATAGGGCTCTGGTCTAAAGTAGTTCACTATATAGGGAATAGGGCTCTGGTCTAAAGTAGTTCACTATATAGGGAATAGGGCCCTGGTCACTAGTAGTTCACTATATATGGAATAGGGCTCTGGTCACTAGTAGTTCACTATATAGGGAATAGGGCTCTGGTCACTAGTAGTTCACTATATAGGGAATCGGGCTGGTCACCAGTAGTTCACTATATAAGGAATAGGGCTCTGGTCACTAATAGTTCACTATATAGGGAATAGGACTCTGGTCTAAAGTAGTTCACTATATAGGGAATAGGGCTCTGGTCACTAGTAGTTCACTAAATAGGGAATAGGGCTCTGGTCACTAGTAGTTCACTATATAGGGAATAGGGCTCTGGTCACTAGTAGTTCACTATATAGGGAATAGGGCTCTGGTCTAAAGTAGTTCACTATATAGGGAATAGGGCCCTGGTCACTAGTAGTTCACTATATAGCGAATAGGGCTCTGGTCACTAGTAGTTCACTATATAGGGAATAGGGCTCTGGTCACTAGTAGTTCACTATATAAGGAATAGGGCTCTGGTCACTAATAGTTCACTATATAGGGAATAGGACTCTGGTCTAAAGTAGTTCACTATATAGGGAATAGGGCTCTGGTCTAAAGTAGTTCACTATATAGGGAATAGGGCTCTGGTCACTAGTAGTTCACTAAATAGGGAATAGGGCTCTGGTCACTAGTAGTTCACTATATAGGGAATAGGGCTCTGGTCACTAGTAGTTCACTATATAGGGAATAGGGCTCTGGTCACTAGTAGTTCACTATATAGGGAATAGGGCTCTGGTCACTAGTAGTTCACTATATAGGGAATAGGGCTCCTGTCACTAGTAGTTCACTATATAGGGAATAGGGCTGGTCACCAGTAGTTCACTATATAGGGAATAGGGCTCTGGTCACTAATAGTTCACTATATAGGGAATAGGACTCTGGTCTAAAGTAGTTCACTATATAGGGAATAGGGTTCTGGTCTAAAGTAGTTCACTATATAGGGAATAGGGGTCTGGTCACTAGTAGTTCACTAAATAGGGAATAGGGCTCTGGTCACTAGTAGTTCACTATATAGGGAATAGGGCTCTGGTCTAAAGTAGTTCACTATATAGGGAATAGGGCTCTGGTCTAAAGTAGTTCACTATATAGGGAATAGGGCTCTGGTCTAAAGTAGTTCACTATATAGGGAATAGGGCCCTGGTCACTAGTAGTTCACTATATATGGAATAGGGCTCTGGTCACTAGTAGTTCACTATATAGGGAATAGGGCTCTGGTCACTAGTAGTTCACTATATAGGGAATAGGTCTGGTCACCAGTAGTTCACTATATAAGGAATAGGGCTCTGGTCACTAATAGTTCACTATATAGGGAATAGGACTCTGGTCTAAAGTAGTTCACTATATAGGGAATAGGGCTCTGGTCTAAAGTAGTTCACTATATAGGGAATAGGGCTCTGGTCACTAGTAGTTCACTAAATAGGGAATAGGGCTCTGGTCACTAGTAGTTCACTATATAGGGAATAGGGCTCTGGTCACTAGTAGTTCACTATATAGGGAATAGGGCTCTGGTCTAAAGTAGTTCACTATATAGGGAATAGGGCCCTGGTCACTAGTAGTTCACTATATAGGGAATAGGGCTCTGGTCACTAGTAGTTCACTATATAGGGAATAGGGCTCTGGTCACTAGTAGTTCACTATATAGGGAATAGGGCTCTGGTCTAAAGTAGTTCACTATATAGGGAATAGGGCTCTGGTCTAAAGTAGTTCACTATATAGGGAATAGGGCCCTGGTCACTAGTAGTTCACTATATATGGAATAGGGCTCTGGTCACTAGTAGTTCACTATATAGGGAATAGGGCTCTGGTCACTAGTAGTTCACTATATAGGGAATCGGGCTGGTCACCAGTAGTTCACTATATAAGGAATAGGGCTCTGGTCACTAATAGTTCACTATATAGGGAATAGGACTCTGGTCTAAAGTAGTTCACTATATAGGGAATAGGGCTCTGGTCACTAGTAGTTCACTAAATAGGGAATAGGGCTCTGGTCACTAGTAGTTCACTATATAGGGAATAGGGCTCTGGTCACTAGTAGTTCACTATATAGGGAATAGGGCTCTGGTCTAAAGTAGTTCACTATATAGGGAATAGGGCCCTGGTCACTAGTAGTTCACTATATAGCGAATAGGGCTCTGGTCACTAGTAGTTCTCTATATAGGGAATAGGGCTCTGGTCACTAGTAGTTCACTATATAAGGAATAGGGCTCTGGTCACTAATAGTTCACTATATAGGGAATAGGACTCTGGTCTAAAGTAGTTCACTATATAGGGAATAGGGCTCTGGTCTAAAGTAGTTCACTATATAGGGAATAGGGCTCTGGTCACTAGTAGTTCACTAAATAGGGAATAGGGCTCTGGTCACTAGTAGTTCACTATATAGGGAATAGGGCTCTGGTCACTAGTAGTTCACTATATAGGGAATAGGGCTCTGGTCACTAGTAGTTCACTATATAGGGAATAGGGCTCTGGTCACTAGTAGTTCACTATATAGGGAATAGGGCTCCTGTCACTAGTAGTTCACTATATAGGGAATAGGGCTGGTCACCAGTAGTTCACTATATAGGGAATAGGGCTCTGGTCACTAATAGTTCACTATATAGGGAATAGGACTCTGGTCTAAAGTAGTTCACTATATAGGGAATAGGGTTCTGGTCTAAAGTAGTTCACTATATAGGGAATAGGGCTCTGGTCACTAGTAGTTCACTAAATAGGGAATAGGGCTCTGGTCACTAGTAGTTCACTATATAGGGAATAGGGCTCTGGTCTAAAGTAGTTCACTATATAGGGAATAGGGCTCTGGTCTAAAGTAGTTCACTATATAGGGAATAGGGCTCTGGTCTAAAGTAGTTCACTATATAGGGAATAGGGCCCTGGTCACTAGTAGTTCACTATATATGGAATAGGGCTCTGGTCACTAGTAGTTCACTATATAGGGAATAGGGCTCTGGTCACTAGTAGTTCACTATATAGGGAATAGGTCTGGTCACCAGTAGTTCACTATATAAGGAATAGGGCTCTGGTCACTAATAGTTCACTATATAGGGAATAGGACTCTGGTCTAAAGTAGTTCACTATATAGGGAATAGGGCTCTGGTCTAAAGTAGTTCACTATATAGGGAATAGGGCTCTGGTCACTAGTAGTTCACTAAATAGGGAATAGGGCTCTGGTCACTAGTAGTTCACTATATAGGGAATAGGGCTCTGGTCACTAGTAGTTCACTATATAGGGAATAGGGCTCTGGTCTAAAGTAGTTCACTATATAGGGAATAGGGCCCTGGTCACTAGTAGTTCACTATATAGGGAATAGGGCTCTGGTCACTAGTAGTTCACTATATAGGGAATAGGGCTCTGGTCACTAGTAGTTCACTATATAGGGAATAGGGCTCTGGTCACTAGTAGTTCACTAAATAGGGAATAGGGCTCTGGTCACTAGTAGTTCACTATATAGGGAATAGGGCTCTGGTCACTAGTAGTTCACTATATAGGGAATAGGGCTCTGGTCACTAGTAGTTCACTATATAGGGAATTGGGCTCTGGTCACTAGTAGTTCACTATATAGGGAATAGGACCCTCCTCACTAGTAGTTCACTATATAGGGAATAGGTCCCTGGTCTAAAGTAGTTCACTATATAGGGAATAGGGCTCTGGTCACTAGAAGTTCACTATATAGGGAACAGGGCTCTGGTCCCTAGTAGTTCACTATATAGGGAATAGTGCTCTGGTCACTAGTAGTTCACTATATAGGGAATAGGACCCTGGTCACTAGTAGTTCACTATATAGGGAATAGGGCTCTGGTCACTAGTAGTTCACTATTTAGGGAATAGGGTGCCATTTTGTTGGCTGCCTTTATCAAACTCTCCTGGCAACCCTGAGATTAAAATAGGCTGGGCTATACCGCCACCTAGTGGGTGACTGGTAAATACATCTGGCGGCACTTGTCTACACAGACCAAACATCTCCACAGACCAAATATCTCCACAGACCAAACATCTCCACAGACCAATCATCTCCACAGACCAAACATCTCCTCAGACCCTCAGACCAAACATGTCCTCAGACCCTCAGACCAAACATCTCCTCAGACCAAATATCTCCACAGACCAAACATCTCCACAGACCAATCATCTCCACAGACCAAACATCTCCTCAGACCCTCAGACCAAACATGTCCTCAGACCCTCACACCAAACATCTCCTAAGACCAATCATTTCCACAGACCAAACATCTCCTCAGACCCTCAGACCAAACATGTCCTCAGACCCTCAAACCAATCATCTCCTCAGACCAATCATCTCCTCAGACCAATCATCTCCACAGACCAATCATCTCCACAGACCAATCATCTCCACAGACCAATCATCTCCACAGACCAATCATCTCCTCAGACCAATCATCTCCTCAGACCAATCATCTCCTCAGACCAAACATCTCCACAGACCAATCATCTCCACAGACCAATCATCTCCACAGACCAATCATCTCCACAGACCAATCATCTCCTCAGACCAATCATCTCCACAGACCAAACATCTCCACAGACCAAACATCTCCACAGACCAATCATCTCCTCAGACCAAAGGTTTGACTAATAAATACACCCCTTGGATACAGGCAACCATCTCCTCCAGCATCGGCTTTACCCCACAATTAACAGGAACAAACTCCTCAGAGAAGCCCAAGGGGCCCTGGTCAAAAGAAGTTCAATATACAGGGAATCGGTTCCTGGTCTAAAGTAGTGCACTATATAGGGAATAGGGCCCTGGTCTAAAGTAGTTCACTATATAGGGAATAGGACTCTGGTCTAAAGTAGTTCAATATATAGGGAATCGGTTCCTGGTCTAAAGTAGTGCACTATATAGGGAATAGGGCCCTGGTCTAAAGTAGTTCACTATATAGGGAATAGGGCTCTGGTCACTAGTAGTTCACTATATAGGGAATAGGGCTCTGGTCACTAGTAGTTCACTATATAGGGAATAGGGCTCTGGTCACTAGTAGTGCACTATATAGGGAATAGGGCTGGTCACTAGGTGTTCACTATATAGGGAATAGGGCTCTGGTCTAAAGTAGTTCACTATATAGGGAATAGGGCTCTGGTCACTAGGTGTTCACTATATAGGGAATAGGGCTCTGGTCTAAAGTAGTTCACTATATAGGGAATAGGGCCCTGGTCACTAGTAGTTCACTATATAGGGAATAGGGCTCTGGTCTAAAGTAGTTCACTATATAGGGAATAGGGCTCTGGTCACTAGTAGTTCACTATATAGGGAATAGGGCTCTGGTCTAAAGTAGTTCACTATATAGGGAATAGGGCTCTGGTCACTAGTAGTTCACTATATAGGGAATAGGGCCCTGGTCACTAGTAGTTCACTATATAGGGAATAGGGCTCTGGTCTAAAGTAGTTCACTATATAGGGAATAGGGTCCTGGTCACTAGTAGTTCACTATATAGGGAATAGGACCCTCCTCACTAGTAGTTCAATAAATAGGGAATAGGGCTCTGGTCACTAGTAGTTCACTATATAGGGAATAGGGCCCTGGTCACTAGTAGCTCACTATATAGGGAATAGGGCTCTGGGCCCTAGTAGTTCACTATATAGGGGATAGGGCTCTGGTCACAAGTAGTTCACTATATAGGGAATAGGGCTCTGGTCCCTAGTAGTTCACTATATAGGGAATAGGGCTCTGGTCACTAGTAGTTCACTATATAGGGAATAGGGCTCTGGTCACAAGTAGTTCACTATATAGGGAATAGGACTCTGGTCCCTAGTAGTTCACTATATAGGGAATAGGGCTCTGGTTACTAGTAGTTCACTATATAGGGAATAGGGTGCCATTTTGTTGGCTGCCTTTATCAAACTCTCCTGGCAACCCTGAGATTAAAATAGGCTGGGCTATACCGCCACCTAGTGGGTGACTGGTAAATACATCTGGCGGCACCTGTCTCCACAGACCAAATATCTCCACAGACCAAATATCTCCACAAACCAAACATCTCCACAGACCAATCATCTCCACAAACCAATCATCTCCACAGACCAAACATCTCCTCAGACCCTCAGACCAAACATGTCCTCAGACCCTCAGACCAAACATCTCCTCAGACCAAATATCTCCACAGACCAAACATCTCCACAGACCAATCATCTCCACAGACCAAACATCTCCTCAGACCCTCAGACCAAACATGTCCTCAGACCCTCAGACCAAACATCTCCTCAGACCAATCATCTCCACAGACCAAACATCTCCACAGACCAATCATCTCCACAGACCAAACTTCTCCTCAGACCCTCAGACCAAACATGTCCTCAGACCCTCACACCAAACATCTCCTAAGACCAATCATTTCCACAGACCAAACATCTCCTCAGACCCTCAGACCAAACATGTCCTCAGACCCTCAAACCAATCATCTCCTCAGACCAATCATCTCCTCAGACCAATCATCTCCACAGACCAATCATCTCCACAGACCAATCATCTCCACAGACCAATCATCTCCTCAGACCAATCATCTCCTCAGACCAATCATCTCCTCAGACCAAACATCTCCACAGACCAATCATCTCCACAGACCAATCATCTCCTCAGACCAATCATCTCCTCAGACCAATCATCTCCTCAGACCAAACATCTCCACAGACCAATCATCTCCACAGACCAATCATCTCCACAGACCAATCATCTCCTCAGACCAAAGGTTTGACTAATAAATACACCCCTTGGATACAGGCAACCATCTCCTCCAGCATCGGCTTTACCCCACAATTAACAGGAACAAACTCCTCAGAGAAGCCCAAGGGGCCCTGGTCAAAAGAAGTTCAATATATAGGGAATCGGTTCCTGGTCTAAAGTAGTGCACTATATAGGGAATAGGGCCCTGGTCTAAAGTAGTTCACTATATAGGGAATAGGACTCTGGTCTAAAGTAGTTCAATATATAGGGAATCTGTTCCTGGTCTAAAGTAGTGCACTATATAGGGAATAGGGCCCTGGTCTAAAGTAGTTCACTATATAGGGAATAGGGCTCTGGTCACTAGTAGTTCACTATATAGGGAATAGGGCTCTGGTCACTAGTAGTTCACTATATAGGGAATAGGGCTCTGGTCACTAGTAGTGCACTATATAGGGAATAGGGCTGGTCACTAGGTGTTCACTATATAGGGAATAGGGCTCTGGTCTAAAGTAGTTCACTATATAGGGAATAGGGCTCTGGTCACTAGGTGTTCACTATATAGGGAATAGGGCTCTGGTCTAAAGTAGTTCACTATATAGGGAATAGGGCCCTGGTCACTAGTAGTTCACTATATAGGGAATAGGGCTCTGGTCTAAAGTAGTTCACTATATAGGGAATAGGGCTCTGGTCACTAGTAGTTCACTATATAGGGAATAGGGCTCTGGTCTAAAGTAGTTCACTATATAGGGAATAGGGCTCTGGTCACTAGTAGTTCACTATATAGGGAATAGGGCCCTGGTCACTAGTAGTTCACTATATAGGGAATAGGGCTCTGGTCTAAAGTAGTTCACTATATAGGGAATAGGGTCCTGGTCACTAGTAGTTCACTATATAGGGAATAGGACCCTCCTCACTAGTAGTTCAATAAATAGGGAATAGGGCTCTGGTCACTAGTAGTTCACTATATAGGGAATAGGGCCCTGGTCACTAGTAGCTCACTATATAGGGAATAGGGCTCTGGGCCCTAGTAGTTCACTATATAGGGGATAGGGCTCTGGTCACAAGTAGTTCACTATATAGGGAATAGGGCTCTGGTCCCTAGTAGTTCACTATATAGGGAATAGGGCTCTGGTCACTAGTAGTTCACTATATAGGGAATAGGGCTCTGGTCACAAGTAGTTCACTATATAGGGAATAGGACTCTGGTCCCTAGTAGTTCACTATATAGGGAATAGGGCTCTGGTTACTAGTAGTTCACTATATAGGGAATAGGGTGCCATTTTGTTGGCTGCCTTTATCAAACTCTCCTGGCAACCCTGAGATTAAAATAGGCTGGGCTATACCGCCACCTAGTGGGTGACTGGTAAATACATCTGGCGGCACCTGTCTCCAC
>NC_138294.1:717500-737500 GCF_965601325.2 Salmo salar
TTGTTTAGCCTAAAAGGTTAAGAGTTTTTTGGCCGAAAACATCAAACGATGGAGTCGTCGGCGAACTAGTAGCCCACCACGATTGCAAAAAAAACCAACACCTGGTAACCCGCCGAACTTGGGAGAGCAAGCGAAGGCTATGCGCCAGCTGCAGAATTCACCATCATCGGGTGCCGCTACCTTCATCTTTTCAGTTGAAGTGAAATGTATTGCCTAGTCTGTATGGGAGACGGATCTTACACTTACTGACCATTACCATGGAGATAGAGAATATAGTCGCCAACACGGTGCTGCTGAAGGCGAGAGAAGGTAAGACATTGTACTGAAACGACGACATTACATGGTTAACGTACTGGAGGGGGGAACATGTCGAGGGAGAGAGAGAGCGAGAGAGGGAGAAAGGGGTGATAATCATAACAAAGCAAGGCTCAGTTTTTTGGGGGGCTATCGCTTGGATTGTGTTCTACACAGATCTTTCTCTCGACCCCCCCCCTCTCTCTCTCTAGATCTATTTCTCTCCCTACGCAGTGGTTTCCCCATCGTCTTGACTGGCTGACTATAGGGGAAACATAAAGCCTTGTGTTAAATTGTAGCCTACCTACTTGTTAATCATTGTAACTCTGGTCACATAAAATACAGCAATATCCAGGCCTAATCGATACAACGATCGGGTTTGAGTTTCGCAGCATCGATAATAACGATTATCGATTAGGCTATATCACTGTTTGATATTGGATTCGTGTTTCTAATGACTATCTGAACGGAAAAAGGTTGATATGGCGGGAGGCTACTGTAGTAGTAACAGCAGATCAATGGTTAGGTTGATATGACGGTAGACTAGTAGCAACAGATCAATGGATAGGTTGATATGACGGTAGGCTAGTAGCAACATATCAATGGATAGGTTGATATGACGGTAGGCTAGTAACAACATATCAACGGAAAGGTTGATATGACGGTAGGCTAGTAGCAACATATCAATGGATAGGTTGATATGACGGTAGGCTAGTAACAACATATCAACGGAAAGGTTGATATGACGGTAGGCTAGTAGCAACATATCAATGGATAGGTTGATATGACGGTAGGCTAGTAGCAACAGCAGATCGTTTTCGTAGTATAGGCGACACAGTCCTGAAATATCCTGTAGCAACCTGCTTCCAGCTCCATTACCTGATAGAACAGGCTATCGACTTGATACATTAGCGATATTTTGCATACGGCTTTCAATGGATCTTCTGCCTGCTTTAGCGGTTCAAATGTGTGTAGTCTGTGTGTCACGTTATTTGACGCAGATATATTAATGCCAGTGCATCGCCATCCTGCCAAAGAGAAGGGGACCCACTCCGTGTGTTTCCCCAGACGGAGACCGGGAGCTCTGGGTCTTTCTCGGGCCTGGGTAAAGCGGCCAAATCGCACACAGTGTACCCCCAAGTGTGTACCATCGACATGGGGAAGGTGCACAACTCAAGCCGCAGGCCTGAGGACTACAGCACAACATACCGGACTAATACCACAAGTGGTCGATTGATGCCGTCCTGTCTGGCTGTCTTTTTATCGTCAGGTTTGATTGAAGAGAGAAAGGTAGATGTGTGTTTTTCCTGTTTGGACCCCCTCAAATACAACTCTGGAACTCGAAACCAGTTCCAATGCTTTTTAAATGTTTTATTTATTATGTCCCCCTCTAATCAGGGACTGGTTTTAGACCTGGGACACCAGGTGGGTGAAATGAATGATCTGGTAGAACAGAACCAGCAGGGTCCGGACCTCGGGTTATCCAAAGTCGGTGCACATTTCGTTTTTGTTGCCCCAGCACTACACAGCGGATTGAAATAGTTAACTAATCATCAAGCTTTGATACTTTGAATCCGCTGTGTAGTGTTAGGGGGGGAAACCGTGCACGGACCTTGGGAAACGCTCTCGTAGGGTAAGAGGTGAATATCCCCTGTTGTGGAGGAATGGTTATAAGATAGACAGAGAGGATGTCGGTAGTTTGTTGTCAGTACAGCGGTGAGGAGAGAAGGGACTCAACTACACTGTATCTTCTGTTGGGGGGGGGGGGGGAGAAAAGTGTTACATTTAATGAATATGGTTTCTTATCACGCGTGCGGCATGGCTTGATGATTGTTAACGACAGATCTTCATAGAGAGAAGTGCAACAATGTAAAACAACATTAGGACAGCGGACGTCAGAATGAGGTACACGTCTAATAATCTTTGATTGGACCAACGTACGTGTGTGTAGCTTCCTGGGATATATGTGTATCATCATAATACACAGAATTCTATTAAGTTACGCTCTGCAAGCCGGAATACAGAACATTCATGCTATCTTTAACTAGTCAACGTCAATACGCAACCCACATCAACGTCACAATCTGAAGTCAAAGATCTTGTTGCGTTCACACAGGCCCTGCTAAACATATCTATTGTAATGTAGCCTCGTGTTATAAACCCTTTACTCTCCTGGGAATTGGCCTAATATGGATAGAGCTAAATTGAAATGTTTTTTAGTTTTTTTTAACAGAATAAATGTGAATAAACATAAACATGGTAGCAGTAGAAAGGGAACACTTTGGAGGTTATAGGAACATTATTAGGTTAAAGTTTAGGACACAACAGTTCACCTGACACATGACTGAATCCAAACATTACACTGTTGATTTGATGTGCATTTTACATTTACTGTACTTTTTCACCGCATATGTTGATAACGAAATCTGAAAAATACTTTGGATACATTCAGTAACATGAGAATATTCCTGGAAAATATGGGGTAAGTACAACATAAAACAAAACAATGGGAAAGGGGGGGATACCTAGTCAGTTGTACAACAATGCATTCAACTGAAATGTGTCTTCCACATTTAACCCAACCCCTCTGAATCAGAGAGGTGCGGAGGGCTGCCTTAATCAATGTCCACGTGAGTGAGAGGACTAAGTAGTGTTTCCAAGTGGCCTCACATCTCTCCAGACTGTGGGTTTGAGTGTTTCTAAGTGGACACACACCTCTCCAGACTGTGGGTTTGAGTGGACACACATCTCTCCAGACTGTGGGTTTGAGTGGACACACACCTCTCCAGACTGTGGGTTTGAGTGGACACACATCTCTCCAGACTGTGGGTTTGAGTGGACACACATCTCTCCAGACTGTGGGTTTGAGTGGACACACATCTCTCCAGACTGTGGGTTTGAGTGGACACACCTCTCCAGACTGTGGGTTTGAGTGGACACACATCTCTCCAGACTGTGGGTTTGAGTGGACACACCTCTCCAGACTGTGGGTTTGAGTGTTTCCAAGTGGACACACACCTCTCCAGACTGTGGGTTTGAGTGTTTCTAAGTGGGGGGACACCTCTCCAGACTGTGGGTTTGAGTGTTTCCAAGTGGACACACACCTCTCCAGACTGTGGGTTTGAGTGTTTCTAAGTGGGGGGACACCTCTCCAGACTGTGGGTTTGAGTGTTTCTAAGTGGGGGGACACCTCTCCAGACTGTGGGTTTGAGTGAGAGGACTAACTAGTGTCTCCAAGTGGCCACACACTCTTTCAAAGTGTGCACGGTCCCTAAGCAATTTCAATGCACTTTTATGACTGGAAGAAGAGTGTTGAACTATAAGGTAAACATTTGGAGCTCTCCTAGCTGTGCCGTTCAGAAGCTAGCGTTGGCACCCTGGTAGTCGTTTCATTAGGAACACAACCCTGCATCTCCGCCATCACACAATTACTGTTGTTGTTTACTCAATACAGAAACGACCCCATTTCTAAATCCCAGTCTGGGTCAGGTGGGCCTGATTTTGAACGCATGTTCTCCTGCCAACATGACTAGCTAAGTTATTAAATACGATCTTACAGTGTTCGGCTTTCACAAGGTCATTCAGAGAAACGGATGGTAAGTTGTGTGCGTATAGGAAGAAGTCATGAGTGCATTCAGGTGCACTCAATAGACAAACAGGCCCGTTCTGTTCAGAACAACCCAGGATGTGATGTCGTGGACATTTGGACTCACGGGTGTTTGGCTTGAATGACATCAAAGCAGTATTTAATATAATCCTCAGTATCTCATTTCTCTCTCTGTGTGTGTATGTATATGTGGACACCCCTTCAAATTAGTAGATTCAGCTATTTCAGCCACACCCATTGCTGACAGATGTATAAAATCGAGCACACAGCCATGCAATCTCCATAGACAAACATTATAAGTAGAATGGCCTTACTTGAAGAGCTCAGTGACTTTCAACATGGCACCGTTATAGGATGCCACCTTTCCAACAAGTCAGTTTGTATTTCTGCCCTGCTAGAGCTGCCATGTTCAACTGTAAGTGCTGTTATGGTGAAGTGGAAACGTCTAGGAGCAACAACGGCTCAGCCTCGACGTGGTAGGCCACACAAGCTCACAGAACGGGACCATCGAGTGCTGTACCACGTAAAAAATTGTCTGTCCTCGGTTGCAACACTCACTTCTGAGTTCCAAACTGCCTCTGGAAGCAACGTCAGCACAAGAACTGTTCGTCAGGAGCTTCATGAAATGGGTTTCCATGGCCGAGCTGCCGCACACAAGCCTAAGATCACCATGTGCAATGCCAAGCATTGGCTGGAGTGGTGTAAAGATATTGAACTGTGGAGCAGTGGAAACGCGTTCTCTGGAGTCATGAATCACGCTTCATCGTCTGGCAGTCCGACGGATGAATCTGGGTTTAGCGGATGCCAGGAGAACGCTACCTGCCACAATGCAGAGTGCCAACTGTAAAGTTTGGTGGAGGAGAAATAATGGTCTGGGGCTGTTATTCATGGTTCGGTCCTCTTAGTTCCTGTGAAGGGAAATCTTAATGCTACAGCATACAATGACATTCTAGACGATTCTGTGCTTCCAACTTTGTGGCAGCAGTTTGGGGAAGGTCCTTTCCTGTTTCATCATGACAATGCCCCCGTGTACAAAGTGAGGTCCATGCAGAAGTGGTTTGTCGAGATTGGTGTGGAAGAACTTGACTGGCATGCACATAGCCCTGACCTCAACCCCATCAAACAACTTTGGGATGAATTGTAATGCCGACTTCGAGCCAGGCCTAATCACCCAACATCAGTGGCAGATCTCACTACTGCTCTTGTGGCTGAATGGCAGCATGTCCCCGCAGCAATGTTCCAACATCTAGTGGAAATCCTTCCCAGAAGAGTGAAGGCTGTTACAGCACCAACTCCATATTAATGCTCATGATTTTGGAATGAGATGTTCAAAGAGCAGGTGTCCACATACTTTTGGTCATGTAGTGTATCTGGTTAGATGTTTTCTCCTTGTGTGAAACAGTCTCAGTAATGACCAAGGCTGCGGTCCAAACACTTAAAAGACACACCCTTGTCCACTTACCCTCACCTTATGCCCTTGGGGCCATCTTGGAAGGTGGTCCAAATGATTAGCCAATCAAGGGAAGTTTACAACGTAAACCCCTCAGGCCTCCTTGTTAGTCGAGTTTGCGAGTGTACATTTATGTTCACTCCGGGGCCTGAAACTCCCCAGAATTCAATTTGCGACGATTGTACATCCGCTAAGAAAAGTCTGCGAAAACTTAAAAACGACATCAATGGAGAAGTCAACATACACTTGGTTAAAAACAAATGCAAATAAGTTAGAAATTGTGCTACTAATGCACATGACAGCTCAAACACGTCTCGTTAAAAAGTAAATATGTTTTTGTTTATCTTTTGGAAATTGTAGAAATAAAACATTTTCGTTCTTCAGAAGTTCCAGCTAGGCAGGCTAACGTCAGTTAGCTAATTAATTTGCTAGCTATCCTACAGTAGGCGTAATGTTAATATAAGTAGATATGAAATCATAATTGACTGTAGCTCATATAAAGCACAATCATCGCAGGATGAACGAGGGATGAATTTCCGGGCAAGAGCGGTCCATTTAAAAATCATTCCCTCGCCACTCGCCCTGCAAGTGTATACTCATCAGACGTCATCAGAAGTGTCCACTTAGTTTGAGGGTTGAGGGGATAGGGTGTGTCTTTTTTAAAAGTGTTTTGACCACAGACCAAGTCTATGAGCGTCATATCTGGTTAGATGTTTTCTCCTTCTGATGAAACAGTCTCAGTAAAGACCAAGTCTATGAGCATCACATCTAGTTAGATGTTTTCTCCTTCTGTGAAACAGTCTCAGTAAAGACCAAGTCTATGAGCATCATATCTGGTTAGATGTTTTCTCCTTCTGATGAAACAGTCTCAGTAAAGACCAAGTCTATGAGCATCATATCTGGTTAGATGTCCTCTCCTTCTGATGAAACAGTCTCAGTAAAGACCAAGTCTATGAGCATCACATCTGGTTAGATGTCCTCTCCTTCTGATGAAACAGTCTCAGTAAAGACCAAGTCTATGAGCATCACATCTGGTTAGATGTCCTCTCCTTCTGATGAAACAGTCTCAGTAAAGACCAAGTCTATGAGCATCACATCTGGTTAGATGTCCTCTCCTTCTGATGAAACAGTCTCAGTAAAGACCAAGTCTATGAGCATCACATCTGGTTAGATGTCCTCTCCTTCTGATGAAACAGTCTCAGTAAAGACCAAGTCTATGAGCATCACATCTGGTTAGATGTCCTCTCCTTCTGATGAAACAGTCTCAGTAAAGACCAAGTCTATGAGCATCATATCTGGTTAGATGTTTTCTCCTTCTGATGAAACAGTCTCAGTAAAGACCAAGTCTATGAGCATCATATCTGGTTAGATGTTTTCTCCTTCTGATGAAACAGTCTCAGTAAAGACCAAGTCTATGAGCATCATATCTGGTTAGATGTCCTCTCCTTCTGATGAAACAGGAAGATTCTTGACTGACTCACAATCAACCGCATGGTAGGTTCCCATCACAAGGGCATGTCTCTGAAATCGCACCCTATTCCCTATATAGTGCGGTACTTCTGACCAGAGTTGGCACCCTATTCCCTATGTAGTGCACTACTTTTGACCAGGGACCCTGCTCTATAAAGGACATAGGGTGCCATTTTAGGACGCTGGCGAGTCAGTCGACCACATTGGTTCTCTCACAAGGTGCTAAGGGTGTGCCCGGTCCGTTGGGTGGGTAGTGCACTGACAGTTTCAACAATAACAACCCGCACCGTCAAGGGGAAGTGGTTTCAGGGCTGTACAGATGTTCTCAGCTTTGAGATAACGGGTTATTTCCCATATGGTACAAGGCTTGGGGCCGCTATCCAGATTGTCATACTGACCTTTTGCCATACCGGGGATGTTGGGTAGTATTGCCACTGTTTGTAATTAAAGCGTTGCTCTGCCTTTAACAACACTATCAACAAGGCAGGTCCTACAGGCCCTAGATTTGTCACATCTGGACTACTGTTCAGTCGTGTGGTCAGGTGCCATAAAGAGGGACTGACTCAGAACAGGGCAGCACGGCTGGCTCAGAACAGGGCAGCAGGGCTGGCTCAGAACAGGGGAGACTGACTTCATCACTACTTGTTTTTGTAAGTGTTGACATGTTGAAAGCACCGAGCTGTCTGTTTAAACTACTGGCACACAGCTCAGACACCCATGACAACCCCACCAGACATGGCACCAGAGGTCTCTTCACAGTCCCCAAGTCCAGAACAGACTATGGGAGGCGCACAGTACTACATAGAGCCATGACTACATGGAACTCTATTCCACGTCAAGTAACTGATGCTAGCAGTAAAATCAGATTTAAAAATACACCTTATGCTAGAGTGGGGACTGTGAAGAGACACACATGAACAGACACCTGCTCAAACGCGCAAACACCCCCAGCCGACACCCCCAGTCTACACACACGTTGCTGTATGGTGGTGGTATACATTTAGTATGGTGTAGTAATGTTACATGATGATCTGGTTTATCTTTGGTTTTATATGTAACGTAAGTTCTTTTAATGTGTTTGGACCCCAGGAAAGGGGAAAGGGGGATACCTAGTCAGTTGTCCAACTGAAATGTCTCTTCCGTATTTAACTAATGGGGATCCATAATAAACCCCAGGAAGTGTAGCTGCTGCCTTGGCAGGAACTAATGGGGATCCATAATAAACCCCAGGAAGTGTAGCTGCTGCCTTGGCAGGAACTAATGAGGATCCATAATAAACCCCAGGAAGAGTAGCTGCTGCCTTGGCAGGAACTAATGGGGATCCATAATAAACCCCAGGAAGTGTAGCTGCTGCCTTGGCAGGAACTAATGGGGATCCATAATAAACCCCAGGAAGAGTAGCTGCTGCCTTGGCAGGAACTAATGAGGATCCATAATAAACCCCAGGAAGAGTAGCTGCTGTCTTGGCAGGAACTAATGGGGATCCATAATAAACCCCAGGAAGAGTAGCTGCTGCCTTGGCAGGAACTAATGGGGATCCATAATAAACCCCAGGAACAGTAGCTGCTGCCTTGGCAGGAACTAATGGGGATCCATAATAAACCCCAGGAAGAGTAGCTGCTGCCTTGGCAGGAACAAATGGGGATCCATAATAAACCCCAGGAAGAGTAGCAGCTGTCTTGGCAGGAACTAATGGGGATCCATAATAAACCCCAGGAAGAGTAGCTGCTGCCTTGGCAGGAACAAATGGAGATCCATAATAAACCCCAGGAAGAGTAGCTGCTGCCTTGGCAGGAACAAATGGGGATCCATAATAAACCCCAGGAAGAGTAGCTGCTGCCTTGGCAGGAACTAATGGGGATCCATAATAAACCCCAGGAAGAGTAGCTGCTGCCTTGGCAGGAACTAATGGGGATCCATAATAAACCCCAGGAAGAGTAGCTGCTGCCTTGGCAGGAACTAATGGGGATCCATAATAAATACCATTACAAAACACAAGGGGTGCTGTTTTTGAATCCCCACTGAGGCTCTTTAATCCGAAGGTTAGTAATGCTAAATACATGGAAAATCCCATAGAGAATGCTAACCAAATGCTAACGAGCGCATTACGAACATTCTATAGTCTCTGACCTAAACTATACAAGTAACTCAAATTCTACTGGCAGTTTGCTGCACAAAACACAATGCTACGGGCAGTTTGCTGCACACACACAACACAATGCTACTGGCAGTTTGCTGCACACAACACAATGCTACGGGCAGTTTGCTGCACACAACACAATGCTACTGGCAGTTTGCTGCACACAACACAATGCTACTGGCAGTTTGCTGCACACAACACAATGCTACTGGCAGTTTGCTGCAAACAACACAATGCTACTGGCTGTTTGCTGCACACAACACAACACAATGCTACTGGCAGTTTGCTGCACACAACAAAACACAATGCTACTGGCAGTTTGCTGCACACAACAAAACACAATGCTACTGGCAGTTTGCTGCAAACAACACAATGCTACGGGCAGTTTGCTGCACAAAACACAATGCTACTGGCAGTTTGCTGCACAAAACACAATGCTACTGACAGTTTGCTGCACAAAACACAATGCTACTGGCAGTTTGCTGCACAAAACACAATGCTACTGGCAGTTTGCTGCACAAAACACAATGCTACTGGCAGTTTGCTGCACAAAACACAATGCTACTGGCAGTTTGCTGCACAAAACACAATGCTACTGGCAGTTTGCTGCACAAAACACAATGCTACTGGCAGTTTGCTGCACAAAACACAATTCTACTGGCAGTTTGCTGCACACAACAAAACACAATTCTACTGGCAGTTTGCTGCACACAACAACACACAATTCTACTGGCAGTTTGCTGCCACAACACACACAATGGTACTGGCAGTTTGCTGCAAACAACACAATGGTACTGGCAGTTTGCTGCACACAACACAATGGTACTGGCAGTTTGCTGCACACAACACAATGCTACTGGCAGTTTGCTGCAAACAACACAATGCTACTGGCAGTTTGCTGCAAACAACACAATGCTACTGGCAGTTTGCTGCAAACAACACAATGCTACTGGCAGTTTGCTGCACACAACACAATGCTACTGGCAGTTTGCTGCACACAACACAATGCTACTGGCAGTTTGCTGCACACAACACAATGCTACTGGCAGTTTGCTGCACACAACACAATGCTACTGGCAGTTTGCTTCCCACACAACACAATGCTACTGGCTGTTTGCTGCACACACACAACACAATGCTACTGGCTGTTTGCTGCACACACACAACATAATGCTACTGGCTGTTTGCTGCACACACACAACACAATGCTACTGGCAGTTTGCTGCACACACAACACAATGCTACTGGCAGTTTGCTGCACACAACACAATGCTACGGGCAGTTTGCTGCACACAACACAATGCTACTGGCAGTTTGCTGCACACAACACAATGCTACTGGCAGTTTGCTGCACACAACACAATGCTACTGGCAGTTTGCTTCACACAACACAATGCTACTGGCTGTTTGCTGCACACACACAACATAATGCTACTGGCTGTTTGCTGCACACACACAACACAATGCTACTGGCAGTTTGCTGCACACACAACACAATGCTACTGGCAGTTTGCTGCACACAACACAATGCTACGGGCAGTTTGCTGCACACAACACAATGCTACTGGCAGTTTGCTGCACACAACACAATGCTACTGGCAGTTTGCTGCACACAACACAATGCTACTGGCAGTTTGCTTCACACAACACAATGCTACTGGCTGTTTGCTGCACACACACAACACAATGCTACTGGCTGTTTGCTGCACACACACAACACAATGCTACTGGCTGTTTGCTGCACACACACAACACAATGCTACTGGCAGTTTGCTGCACACACACAACACAATGCTACTGGCAGTTTGCTGCACACACACAACACAATGCTACTGGCAGTTTGCTGCACACAACACAATGCTACTGGCAGTTTGCTGCACACAACTCAATGCTACTGGCAGTTTGCTGCACAAAACACAATGCTACTATTCCATAAGGTAACTAGCTCACCAGGAGCGGGCTGTGACTCACAAGGCTACTGGTGAGCTAGTTACCTTTATGGAATTCACAACAAAAAATTGCAAGCTAGATAACTTAATAGTTAGCAGTTAACTGTCTAGAATGTGCTAAATGCTCTGCAGCTGTGCATTCGGTTTGCTAATTTAGTAACTAGTTAGCTTCTTCCAGTGGTTAGCCTCTTCCCAAATCAAGCTTCGCTTGGTAACAGCAGGGAGTCCCCTCCTGGATCAAGAGTATTACTGTCTCTTGTCGTCACTGTGTGCTTGTAAACAAAACATCACGTGACTGGGGACCACCGGGAAGCTTCACGATGAAACATGTGACAGGTGAAATGAAGAACACAATCTGCTTTATCTTCTAAGGTTTTGCACAAGTTGACTGCAGATATTTCATTAAATAGTAGCTAGACATATTCAAATAAATAAATAAATGTCCTGTGGCTTTTTCCAAATACCCCGGTATACGGTATACTGCCCAAGCCTATATGGTACCCTATTCTCTATATAGTGCATTACTTTTGACCAAAGTCCTATGGGCCCTGGTCAAAAGCAGTGCCCTACATAGGGTGCCATTTGGGACTCAACCATTGTCATGTATTGCCGCTTGTTTGACCTCAACTTGTAGTTCCTATGGTTCATTCTGGTTTCAATGGCCCGTATCAGCCTGCCTCCCTGCCTAAAAATAGTTCAAACGGCTTTCTATTGGTTTCTATTGTCTGAGGACCAGGATGTTGCTTTAGGGGACCTATCTGACGATTAGAGAAAAAAACACAGACAGACAGACACAGACAGACACAGACAGACATCCTTGTAGGATCACTAGCTACAAGGGGTCTGTGTGTCTGCACATCTGGGTAGTACTTGGCAGTGGTGGAAAGTACTTTCAAGTATTTTTACTTAAGTATTTTTTTTTGTTGGTATCTGTACTTTACTATTTATATTTTTGACAACTTTTACTTCACTACATTCATAAAGAAAATACTGTACTTTTTACTCTTTTTACATTTTCTGTGACACCCAAAAGTACTTGTTATATTTTGAGTGATTAGCAGGACAGGAACATGGTCCAATTCACACACTTATCATCTCTACTGCCTCTGATCTGGTGGACACACTAAACAGAGAACATCCCTGGTCATCCCTACTGCCTCTGATCTGGTGGACTCACTAAACAGAGAACATCCCTGGTCATCTCTACTGCCTCTGATCTGGAGGACTCACTAAACACACATGCTTCATTTGTAAATTATGACTGAGTGTAACTGTGCCCCTGGATATCTGTAAATTTAAAAACTTGTGTCTGGTTTGCTTATTATAAGGAATAAAACATTATTTATACTTTTGATACTCAAGTATATTTAAAACCAAATACTTTTAGACTTTTACTCTAGTATTTTCCTGGTCACTTTTACTTTTGTCATTTTCTTATCTTTACTTTTACTCAAGTATGACATTTAGGTACTTTTTCACCACTGGTCATCAGACAGACTGGTGGTTCTCCTGTGACCCCCCTCAGGGAGACTAGTAGGGTCAGGGGTTAGAGGTCATCAGACAGACTGGTGGTTCTCCTCTCCCCCCTTGGAGGGGGGAGAGGGTGTAGCGCTTGGAGGGGGGAGAGGGTGTAGCGCTTGGAGGGGGGAGAGGGTGTAGTGCTTGGAGGGGGGAGAGGGTGTAGTGCTTGGAGGGGGGAGAGGGTGTAGTGCTTGGAGGGGGGAGAGGGTGTAGTGCTTGGAGGGGGGAGAGGGTGTAGTGCTTGGAGGGGGGAGGGGGTGTAGTGCTTGGAGGGGGGAGGGGGTGTAGTGCTTGGAGAGGGTGTAGTGCTTGGAGGGGGGAGAGGGTGTAGTGCTTGGAGGGGGGAGAGGGTGTAGTGCTTGGAGGGGGAGAGGGTATAGTGCTTGGAGGGGGAGAGGGTATAGTGCTTGGAGGGGGAGAGGGTATAGTGCTTGGAGGGGGAGAGGGTATAGTGCTTGGAGGGGGAGAGGGTATAGTGCTTGGAGGGGGAGAGGGTATAGTGCTTGGAGGGGGAGAGGGTATAGTGCTTGGAGGGGGAGAGGGTATAGTGCTTGGAGGGGGAGAGGGGTCTGGGTAGTGCTTGGAGGGCGAGAGGGGTCTGGGTAGTGCTTGGAGGGGGAGAGGGGTCTGGGTAGTGCTTGGAGGGGGAGAGGGGTCTGGGTAGTGCTTGGAGGGGGAGAGGGGTCTGGGTAGTGCTTGGAGGGGGAGAGGGGTCTGGGTAGTGATTGGAGGGCGAGAGGGGTCTGGGTAGCTGCTTGGAGGGGGAGAGGGGTCTGGGTAGTCGCTTGGAGGGGGAGAGGGGTCTGGGTAGCGCTTGGAGGGGGAGAGGGGTCTGGGTAGCGCTTGGAGGGGGAGAGGGGTCTGGGTAGCGCGTGGAGGGGGAGAGAGGTCTGGGTAGCGCTTGGAGGGGGAGAGAGGTCTGGGTAGCGCTTGGAGGGGGAGAGAGGTCTGGGTAGCGCTTGGAGGGGGAGAGAGGTCTGGGTAGCGCTTGGAGGGGGAGAGAGGTCTGGGTAGCGCTTGGAGGGGGAGAGGGGTCTGGGTAGCGCTTGGAGGGGGAGAGGGGTCTGGGTAGCGCTTGGAGGGGGAGAGGGGTCTGGGTAGCGCTTGGAGGGGGAGAGGGGTCTGGGTAGCGCTTGGAGGGGGAGAGGGGTCTGGGTAGCGCTTGGAGGGGGAGAGGGGTCTGGGTAGTACTTGGAGATGTCTGTGTGTCTGCACAGCTGAGTGACGTTGTAAAACACTTCACAAAAAAAACCTACATTATTAGGCCTGTATCTGGATCTGAAAAAATAAGACTGCATCCCCCTATTCCCTTCCTATAGGCCCTGGTCTAAAGTAGTGCACTACATAGGGACTAGAGTAATTTGGGACACACACAAGCCATTTAAACACAGTACAGTATAATAACAGCATGCCAGATGGTTAATTTTACAAATAGACTCTAAAACATTTAATAAGCCAGCTGGCAGAGCCAACCTTGTGATGTTCACACAATGTTAAAATATGCCCATTTAGGCCGAGTCAGTCAAGATGCTAACCTAGCTGCATAGCCTAGCTGCTAATGCTACATACGCATCGCATGTGGTTGGAGCTAGCGGTAGCCGCTAATGCTACATACGCAACAGATGTGGTTGGAGTTAGTGGTAGCCGCTAATGCTAAATACACAACAGATGTGGTTGGAGCTAGCGGTAGCTGCTAACGCTACATACGCAACACATGCGTCACAGTTTCCCAGTCACAGCCCATTTTGTGGGTCTAATAACTGTAGGAAGGGAACCACATGAAGGGAGCTGTCACAAAGCAGTGTGTTTTACAGACGTCAGTCACAGGAAACACCCTACTGGACACACACACACACGTTGACAACAAGTGTTAGCCAGCCTAAGACCGCAAGGCTAATAAATGCAGGCTAACACCATAGCCGTGGTCCTTTTCTATAGGTCATGCAAAGGAAATGTTTTAAATAGTGTTTCTTATTGGACAGGTCCAGGAAGTTCCCACCCTGTTTTTAGATGTTTTTTGTTCCTTTTGGTGCCTCTGGAACACAACCCAGTCACACAGTGGTATCTGAGGGAAGACTTCTGAGAAGGTGTCTAACCCGGGTCTCTCACGGGAGAAACCAACATCTTGACCGCTAGACCACACAGATTTTTGAAGTCGCAGGCAGAGCTATCACATCACGAGACCATGAGCCTGCCTCGGGGCCGCCACAGAGGCATATAGGAGCCTGCCTCGGGGCCACCACAGAGGCATATAGGAGCCTGCCTCGGGGCCACCACAGAGGCATATAGGAGCCTGCCTCGGGGCCACCACAGAGGCATATAGGAGCCTGCCTCGGGGGCCACCACAGAGGCATATAGGAGCCTGCCTCGGGGCCACACCACAGAGGCATATAGGAGCCTGCCTCGGGGCCCACCACAGAGGCATATAGGAGCCTGCCTCGGGGCCCACCACAGAGGCATATAGGAGCCTGCCTCGGGGCCCACCACAGAGGCATATAGGAGCCTGCCTCGGGGCCCACCACAGAGGCATATAGGAGCCTGCCTCGGGGCCCACCACAGAGGCATATAGGAGCCTGCCTCGGGGGCCACCACAGAGGCATATAGGATCCTGCCTCGGGGGCCACCACAGAGGCATATAGGAGCCTGCCTCGGGGGCCACCACAGAGGCATATAGGAGCCTGCCTCAGAACCAGGAGAGGAATGAAGGAGAGCAGAACCAGGAGAGGAATGAAAGGGGGATGAGAAGGTGGAGACAGAGGGGAGGAGGAACACTTGTGAAAGAGAAGGGGGAGAGATAAGCAGAGAGACCTTCAGGTTAGTGGTCTGTCTTTACATTGAGACCTATAGGTTAGTGGTCTGTATCCTTTACATTGAGACCTATAGGTTAGTGGTCTGTCTTTACATTGAGACCTATAGGTTAGTGGTCTGTATCCTTTACATTGAGACCTATAGGTTAGTGGTCTGTATCCTTTACATTGAGACCTATAGGTTAGTGGTCTGTATCCTTTACATTGAGACCTATAGGTTAGTGGTCTGTATCCTTTACATTGAGACCTATAGGTTAGTGGTCTGTATCCTTTACATTGAGACCTATAGGTTAGTGGTCTGTATCCTTTACATTGAGACCTATAGGTTAGTGGTCTGTATCCTTTACATTGAGACCTATAGGTTAGTGGTCTGTATCCTTTACATTGAGACCTATAGGTTAGTGGTCTGTATCCTTTACATTGAGACCTATAGGTTAGTGGTCTGTATCCTTTACATTGAGACCTATAGGTTAGTGGTCTGTATCCTTTACATTGAGACCTATAGGTTAGTGGTCTGTATCCTTTACATTGAGACCTATAGGTTAGTGGTCTGTATCCTTTACATTGAGACCTATAGGTTAGTGGTCTGTATCCTTTACATTGAGACCTATAGGTTAGTGGTCTGTATCCTTTACATTGAGACCTATAGGTTAGTGGTCTGTATCCTTTACATTGAGACCTATAGGTCGGTGTTCTGGTTCGGAGGATGATAGTTTTTGGGCCAGAGACTGAGAACTGTTGTTGCAGGTGGCTAGTGGACTTCAAACAGTCGCATGAGACGAGTCACCAGTCCAAATAAATACAAGTCTGTTTGAACAAAGACACGACTGGAGTTAGTCATGCTTTATGAGGAATACACACATACAACCCCGCTCCGTGCTCTCTCGTCTGTGTCTCTCTCTGTCTCAGTGTCTCTCTCTGTCTCAGTGTCTCTCTCTGTCTCAGGCCCCGCCGTGTCTCTCTCTGTCTCAGTGTCTCTCTCTGTCTCAGTGTCTCTCTCTGTCTCAGTGTCTCTCTCTGTCTCAGTGTCTCTCTCTGTCTCAGTGTCTCTCTCTGTCTCTGTGTCTCTCTCTGTCTCTGTGTCTCTCTCTGTCTCTGTGTCTCTCTCTGTCTCTGTGCCTCTCGTCTCGTGCCCTCGTCTCGGTCTCATCTCTCTGTCTCATCTCTCTGTCTCTCTCTCTCTCTCTCATCTCTCTGTCTCTCTCTCTCTCATCTCTCTGTCTCGTCTCCTCTCTCAGTCTCTCTCTCTCGTCTCCTCTCTCGCTCTCTCGGTGCTCCTCTCTCACGCTCTCTGTCGCGTCGCGTCGTCGTCTGTCGTCGTCGTCGCGCTGTCGTCGCGTCGTCGTCGTCTGTCGTCTGTCGTCTGTCGTCTGTCGTCTGTCTGTCTGTCTGTCTGTCTGTCTGTCTGTCTGTCTGTCTGTCTGTCTGTCTGTCTGTCTGTCTGTCTGTCTGTCTCTTTCTGTCTGTCCCTAATTGATGAGTGTAACTATACAGATATACAGTACCTTAATCAAACGCAGGCCTGTGTTGACTATCAGACAGACTGATACTACTTCCTGATGTCTTGACTGGGCAGAAACAAGCCATTCATATCTCATAGGCTTTAGCTCTTTGAGAAGTGTGTGTGTGTGTGTGCTCGCACGTTTGCAGAAAATAGTATTTAGTAGTTTATTTGGAAAATATCTACTTTTCAAATACTCAAGGTAATATCGTTTATATTTAAACTAAAAGGCAACTAGTTTCTTTTGATATTCAAATACAGGTCTCAGAAAACCATATTTTCAACTATTTTGAATACCTCTCAGAAAACCAAATAATAACATTTTAAACTATTTTGAATACCTCTCAGAAAACCATATCATATTTTCAACTATTTTGAATACCTCTCAGAAAACCACATAATATTTTTAAAGTATTTTTAAATATATGCAAGTTATTTGAAAGAAAATAAAAGCATATGATTTGATGGCTGGTAAATGTTTTGAAGCAACAACTACAGAAGTGAGTTGAATCAGTGTAAAGCTCTGATGATCAGCACATGGAGGTTTAGGAGGGATTAGATATGAATCTTAATAACAAGCCTGTAATGAAACACATGAGGGACGTGGAACGACCTCAACGTGAGGTTAGACCTTTACAGCAGCGTCAACATGACTAATAAACAGGTGTTGATAATGAGGTTAGGCCTTTACAGCAGCGTCAACATGACTAATAAACAGGTGTTGATAATGAGGTTAGACCTTTACAGCAGCTTCAACATGACTAATAAACAGGTGTTGATAATGAGGTTAGACCTTTACAGCAGCGTCAACATGACTAATCAATAGGTGTTGATAATGAGGTTAGACCTTTACAGCAGCGTCAACATGACTAATAAACAGGTGTTGATAATGAGGTTAGACCTTTACAGCAGCGTCAACATGACTAATAAACAGGTGTTGATAATGAGGTTAGACCTTTACAGCAGCGTCAACATGACTAATAAACAGGTGTTGATAATGAGGTTAGACCTTTACAGCAGCGTCAACATGACTAATAAACAGGTGTTGATAATGAGGTTAGACCTTTACAGCAGCGTCAACATGACTAATCAATAGGTGTTGATAATGAGGTTAGACCTTTACAGCAGCGTCAACATGACTAATAAACAGGTGTTGATAATGAGGTTAGACCTTTACAGCAGCGTCAACATGACTAATAAACAGGTGTTGATAATGAGGTTAGACCTTTACAGCAGCGTCAACATGACTAATAAACAGGTGTTGATAATGAGGTTAGACCTTTACAGCAGCGTCAACATGACTAATCAATAGGTGTTGATAATGAGGTTAGACCTTTACAGCAGCGTCAACATGACTAATCAATAGGTGTTGATAATGAGGTTAGACCTTTACAGCAGCGTCAACATGACTAATCAACAGGTGTTGATAATGAGGGACGTGAGGTAATGCTGTAACACTGGACATCCTGGGAACACTGGGTTAACTGCCTTGTTCAGGGGATCACTGGGTTAACTGCCTTGTTCAGGGGAACACTGGGTTAACTGCCTTGTTCAGGGGAACAGTGGGTTAACTGCCTTGTTCAGGGGCAGAATGACAGATTTTTACCTTGTCAGCTCAGGGATTCAATCCAGCAACCTTTCAGTTACTGGACCAACGCTCTAACCACTAGGCTACCTGCCTCCCCTCTAACCACTAGGCTACCTGCCTCCCCTCTAACCACTAGGCTACCTGCCTCCCCTCTAACCACTAGGCTAGCTGCCTCCTCTAACCACTAGGCTAGCTGCCTCCTCTAACCACTAGGCTACCTGCCTCCTCTAACCACTAGGCTACCTGCCTCCTCTAACCACTAGGCTACCTGCCTCCTCTAACCACTAGGCTACCTGCCTCCTCTAACCACTAGGCTACCTGCCTCCTCTAACCACTAGGCTACCTGCCTCCTCTAACCACTAGGCTACCTGCCTCCTCTAACCACTAGGCTACCTGCCTCCTCTAACCACTAGGCTACCTGCCTCCTCTAACCACTAGGCTAGCTGCCTCCCCTCTAACCACTAGGCTAGCTGCCTCCTCTAACCACTAGGCTAGCTGCCTCCCCTCTAACCACTAGGCTAGCTGCCTCCCCTCTAACCACTAGGCTAGCTGCCTCTCCTCTAACCACTAGGCTAGCTGCCTCTCCTCTAACCACTAGGCTACCTGCCTCCACTCTAACCACTAGGCTACCTGCCTCCCCCCTCTAACCACTAGGCTACCTGCCTCCCCCCTCTAACCACTAGGCTACCTGCCTCCCCCCTCTAACCACTAGGCTACCTGCCTCCTCTAACCACTAGGCTACCTGCCTCCTCTAACCACTAGGCTACCTGCCTCCTCTAACCACTAGGCTAGCTGCCTCCCCTCTAACCACTAGGCTACCTGCCTCCCCCCTCTAACCACTAGGCTAGCTGCCTCCCCTAACCACTAGGCTACCTGCCTCCCCCCTCTAACCACTAGGCTAGCTGCCTCCTCTAACCACTAGGCTAGCTGCCTCCTCTAACCACTAGGCTAGCTGCCTCCTCTAACCACTAGGCTAGCTGCCTCCTCTAACCACTAGGCTACCTGCCTCCTCTAACCACTAGGCTACCTGCCTCCCCTAACCACTAGGCTACCTGCCTCCCCTAACCACTAGGCTACCTGCCTCCTCTAACCACTAGGCTACCTGCCTCCCCTCTAACCACTAGGCTACCTGCCTCCTCTAACCACTAGGCTAGCTGCCTCCTCTAACCACTAGGCTACCTGCCTCCTCTAACCACTAGGCTACCTGCCTCCTCTAACCACTAGGCTAGCCTCCTCTAACCACTAGGCTAGCTGCCTCCTCTAACCACTAGGCTAGCTGCCTCCTCTAACCACTAGGCTAGCTGCCTCCTCTAACCACTAGGCTAGCTGCCTCCTCTAACCACTAGGCTAGCTGCCTCCTCTAACCACTAGGCTAGCTGCCTCCTCTAACCACTAGGCTAGCTGCCTCCTCTAACCACTAGGCTAGCTGCCTCTCTAACCACTAGGCTAGCTGCCTCCTCTAACCACTAGGCTAGCTGCCTCCTCTAACCACTAGGCTAGCTGCCTCCCCTCTAACCACTAGGCTACCTGCCTCCCCTCTAACCACTAGGCTACCTGCCTCCCCTCTAACCACTAGGCTACCTGCCTCCTCTAACCACTAGGCTACCTGCCGCCCCTCTAACCACTAGGCTAGCTGCCGTCCCATAATGGAGTCATTACATAAGTGGAATAAA
>NC_138294.1:742500-752500 GCF_965601325.2 Salmo salar
TAGGTGCACGGTTCTGATCTGTCTGGTGGCTGACCTGTCTATACTGATAGATAGACCTAGTGCACGGTTCTGTCTGTCTGGTGGCTGACCTGCCTATACTGATAGATAGACCTAGTGCACGGTTCTGTCTGTCTGTCTGGTGGCTGACCTGCCTATACTGATAGATAGACCTAGTGCACGGTTCTGTCTGTCTGTCTGGTGGCTGACCTGCCTATACTGATAGATAGACCTAGTACACGGTTCTGTCTGTCTGTCTGGTGGCTGACCTGTCTATACTGATAGATAGACCTAGTGCACGGTTCTGTCTGTCTGGTGGCTGACCTGCCTATACTGATAGATAGACCTAGTACACGGTTCTGTCTGTCTGGTGGCTGACCTGACTATACTGATAGATAGACCTAGTGCACGGTTCTGTCTGTCTGGTGGCTGACCTGCCTATACTGATAGATAGACCTAGTGCACGGTTCTGTCTGTCTGGTGGCTGACCTGTCTATACTGATAGATAGACCTAGTGCACGGTTCTGACTGTCTGGTGGCTGACCTGTCTATACTGATAGATAGACCTAGTGCACGGTTCTGTCTGTCTGGTGGCTGACCTGCCTATACTGATAGATAGACCTAGTGCACGGTTCTGTCTGTCTGGTGGCTGACCTGCCTCTACTGATAGATAGACCTAGTGCACGGTTCTGTCTGTCTGGTGGCTGACCTGCCTATACTGATAGATAGACCTAGTGCACGGTTCTGTCTGTCTGGTGGGCTGACCTGTCTATACTGATAGATAGACCTAGTGCACGGTTCTGACTGTCTGGTGGCTGACCTGTCTAGACTGATAGATAGACCTAGTGCACGGTTCTGTCTGTCTGGTGGCTGACCTGCCTATACTGATAGATAGACCTAGTGCACGGTTCTGTCTGTCTGTCTGGTGGCTGACCTGTCTATACTGATAGATAGACCTAGTGCACGGTTCTGTCTGTCTGGTGGCTGACCTGTCTATACTGGTAGATAGACCTAGTGCACGGTTCTGTCTGTCTGTCTGGTGGCTGACCTGTCTAGACTGATAGATAGACCTAGTGCACGGTTCTGTCTGTCTGGTGGCTGACCTGCCTATACTGATAGATAGACCTAGTGCACGGTTCTGTCTGTCTTGTCTGGTGGCTGACCTGCCTATACTGGTAGATAGACCTAGTGCACGGTTCTGTCTGTCTGTCTGGTGGCTGACCTGCCTAGACTGATAGATAGACCTAGTGCACGGTTCTGTCTGTCTGGTGGCTGACCTGTCTACTGATAGATAGACCTAGTGCACGGTTCTGTCTGTCTGGTGGCTGACCTGTCTACTGATAGATAGACCTAGTACACGGTTCTGACTGTCTGTCTGGTGGCTGACCTGTCTACTGATAGATAGACCTAGTACACGGTTCTGTCTGTCTGTCTGGTGGCTGACCTGACTATACTGATAGATAGACCTAGTGCACGGTTCTGTCTGTCTGGTGGCTGACCCTGCCTATACTGATAGATAGACCTAGTGCACGGTTCTGTCTGTCTGTCTGGTGGCTGACCTGTCTATACTGATAGATAGACCTAGTTGCACGGTTCTGTCTGTCTGGCTGGTGCTGACCTGTCTATACTGATAGATAGACCTAGTGCACGGTTCTGTCTGTCTGTCTGGTGGCTGACCTGCCTATACTGATAGATAGACCTAGTGCACGGTTCTGTCTGTCTGGTGGCTGACCTGCCTATACTGATAGATAGACCTAGTGCACGGGTTCTGTCTGTCTGGTGGCTGACCTGCCTATACTGATAGATAGACCTAGTGCACGGTTCTGTCTGTCTGGTGGCTGACCTGCCTATACTGATAGATAGACCTAGTGCACGGTTCTGTCTGTCTGGTGGCTGACCTGCCTATACTGATAGATAGACCTAGTGCACGGTTCTGTCTGTCTGGTGGCTGACCTGCCTATACTGATAGATAGACCTAGTGTACGGTTCTGTCTGCCTGGTGGCTGACCTGCCTATACTGATAGATAGGCCTAGTGCACGGTTCTGTCTGTCTGGTGGCTGACCTGCCTATACTGATAGATAGACCTAGTGCACGGTTCTGTCTGTCTGGTGGCTGACCTGTCTATACTGATAGACAGAACCGTGCACTAGGTCTATCTATCAGTCTGGTGGCTGACCTGCCTATACTGATAGATAGACCTAGTGCACGGTTCTGTCTGTCTGGTGGCTGACCTGTCTATACTGATAGACAGAACCGTGCACTAGGTCTATCTGTCTGTCTGGTGGCTGACCTGCCTATACTGATAGATAGACCTAGTACACGGTTCTGTCTGTCTGGTGGCTGACCTGCCTATACTGATAGATAGACCTAGTACACGGTTCTGTCTGTCTGGTGGCTGACCTGCCTATACTGATAGATAGACCTAGTGCACGGTTCTGTCTGTCTGGTGGCTGACCTGTCTATACTGATAGATAGACCTAGTACACGGTTCTGTCTGTCTGGTGGCTGACCTGCCTATACTGATAGATAGACCTATTGCACGGTTCTGTCTGTCTGGTGGCTGACCTGCCTATACTGATAGATAGACCTAGTGCACGGTTCTGTCTGTCTGGTGGCTGACCTGTCTATACTGATAGATAGACCTAGTACACGGTTCTGTCTGTCTGGTGGCTGACCTGTCTATACTGATAGATAGACCTAGTGCACGGTTCTGTCTGTCTGGTGTCTGACCTGCCTAGACTGATAGATAGACCTAGTGCACGGTTCTGTCTGTCTGGTGGCTGACCTGTCTATACTGATAGATAGACCTAGTGCACGGTTCTGTCTGTCTGTCTGGTGGCTTACCTGTCTAGACTGATAGATAGACCTAGTGCACGGTTCTGTCTGTCTGGTGGCTGACCTGCCTATACTGATAGATAGACCTAGTGCACGGTTCTGTCTGTCTGTCTGGTGGCTGACCTGTCTATACTGATAGATAGACCTAGTGCACGGTTCTGTCTGTCTGTCTGGTGGCTGACCTGTCTATACTGATAGATAGACCTAGTGCACGGTTCTGTCTGTCTGTCTGGTGGCTGACCTGTCTATACTGATAGATAGACCTAGTGCACGGTTCTGTCTGTCTGGTGGCTGACCTGCCTATACTGATAGATAGACCTAGTGCACGGTTCTGTCTGTCTGGTGGCTGACCTGTCTATACTGATAGATAGACCTAGTGCACGGTTCTGTCTGTCTGGTGGCTGACCTGCCTATACTGATAGATAGACCTAGTGCACGGTTCTGTCTGTCTGGTGGCTGACCTGTCTATACTGATAGATAGACCTAGTGCACGGTTCTGTCTGTCTGTCTGGTGGCTGACCTGCCTATACTGATAGATAGACCTAGTGCACGGTTCTGTCTGTCTGGTGGCTGACCTGTCTATACTGATAGATAGACCTAGTGCACGGTTCTGTCTGTCTGGTGGCTGACCTGCCTATACTGATAGATAGACCTAGTGCACGGTTCTGTCTGTCTGGTGGCTGACCTGTCTATACTGATAGATAGACCTAGTGCACGGTTCTGTCTGTCTGGTGGCTGACCTGCCTAGACTGATAGATAGACCTAGTGCACGGTTCTGTCTGTCTGGTGGCTGACCTGTCCTATACTGATAGATAGACCTAGTGCACGGTTCTGTCTGTCTGGTGGCTGACCTGTCTAGACTGATAGATAGACCTAGTGCACGGTTCTGTCTGTCTGGTGGCTGACCTGTCTATACTGATAGATAGACCTAGTGCACGGTTCTGTCTGTCTGTCTGGTGGCTGACCTGTCTATACTGATAGATAGACCTAGTGCACGGTCTGTCTGTCTGTCTGGTGGCTGACCTGTCTAGACTGATAGATAGACCTAGTGCACGGTTCTGTCTGTCTGTCTGGTGGCTGACCTGACTATACTGATAGATAGACCTAGTGCACGGTTCTGTCTGTCTGGTGGCTGACCTGTCTAGACTGATAGATAGACCTAGTACACGGTTCTGTCTGTCTGGTGGCTGACCTGTCTATACTGATAGATAGACCTAGTGCACGGTTCTGTCTGTCTGTCTGGTGGCTGACCTGTCTATACTGATAGATAGACCTAGTGCACGGTTCTGTCTGTCTGGTGGCTGACCTGTCTATACTGATAGATAGACCTAGTGCACGGTTCTGTCTGTCTGGTGGCTGACCTGTCTAGACTGATAGATAGACCTAGTGCACGGTTCTGTCTGTCTGTCTGTCTGGTGGCTGACCTGTCTATACTGATAGATAGACCTAATCTCTCATCTCTCTCTCCCTCCTCCCCTCTTTCTGTCTTTCCTCTGGAGATCACATGATCTTAATTAGGAGAGACGTTTCTCGCTGTCTGTTCTGTCAAACTCAACGACTGAAAATATTGTCTTTCTGCACTCCCCATGACTAGAACTGGTCTAAGATCAGTGTTCTGAGAAGGCCTCAGTTGTTTTCTCTAACGTGGCTATGGACAACTAAAACTGGGTTGCTTGTGTTCATCCGTGCACACTGGATTCAGAACTGTTCTGTTATCAGTGCTTGTGTGGGCCCCTCTCGCTCTCTCCTCTCTCTCTCTCTCTCTCTCTGGTACTTGGATCAGTATCGTGATGTGTATAACAACAGGATCAATATCATGTATAACAACAGGATCAATATCATGTATAACAACAGGATCAATATCATGTATAACAACAGGATCAATATCATGTATAACAACAGGATCAATATCATGTATAACAACAGGATCAATATCATGTATAACAACAGGATCAATATCATGTATAACAACAGGATCAATATCATGTATAACAACAGGATCAATATCATGTATAACAACAGGATCAATATCATGTATAACAACAGGATCAATATCATGTATAACAACAGGATCAATATCATGTATAACAACAGGATCAATATCATGTATAACAACAGGATCAATATCATGTATAACAACAGGATCAATATCATGTATAACAACAGGATCAATATCATGTATAACAACAGGATCAATATCATGTATAACAACAGGATCAATATCATGTATAACAACAGGATCAATATCATGTATAACAACAGGATCAATATCATGTATAACAACAGGATCAATATCATGTATAACAACAGGATCAATATCATGTATAACAACAGGATCAATATCATGTATAACAACAGGATCAATATCATGTATAACAACAGGATCAATATCATGTATAACAACAGGATCAATATCATGTATAACAACAGGATCAATATCATGTATAACAACAGGATCAATATCATGTATAACAACAGGATCAATATCATGTATAACAACAGGATCAATATCATGTATAACAACAGGATCAATATCATGTCTAACAACAGGATCAATATCATGTATAACAACAGGATCAATATCATGTATAACAACAGGATCAATATCATGTATAACAACAGGATCAATATCATGTATAACAACAGGATCAATATCATGTATAACAACAGGATCAATATCATGTATAACAACAGGATCAATATCATGTATAACAACAGGATCAATATCATGTATAACAACAGGATCAATATCATGTATAACAACAGGATCAATATCATGTCTAACAACAGGATCAATATCATGTATAACAACAGGATCAATATCATGTATAACAACAGGATCAATATCATGTCTAACAACAGGATCAATATCATGTATAACAACAGGATCAATATCATGTATAACAACAGGATCAATATCATGTATAACAACAGGATCAATATCATGTATAACAACAGGATCAATATCATGTATAACAACAGGATCAATATCATGTATAACAACAGGATCAATATCATGTATAACAACAGGATCAATATCATGTATAACAACAGGATCAATATCATGTATAACAACAGGATCAATATCATGTATAACAACAGGATCAATATCATGTATAACAACAGGATCAATATCATGTATAACAACAGGATCAATATCATGTATAACAACAGGATCAATATCATGTATAACAACAGGATCAATATCATGTATAACAACAGGATCAATATCATGTATAACAACAGGATCAATATCATGTATAACAACAGGATCAATATCATGTATAACAACAGGATCAATATCATGTATAACAACAGGATCAATATCATGTATAACAACAGGATCAATATCATGTATAACAACAGGATCAATATCATGTATAACAACAGGATCAATATCATGTATAACAACAGGATCAATATCATGTATAACAACAGGATCAATATCATGTATAACAACAGGATCAATATCATGTATAACAACAGGATCAATATCATGTATAACAACAGGATCAATATCATGTATAACAACAGGATCAATATCATGTATAACAACAGGATCAATATCATGTATAACAACAGGATCAATATCATGTATAACAACAGGATCAATATCATGTATAACAACAGGATCAATATCATGTATAACAACAGGATCAATATCATGTATAACAACAGGATCAATATCATGTATAACAGGATCAATATCATGTATAACAACAGGATCAATATCATGTATAACAACAGGATCAATATCATGTATAACAACAGGATCAATATCATGTATAACAACAGGATCAATATCATGTATAACAACAGGATCAATATCATGTATAACAACAGGATCAATATCATGTATAACAGGATCAATATCATGTATAACAACAGGATCAATATCATGTATAACAACAGGATCAATATCATGTATAACAACAGGATCAATATCATGTATAACAACAGGATCAATATCATGTATAACAACAGGATCAATATCATGTATAACAGGATCAATATCATGTATAACAACAGGATCAATATCATGTATAACAACAGGATCAATATCATGTATAACAGGATCAATATCATGTATAACAACAGGATCAATATCATGTATAACAACAGGATCAATATCATGTATAACAACAGGATCAATATCATGTATAACAACAGGATCAATATCATGTATAACAACAGGATCAATATCATGTATAACAACAGGATCAATATCATGTATAACAACAGGATCAATATCATGTATAACAGGATCAATATCATGTATAACAACAGGATCAATATCATGTATAACAACAGGATCAATATCATGTATAACAACAGGATCAATATCATGTATAACAACAGGATCAATATCATGTATAACAGGATCAATATCATGTATAACAACAGGATCAATATCATGTATAACAACAGGATCAATATCATGTATAACAACAGGATCAATATCATGTCTAACAACAGGATCAATATCATGTCTAACAACAGGATCAATATCATGTATAACAACAGGATCAATATCATGTATAACAACAGGATCAATATCATGTATAACAACAGGATCAATATCATGTATAACAACAGGATCAATATCATGTATAACAGGATCAATATCATGTATAACAACAGGATCAATATCATGTATAACAACAGGATCAATATCATGTATAACAACAGGATCAATATCATGAATAACAACAGGATCAATATCATGTATAACAACAGGATCAATATCATGTATAACAACAGGATCAATATCATGTATAACAACAGGATCAATATCATGTATAACAACAGGATCAATATCATGTATAACAACAGGATCAATATCATGTATAACAACAGGATCAATATCATGTATAACAACAGGATCAATATCATGAATAACAACAGGATCAATATCATGTATAACAACAGGATCAATATCATGTATAACAACAGGATCAATATCATGTATAACAGGATCAATATCATGTATAACAACAGGATCAATATCATGTATAACAACAGGATCAATATCATGTATAACAACAGGATCAATATCATGTATAACAACAGGATCAATATCATGTATAACAACAGGATCAATATCATGTATAACAACAGGATCAATATCATGTATAACAACAGGATCAATATCATGTATAACAGGATCAATATCATGTATAACAACAGGATCAATATCATGAATAACAACAGGATCAATATCATGTATAACAGGATCAATATCATGTATAACAACAGGATCAATATCATGTATAACAACAGGATCAATATCATGTATAACAACAGGATCAATATCATGTATAACAACAGGATCAATATCATGTATAACAACAGGATCAATATCATGTATAACAACAGGATCAATATCATGTATAACAACAGGATCAATATCATGAATAACAACAGGATCAATATCATGTATAACAACAGGATCAATATCATGTATAACAACAGGATCAATATCATGTCTAACAACAGGATCAATATCATGTATAACAACAGGATCAATATCATGTATAACAACAGGATCAATATCATGTATAACAACAGGATCAATATCATGTATAACAACAGGATCAATATCATGTATAACAACAGGATCAATATCATGTATAACAACAGGATCAAATCATGTATAACAACAGGATCAATATCATGTATAACAACAGGATCAATATCATGTATAACAGGATCAATATCATGTATAACAACAGGATCAATATCATGTATAACAACAGGATCAATATCATGTATAACAACAGGATCAATATCATGTCTTTCTAATAATACAGGAGATATTTGGCCAACAGTTATCGTGCCAAATCTTTTGGGGAAATAAATTGTATTATCTTATTTTGATTTTATTAATACAATTGTATCACTCTGAGTAACCACAGAGAGAAGAATAACAGGATTAAAACCATTTAGTATAAACTAACTCTCTGAGGGGGTGATCAAGTGATTTGAAGGATTATCAGTGAAGATTTGTGTTTTAGGGAAGTTATTGGGGTCACCTGACCAGCTCCTCCAATGGGTTTTGAGAAGGAGGCAAAGGGAGAGAGGAGTATGCAATTGAGATTCTCCCAGTGTGTCTCTCTGACCGAATTCCATTTACACTGAACAACAATATCAACACAACATGTAAAGTGTTGGTCCCATGTTTCATGAACTGAAATAAAAGATCCCAGAAATGTTCCATACGCAACATAAACTTTATTTCTCTCAAATGTTGCGCACAAATGTGTTTACATCCCTGTTAGTGAGCATTTCTCCTTTACCCCAAGATAATCCATCCACCTGACAGGTGTGGCATATCAAGAAGCTGATTAAACAGCATGATCATTACACAGGTGCACCTTGTGCTGGGGGACAATAAAAGGCCACTTTGACATGTGGAAGACATTAGTCTGGCGATGTCATAAGTGGCATAGCCCTGTAATAAAATAGGGCCTGTAACTGTTGTAACTGTCTTTCTCATACCAGGAAGTGATGGAGACCTGTACACTGTCAAATACACAGACAAATCCCAAACCTGAGGTTTAAATGAAAACATTATTTTGATACCTACTCACCTGGAACAGACATGTTCTGGTATAAATGACCTTTTAAGGAGGTCAGCCTCTCATCAGTTGTCAGGAATGGAACAGACCAGCGCTGTGCTTTATTCCAGGAAGGTTCTCTACCCTTCTCACTTTCTCTCTCTCCTTCATCTCCTTCAGTGGTCTGATAGAGAGCGCCAGGTAAAGGCCTGGTGTGTATGAGATGCTATCCTCCAGGTGTGTTGTAGGATATCCCTCCGCAGTGGTCCCTCGGTCCCCGTGGAAGATATCCCTCCGCAGTGGTCCCTGAGGGGGTCACAGGAGAACCACCAGTCTGTCTGATGACCTCTAACCCCTGACCCTACTAGTCTCCCTGAGGGGGGTCACAGGAGAACCACCAGTCTGTCTGATGACCTCTAACCCCTGACCCTACTAGTCTCCCTGAGGGGGGTCACAGGAGAACCACCAGTCTGTCTGATGACCTCTAACCCCTGACCCTACTAGTCTCCCTGAGGGGGGTCACAGGAGAACCACCAGTCTGTCTGAGGACCAGTGGTGAAAAACAGCACCATTTTATTTTATTTTTTTGTGGGGGGGGCACTCCAACACT
>NC_138294.1:757500-777500 GCF_965601325.2 Salmo salar
AGAAGATAGCCTATAAAGCTGGAAGATACCGCTAACTTTCCTTACTAGCTGACAGCTAAAGCTAACAGCTAAAGCTAACATTCACTACTCCTAGTACTTTGTGATAATATACAAACCAAAATGCTAAATATGCTGATTGTCACCAGAAGCGTTATTCATTCCCTTGATCATCTCTCTCTCCCTCCCTGTACCTCCATGAATGAAGTCGTCCCTGGGTCTTAAAGAGACAGCGTCCTCTTTTATAAAAGAAGACATTTAGTACTTCTATGCAAACGTTGTCGATCAGTACGATAAAATAATCCTGGATGTTTTTGGTATTGTGTTGGTATGAAGTATCGTGATAGTAAACCTGTTATCGCTATGGAAGTAAAGAGTCTGGTTTCATGACAACTCTAGTGTGTGTGTGTGTGTGTGTGTGTGTGTGTGTGTGTGTGTACAGGTTCTCTATGTGGGTGTGAGTTCATCGTGTGTGTGTTTTGACCAGACAAGCCACCAACCAGTTGACGGATATGAAAACAGATTTCGACATTCAGCTTCATTATTGATTAAATGAAAAATAAATTGCACCCTATTCCCTGTGTACTGCACTACTTTTCACCAGATTCCCTGGATAGAAGTAGTGCACTATCTAGGGAATAGCGTGCCAACTCCCTGTCAAAAGTAGTGCACTATCTAGGGAATAGGGTGGAATTTGGGATGCAGGCAATACATTCCCCGTGCACCTCCTCCAGAGGATGTGGGGGGGGGGGGGGGGAGGGGGGAGTCTCCTCTCTGTGTGGCCCAGACAACTGCTCCTCTACTGGGCTTCTCCCAGCCCTCCTCTCCCCTCCCTCTGGTTCTCTGGCTGCCAGAGGGTAGAGGTCAGAGGGTAGAGGTCATAGACGGTACACATGGGGTGGGTGATAGTGATGGGGCCCAGTTCACCTTGTTCCTAGAATACATAACCTGGTGTGTGAGAGAGTGGACCTTTTAGGTGTTTCACTGTATCCCAACAGTAATACGTGACTGTATTGCAGATGTTACACTGCTCTCTCTCTCTCACACACACACACACCAAACTATATCTTTGTTGTGTCTGGTCAGGTCTCTCACACACACCAAACTATATCTTTGTTGTGTCTGGTCAGGTCTCTCTCTCTCACACACCAAACTATATCTTTGTTGTGTCTGGTCAGGTCTCTCTCTCTCACACACCAAACTATATCTTTGTTGTGTCTGGTCAGGTCTCTCTCTCTCACACACCAAACTATATCTTTGTTGTGTCTGGTCAGGTCTCTCTCTCTCACACACCAAACTATATCTTTGTTGTGTCTGGTCAGGTCTCTCTCTCTCACACACCAAACTATATCTTTGTTGTGTCTGGTCAGGTCTCTCTCTCTCACACACCAAACTATATCTTTGGTGTGTCTGGTCAGGTCTCTCTCTCTCACACACCAAACTATATCTTTGGTGTGTCTGGTCAGGTCTTTCAGTGATGCGTCTCTCTAGCTGATTTATATCAAAACTAACTGTCCAGTGAAAGTCTGACTTTTTTTAAAAAAGTGAATATTCTGTTAACTCCTAATGTTGTTGATTTTAACGCTGTACTTGTGTTTGTGGTTAAATCAGAACTCGGAGAGAGAACACTTCAGAACCACACTTCTCAAACACACCGTTGGCTCGCTATTTCCTCATATAGGATGATGTCATCCTCCTGAGGAGAATGAGCTGGCCAATCAGCGGTCTAATGACCGGTGTAGGGCCCACCAACCATTCTGTTACTGGGGTAGGGCCCACCAACCATTCTGTAACTGGGGTAGGACCCACCAACCATTCTGTAACTGGGGTAGGACCCACCAACCATTCTGTAACTGGGGTAGGACCCACCAACCATTCTGTAACTGGGGTAGGACCCACCAACCATTCTGTAACTGGGGTAGGGCCCACCAACCATTCTGTAACTGGGGTAGGGCCCACCAACCATTCTGTAACTGGGGTAGGACCCACCAACCATTCTGTAACTGGGGTAGGACCCACCAACCATTCTGTAACTGGGGTAGGACCCACCAACCATTCTGTAACTGGGGTAGGGCCCACCAACCATTCTGTAACTGGGGTAGGGCCCACCAACCATTCTGTAACTGGGGTAGGGCCCACCAACCATTCTGTAACTGGGGTGGGCCCACCAACCATTCTGTAACTGGGGTAGGGCCCACCAACCATTCTGTAACTGGGGTGGGGCCCACCAACCATTCTGTAACTGGGGTAGGGCCCACCAACCATTCTGTAACTGGGGTAGGGCCCACCAACCATTCTGTAACTGGGGTAGGGCCCACCAACCATTCTGTAACTGGGGTAGGGCCCACCAACCATTCTGTAACTGGGGTAGGGCCCACCAACCATTCTGTAACTGGGGTAGGACCCACCAACCATTCTGTAACTGGGGTAGGGCCCACCAACCATTCTGTAACTGGGGTAGGGCCCACCAACCATTCTGTAACTGGGGTAGGGCCCACCAACCATTCTGTAACTGGGGTAGGACCCACCAACCATTCTGTAACTGGGGTAGGGCCCACCAACCATTCTGTAACTGGGGTAGGGCCCACCAACCATTCTGTAACTGGGGTAGGGCCCACCAACCATTCTGTAACTGGGGTAGGGCCCACCAACCATTCTGTAACTGGGGTAGGGCCCACCAAACCATTCTGTAACTGGGATAGGGCCCACCAACCATTCTGTAACTGGGGTAGGGCCCACCAACCATTCTGTAACTGGGGTAGGGCCCACCAACCATTCTGTAACTGGGGTAGGGCCCACCAACCATTCTGTAACTGGGGTAGACCCACCAACCATTCTGTAATGGGGTAGGACCCACCAACCATTCTGTAACTGGGGTAGGGCCCACCAACCATTCTGTAACTGGGGTAGGGCCCACCAACCATTCTGTAACTGGGGTAGGGCCCACCAACCATTCTGTAACTGGGATAGGGCCCACCAACCATTCTGTAACTGGGGTAGGGCCCACCAACCATTCTGTAACTGGGGTAGGGCCCACCAACCATTCTGTAACTGGGGTAGGACCCACCAACCATTCTGTAACTGGGGTAGGACCCACCAACCATTCTGTAACTGGGATAGGGCCCACCAACCATTCTGTAACTGGGGTAGGGCCCACCAACCATTCTGTAACTGGGGTAGGGCCCACCAACCATTCTGTAACTGGGGTAGGACCCACCAACCATTCTGTAACTGGGGTAGGGCCCACCAACCATTCTGTAACTGGGATAGGGCCCACCAACCATTCTGTAACTGGGGTAGGCCCACCAACCATTCTGTAACTGGGGTAGGGCCCACCAACCATTCTGTAACATAGTAATGACCTGTTTTTGGAAAGCAATCTGGAAACACTGGACAGTTCCTTTAAGAGACCTGTAACCACTACCTGCTGTGTGTGTGTGTGTGTGTGTGTGTGTGTGTGTGTGTGTGTGTGTGTGTGTGTGTGTGTGTGTGTGTGTGTGTGTGTGTGTGTGTGGTGTGTGTGTGTGTGTGTGTGTGTGTGTGTGTGTGTCCTACTTTCTTCATATTTCTCTCCTTTCCCTCATTTTACTATTCCTCCTCTCTTCACTCTGCCTCACCCACCTTTCCTCACTTTCGGTCTCTCTCTCTGTCTCTCTCTCTCGGTCTCTCTCTCTCCCTCCTCTCTCTGTCTCTCTCTGTCTCTCTCTCTCTCTCTCTCTCTCTGTCTCTCTCTCTCTCTCTGTCTCTCTCTCTCTCTGTCTCTCTCTCTCTCTCTCTCTCTCTCTCTCTCTCTCTCGGCCTCTCTCTCTCGGTCTCTCTCTCTCGGTCTCTCTCTCTTGGTCTCTCCCTCCCCCTCTCTCTCTCTCCCTCCCCCTCTCTCTCTCTCCCTCCCCCTCTCTCTCCCTCCCCCTCTCTCTCGGTCTCTCTCTCTCCCTCCCTCTCTTCTCTCGGTCTCTCTCTCTCTCTCCCCCCCTCTCTCTCTCTCGGTCTCTCTCTCTCTCTCCCTCCCCCTCTCTCTCTCTCTCGGTCTCTCTCTCTCTCCCTCCCCCTCTCTCTCTCTCTCTCGGTCTCTCTCTCTCTCCCTCCCCCTCTCTCTCTCTCTCGGTCTCTCTCTCTCTCTCCCCCTCTCTCTCTCTCGGTCTCTCTCTCTCTCTCTCCCTCTCCTCTCTCTCTCTCGGTCTCTCTCTCTCGGTCTCTCTCTCTCGGTCTCTCCCTCCCCCTCTCTCTCTCTCCCTCCCCCTCTCTCTCTCTCCCTCCCCCTCTCTCTCCCTCCCCTCTCTCTCGGTCTCTCTCTCTCCCTCCCTCTCTCTCTCGGTCTCTCTCTCTCTCTCCCCCTCTCTCTCTCTCGGTCTCTCTCTCTCTCCCTCCCCCTCTCTCTCTCTCTCGGTCTCTCTCTCTCTCCCTCCCCCTCTCTCTCTCTCTCTCGGTCTCTCTCTCTCTCCCTCCCCCTCTCTCTCTCTCTCGGTCTCTCTCTCTCCCTCCCCCTCTCTCTCTCTCGGTCTCTCTCTCTCTCTCTCCCTCTCCCTCTCTCTCTCTCGGTCTCTCTCTCTCTCTCTCCCTCCCCCTCTCTCTCTCTCTCTCGGTCTCTCTCTCTCTCTCTCCCTCCCCCTCTCTCTCTCTCTCTCGGTCTCTCTCTCTCTCTCTCCCTCCCCCTCTCTCTCTCTCTCTCGGTCTCTCTCTCTCTCTCTCCCTCCCCCTCTCTCTCTCTCTCTCGGTCTCTCTCTCTCCCTCCCCCTCTCTCTCTCTCTCTCGGTCTCTCTCTCTCTCTCTCCCTCCCCCTCTCTCTCTCTCGTTCTCTCTCTCTCTCCCTCCCCCTCTCTCTCTCGGTCTCTCTCTCTCTCCCTCCCCCTCTCTCTCTCTCGTTCGTCTCTCTCTCTCTCCCTCCCCCTCTCTCTCTCGGTCTCTCTCTCTCTCCCTCCCCCTCTCTCTCTCTCTCGGTCTCTCTCTCTCTCCCTCCCCCTCTCTCTCTCTCTCGGTCTCTCTCTCTCTCTCTCCCTCTCCCTCTCTCTCTCTCGGTCTCTCTCTCTCCCTCCCCCTCTCTCTCTCTCTCTCGGTCTCTCTCTCTCTCTCTCCCTCCCCCTCTCTCTCTCTCTCTCGGTCTCTCTCTCTCTCTCTCCCTCCCCCTCTCTCTCTCTCTCTCGGTCTCTCTCTCTCTCTCTCCCTCCCCCTCTCTCTCTCTCTCTCGGTCTCTCTCTCTCTCTCTCCCTCCCCCCTCTCTCTCTCTCTCTCGGTCTCTCTCTCTCTCTCCCTCCCCCTCTCTCTCTCTCGGTCTCTCTCTCTCTCCCTCCCCCCTCTCTCTCTCTCGTTCTCTCTCTCTCTCCCTCCCCCTCTCTCTCTCGGTCTCTCTCTCTCTCCCTCCCCCTCTCTCTCGGGTGCTAGCTGCTGGTTAGTTATAAATATTTATTTGAAGTACCAGAAGTAGCTGATGATGTGTTTATATGTTGATGTGTTCCATGTAACTAATGACAACTGAAGAGAGGCTTGAACCACTGCCAAGATGACCCTCTCTATCTCACACACATGTTCTGTTCAGAACCCAGTCGTCTGAATGGAGACACAACGCTTTACAGTTGTTCTGTCTAGCACTGTCTAGCACTGGCTGTACACACACACACATACTGGTGCGGGTTTAAATAGTCTCGGCTGGCGCGGGTTTAAATAGGCTCGGCTGGCGCGGGTTTAAATAGGCTCGGATGGCGCGGGTTTACATAGGCTCGGATGGCGCGGGTTTAAATAGGCTCGGATGGCGCGGGTTTAAATAGGCTCGGATGGCGCGGGTTTAAGTCGTTTCGGCTGGCGCGGGTGTAAGTAGTCTAGGCTGGCGCGGGTTTAAGTAGTCCTAGGCTGGTGCATGCTACTGCAAGCAAGCCTTTAGCTTTCCTCCCTCCCTTCCTCCCTCTCTCCCTCCTTCCCTCTCCTCCCCCTCCCTCCCTCCTTCTCCCTGTGTGTGTTAGCTAGTAATTGAATGTCCTGGGATTCCCTCATTTGGCTTCAGAGGAAATGTGACAGAGTCACTAGGCGTGGCCAGCTGGGCTGAGACACACCCATCTATCCATCCATCATTATAAAGGAGATGTATGACTAGACGAGTCACAACACAAGTATTTAATATGTTTCAATGTCCACTTCATTCTCTCTCTCTGTCTCCCTGTCAATTCATTTTAAGGGCTTTATTGGCATGGGAAACATATGTTAACATTGCCAAAGCAAGTGAGGTAGATAATATACAAAAGTGAAATAAACAATAAAAATTAAACATTACACTCACAGAAGTTCCAAAAGAATAAAGACATTACAAATGTCATATTATGTATATATACAGTGTTGTAACGATGTACAAATGTCTCTCTCTCTCTCCTCTCTACCTCTACCTCTACCCCTCTCTCTCTACCCCTCTCTCCTCTCTACCTCTCTCTCCTCTCTACCTCTCTCTCTCCTCTCTACCCCTCTCTCCTCTCTACCTCTCTCTCCTCTCTCTCCTCTCTACCCCTCACTCCTCTCTACCTCTCTCTCCTCTCTACCTCTCTCTCCTCTCTACCTCTCTCTACCTCTCTCTCCTCTCTACCTCTCTCCTCTCTACCCTCTCTCCTCTCTACCTCTCTCTCCTCTCTACCTCTCTCTCCTCTCTACCTCTCTCTCCTCTCTACCTCTCTCTCCTCTCTACCTCGCTCTCCTCTCTACCTCGCTCTCCTCTCTACCTCGCTCTCTCCTACCTCGCTCTCCTCTCTACCTCGCTCTCTCTCTACCTCGCTCTCTCTACCTCGCTCTCTCTACCTCGCTCTCTCTACCTACGCTCTCTCTACTCGCTCTCTCTATCTCTCTACCTCTCTCTCTCTCTACCTCTACCTCTCTCTCTCTCTACCTCTACCTCTCTCTCTCTCTCTCTCTACCTCTCTCTCTCTCTCTCTACCTCTCTCTCCTCTCTCTCTACCTCTCTCTCTCTCTCTCTCTACCTCTCTCTCTCTCTCTCTCTCTACCTCTCTCTCTCTACCTCTCTCTCTCGCTCTCTCGCTCTCTCTCTCTCTACCTCTACCTCTCTCTCTACCTCTCTCTCTCTCTCTACCTCTCTCTCTCTCTACCTCTCTCTCTCTCTACTCTCTCTCTCTCTCTACCTCTCTCTCTCTCTACCTCTCTGTCTCTCTCTCTCAGACAGGGACTATACCAGTCTGTGTGAGAGACAGCCGATTGGTCGATTGCTGTTCCGTCAGTACTGTGACACCAGGCCAGAGCTCAAACGTTGCATCGAGTTCATGGACTCTGTGGTAAGACATTTCTATCTGTCTCTGTCGTTATCCCTCTCTCCCACGATTTCTCTCTCTGTCTGTCTGTCTTTCTCTCTCTCCCCCTCAATTTCCTCTCAACCCCCCCCCCCCCCTTTTCCTGCTTCCTCTGCTAGCTCCCATGAGAAAGGACTAGGCATGAGTTTGGGCATGCAGATGTGGGGGGGGGGGGGGGGGGTCTTGGGGAGCCTGGGAGTCAGAGAGGGACTGGTAATGTGAGGGAGAGAGAGGAGGGGGAAAGAATGGGAGTAGAGAGAGGGGGGGAAAGAATGGAGAGAGAGAGGGGGGGGAAAGAATGAGAGAGAGAGGGGGGGAAAGAATGAGAGAGAGGGGTGGAGAGAGGAACTTGGGTGGGATAGGGCATGAGCGCTGGAAGGGAGCCTGTCAGAAAAATATCTGCCCTTCCTCCTCCATGCACCCTCTCCATGAGGTTATTAAGCCCACGTCAGAGGCCTGTCCCCTGGGTAGGTAGACTAACACAGGCCCAGGCTTGTGTCCCGGCCCCTGGAGGTGTCTGAGATATGAAAAAAACACTTCTTGTTTAGTGAACACCTACATTAGTCAACGTCTGTGTGTGTCAACACACACACACACACACACACACACACACACACACACACACACACACACACACTGAGAGAAACAATGAGAAGTGTTTTGACAGAGGCAGTTTGTGTATTCCTAAAATCTCCCCTCATGGACTATTGTATGAGGAAACAGTCTCACAGAGAGGGTGGTTGAGTCCCAAATGACAAATCTCTTCCCTATAGGCCACTTTCCATAGGACTCTGGTCTGAAGTAGGACACTATATAGGAGTCTGGTCTAAAGTAGGGTACTATATAGGACTCTGGTCTAAAGTAGGACACTATATAGGAGTCTGGTCTGAAGTAGGACACTATATAGGATTCTGGTCTAAAGTAGGGTACTATATAGGACTCTGGTCTAAAGTAGGGTACTATATAGGACTCTGGTCTAAAGTAGGGTACTATATAGGACTCTGGTCTAAAGTAGGGTACTATATAGGACTCTGGTCTAAAGTAGGGTACTATATAGGACTCTGGTCTAAAGTAGGGTACTATATAGGACTCTGGTCTAAAGTTTCCAGGTGTTTGATGTCGTTCCATTTTCTCTGTTCCTGACATTATTATGATCTGTTCTCCCCTCAGCAGCCCCCTCTGTCCTACAGGCCATATAAAAACTCACAAAACACACAATTATTCTAACATTTTTAGCCAAACGTGTAAAACAGAGAGATTGCTACCCAGTAACACTTCAGATTGGTTAGTGTTGTGTACTTTATAAGTCCACTTTTCCATTGTAGCCTAGTCACAGCCGTATGTGTATCAGTAGAGATGACAGAAGTCCTCTCCATGCTGCCATGTGAGTCAGGAACTGTTGCCCATATTTGTCTATAACTGTTCTAGACTGTTCTAAACCATATCCATGTTCGGTCAACAGACAGACCTATCCATCTAGAACTGAACAGTGGTGTTAGTCTGGGCCTCTGTCCCGAATGGCACTCTGTTCCTATTGGTCCCTGGTCAAAAGTAGTGCACTACATGGGGAATCGGGTGCCAACTCTTGGTCAAAAGTAGTGCACTATATAAGGAATAGGGTGCAATTTAAGATACAATCTAGAACTAACTCTGTCAAACTCTACGATGACGCAACAATGCAAATATGACGAGTCATCGCTGCCGTTGACAGACAGACCTGTGGAAGTCGAGAAGCGTGAAGAGAATCACACACACACACACACACACACACACACACACACACACACACACACACACACACACACACACACACTGACAGGAGAAGTGTGAAGAGAAACTCGGTGGCCATTTTGTTTCTCTGACTGTTATTGTCGTTGTCAATATCATATGGTGACATCATCCTGTGGTGGTGTTCTAGTTATCATGTGGTGACATCATCCTGTGGTGGTGTTCTAGTTATCATGTGGTGACATCATCCTGTGGTGTTGTTCTAGTTATCATGTGGTGACATCATCCTGTGGTGGTGTTGTAGTTATCATTACATTTTACATTTACATTACATTTAAGTCATTTAGCAGACGCTCTTATCCAGAGCGACTTACAAAATGGTGCATTCACCTATAATATCCAGTGGAACAACCACTTTACAATAGTGCATCTAAATCTTTTAAGGGGGGGGGGGGGGTTAGAAGGATTACTTTATCCTATCCTAGGTATTCCTTAAAGAGGTGGGGTTTCAGGTGTCTCCGGAAGGTGGTGATTGACTCCGCTGTCCTGGCGTCGTGAGGGAGCTTGTTCCACCATTGGGGTGCCAGAGCAGCGAACAGTTTTGACTGGGCTGAGCGGGAACTGTGCTTCCTCAGAGGTAGGGGGGCCAGCAGGCCAGTGGTGGATGAACGCAGTGCCCTTGTTTGGGTGTAGGGCCTGATCAGAGCCTGAAGGTATGGAGGTGCCGTTCCCTTCACAGCTCCGTAGGCAATCACCATGGTCTTGTAGCGGATGCGAGCTTCAATTGGAAGCCAGTGGAGAGAGCGGAGGAGCGGGGTGACGTGAGAGAACTTGGGAAGGTTGAACACCAGACGGGCTGCGGCGTTCTGGATGAGTTGTAGGGGTTTAATGGCACAGGCAGGGAGCCCAGCCAACAGCGAGTTGCAGTAATCCAGACGGGAGATGACAAGTGCCTGGATTAGGACCTGCGCCGCTTCCTGTGTGAGGCAGGGTCGTACTCTGCGAATGTTGTAGAGTATGAACCTACAGGATCGGGTCACCGCCTTGATGTTAGTGGAGAACGACAGGGTGTTGTCCAGGATCACGCCAAGGTTCTTAGCACTCTGGGAGGAGGACACAAGGGAGTTGTCAACCGTGATGGCGAGATCATGGAACGGGCAGTCCTTCCCCGGGAGGAAGAGCAGCTCCGTCTTGCCGAGGTTCAGCTTGAGCTGGTGATCCGTCATCCACACTGCTATGTCTGACAGACATGCAGAGATGCGATTCGCCGCCTGGTTATCAGAAGGGGGAAAGGAGAAGATTAATTGTGTGTCGTCTGCATAGCAATGATAGGAGAGACCATGTGAGGATATGACAGAGCCAAGTGACTTGGTGTATAGCGAGAATAGGAGAGGGCCTAGAACAGAGCCCTGGGGGACACCAGTGGTGAGAGCGCATGGTGCGGAGACAGATTCTCGCCACGCCACCTGGTAGGAGCGACCTGTCAGGTAGGACGCAATCCAAGCGTGGGCCGCGCCGGAGATGCCCAACTCGGAGAGGGTGGAGAGGAGGATCTGATGGTTCACAGTATCAAAGGCAGCAGATAGGTCTAGAAGGATGAGAGCAGAGGAGAGAGAGTTAGCTTTAGCAGTGCGGAGAGCCTCCGTGACACAGAGAAGAGCAGTCTCAGTTGAATGCCCAGTCTTGAAACCTGACTGATTAGGATCAAGAAGGTCATTCTGAGCGAGATAGCAGGAGAGCTGGCCAAGGACGGCACGTTCAAGAGTTTTGGAGAGAAAAGAAAGAAGGGATACTGGTCTGTAGTTGTTGACATCGGAGGGATCGAGTGTAGGTTTTTTCAGAAGGGGTGCAACTCTCGCTCTCTTGAAGACGGAAGGGACGTAGCCAGCGGTCAAGGATGAGTTGATGAGCGAGGTGAGGAAGGGGAGAAGGTCTCCGGAAATGGTCTGGAGAAGAGAGGAGGGGATAGGGTCAAGTGGGCAGGTTGTTGGGCGGCCAGCCGTCACAAGACACGAGATTTCATCTGGAGAGAGAGGGGAGAAAGAGGTCAAAGCACAGGGTAGGGCAGTGTGAGCAGGACCAGCGGTGTCGTTTGACTTAGCAAACGAGGATCGGATATCGTCAACCTTCTTTTCAAAATGGTTGACGAAGTCATCCGCAGAGAGGGAGGAGGGGGGGGGGAGGGGGAGGAGGATTCAGGAGGGAGGAGAAGGTAGCAAAGAGCTTCCTAGGGTTAGAGGCAGATGCTTGGAATTTAGAGTGGTAGAAAGTGGCTTTAGCAGCAGAGACAGAAGAGGAGAATGTAGAGAGGAGTGAGTGAAAGGATGCCAGGTCCGCAGGGAGGCGAGTTTTCCTCCATTTCCGCTCGGCTGCCCGGAGCCTTGTTCTGTGAGCTCGTAGTGAGTCGTCGAGCCACGGAGCAGGAGGGGAGGACCGAGCCGGCCTGGAGGATAGGGGACAGAGGAAATCAAAGGATGCAGAGAGGGAGGAGAGGAGGGTTGAGGAGGCAGAATCAGGAGATAGGTTGGAGAAGGTTTGAGCAGAGGGAAGAGATGATAGGATGGAAGAGGAGAGAGTAGCGGGAGAGAGAGAGCGAAGGTTGGGACGGCGCAATACCATCCGAGTAGGGGCAGAGTGAGAAGTGTTGGATGAGAGCAAGAGGGAAAAGGATACAAGGTAGTGGTCGGAGATTTGGAGGGGAGTTGCAATGAGATTAGTGGAAGAACAGCATCTAGTAAAGATGAGGTCAAGCGTATTGCCTGCCTTGTGAGTAGGGGGGGAAGGTGAGAGGGTGAGGTCAAAAGAGGAGAGGAGTGGAAAGAAGGAGGCAGAGAGGAATGAGTCAAAGGTAGACGTGGGGAGGTTAAAGTTAAATCATGTGGTGACATCATCCTGTGGTGGTGTTGTAGTTATCATGTGGTGACATCATCCTGTGGTGGTGTTGTAGTTATCATGTGGTGACATCATCCTGTGGTGGTGTTCTAGTTATCATGTGGTGACATCATCATGTGGTGGTGTTCTAGTTATCATGTGGTGACATCATCCTGGGGTGGTGTTGTAGTTATCATGTGGTGACATCATGCTGTGGTGTTGTAGTTATCATGTGGTGACATCATCCTGTGGTGTTCTAGTTATCATGTGGTGACATCATCCTGTGGTGTTGCTAGTTATCATGTGGTGACATCATCCTGTGGTGGTGTAGTTATCATGTGGTGACATCATCCTGTGGTGTTGTAGTTATCATGTGGTGACATCATCCTGTGGTGTTGTAGTTATCATGTGGTGACATCATCCTGTGGTGTTGTAGTTATCATGTGGTGACATCATGCTGTGGTGGTGTTGTAGTTATCATGTGGTGACATCATGCTGTGGTGGTGTTGTAGTTATCATGTGGTGACATCATGCTGTGGTGGTGGTGTAGTTATCATGTGGTGACATCATCCTGTGGTGTTGTAGTTATCATGTGGTGACATCATGCTGTGGTGGTGTAGTTATCATGTGGTGACATCATCCTGTGGTGGTGTAGTTATCATGTGGTGACATCATGCTGTGGTGGATGTATGGAGAGAGTGTATCGTGTTTGTAACAGTGTGCCTCTCCTGCCAGGCCCTGTACCAGCTCGCTCCAGATGAGAAGAGGAAGGATTGTGGAATCAGGATGTTAGAAACTTACTTTAACAACGGGGTGAGTAAGTTACTTCAATAACAGATGAAAGGCCCAGTGCAGATCAACGTCTTGTCATCCTATACTACATCAGCTGATCAAACTAACGCTGGAAGAGTGTGACATGTTAGTCAGTGTAATTGTAATGATAGCTACATGTAATTGCCTTTGAACTATTTAATACCATTATTGAAATGCTGTCCAAATGAATATGTTCACCTCTTCTGTCTCTCCAGTCAGAAAGCAACAATATTAATTTGATATTTGAAATGTAATGATAACTGTGTATTTTTTATATATATATATATATATATATATATATATATATATATATATATATATATATATATATATATATACACACACACACACAGTGCTTTGGGAAAGTATTTTCCAAATTTTGTTCCGTTAGTCAGCTTTATTCTAAAATGGATTCAATTGTTTTTTCCCCTCATCAATCTACAATACCCCATAATGACATCACAAACACCCCATAATGACATCACAAACACCCCATAATGACAAAGCAAAAACAGGTTTTTAGAAATTTCTGCTCGTTTTTATTAGAAATGTAAAACTGGAATATATAATTTCCATAAGTATTCAGACCCTTTACTCAGTTCTTTGTTGAAGAACCTTTGGCAGCGATTACAACCTCAGGTCTTCTTGGGTATGACGCTACAAGCTTGGCACATCTGTATTTGGGGAGTTTCTCCCATTCTTCTCTGCAGATCCTCTCAAGCTCTGTTAGGTTGGACCGGGAGCGTCGCTGCACAGGTATTTTCAGGTCTCTCCAGAGATGTTAGATCGGGCTCTGGCTGGGCCACTCATTCAGAGACTGTCCCGAAGCCAGTCCTGCGTTGTCTTGGCTGTGTGTTTAGGGTCGATGTCCTGTTGGAAGGTGAACCTTCTCCCCAGTCTGAGGTCCTGAGCGCTCTGGAGCAGGTTTTCATCAAGGAGCTCTCTGTACTTTACTCCGTTCATCTTTCCCTCAATCCTGACTAGTCTCCCAGTCCCTGAAAAACATCCCCACAGCATGATGCTGCCACCATCATGCTTCACCGTAGGGATGGTGCCAGGTTTCCTCCAGATGTGATGCTTGGCATTCAGGCCAAAGAGTTCAATCTTGGTTTCATCAGACCAGAGAATCTTGTCTCTCATGGTCTGAGAGTCTTTAGGTGCCTTTTGGTAAACTCCAAGTGGGCTGACGTGCCTTTTACTGAGGAGTGGCATCCGTCTGGCCACTCTACCATAAAGGCCTGATTGGTGGAGTGCTGCAGAGATGGGTGTCCTTCTGGAAGGTTCTCCCATCTCCACAGAGGAACTCTGTAGCTCTATCAGAGTGACCATCGGGTTCTTGGTCACCTCCCTGACCAAGGTCCTTCTCCCCCGATTTCTCAGTTTGGCCGGGCGTCCAGCTCTAGGAAGAGTCTTGGTGGTTCCAAACTTCTTCCATTTAAGAATGATGGAGGCCACTGTGTGCTTCTGGACCTTCAATGCTGCAGAATTGTTTTGGGACCCTTCCCCAGATCTGTGCCTCGACACAATCCTGTCTCTGAGCTCAATGGACAGTTCCTTTGACCTCATTTCTTGTTTTTTGCTCTGACATGCACTGTCAACTGTGGGACCTTATATAGACAGGGGTGTGCCTTTCCAAACACGTCCAATCAAGTGAATTTACCACAGGTGCACTCCAATCAAGTTGTAGAAACATCAAGGATGATCAATGGAAACAAGATGCACCAGAGGAAAATTGAGTCTCATAGTAAAGGGTTTGAATACTTATGTAAATAAGGCATGTTTTTTTTAAATTATTTATAAATTTGCAAATATTTCTAAAAACCTTTTTTTGCTTTAGCATTATGGGGTATTGTGTGTAGATTGATGAGGAGAAACATTTATTTAATCAATGGGTCTTATTTAATCAGTATTCAGACCCATTGATTAAATACATTTGTAAAATGTATAAAAACATTTTAGAATAATGCTGTAAAGTAACAAAATATGGTAAAAGTCAAGAAGTCTGAATACTTTCCAAATGACATACTTTTCCTTCTGAAAGTATTCAGACCCCTTGACTTTTTCCACATTTTTTTTTTTTTACGTTAAAGCATTATTCTAAAATGTTTTTATACATTTTCCAAATGTATTTAATCAATGGGTCTGAATACTGATTAAATAAGGTAAATTAAATAAGCTGCCAAAGGTGATTATATTGACTCAGGGGTGTGAATATTATGTAAATGAGATATTTCTGCATCTAATTTTCAGTAAATGTGCAAACATTTCTAAAAACATGTTTTCACTTTGTCATTATGGGGTTTCGTAAGTTGCTAAATGACTAAAATGTAAATGTAAAATGTGTGTTTTTGTGTATATATATTTTTTCCATTTTGAATTCAGGCTGAAACAACAGAATGTGGAATAATTCAAGGGGTATGAATACTTTCTGAAGGCTCTGTAGATAGATTTGGTTCATTAATAAATACATGTCTCTCCGTCTAGTCGGCAGCCCATCTGCGAGATATACCTCAGGAGTTGGTAGGGGAGTGTCGTGAGAAGCTGGAACAGACGCCCTGCAAAGAACTCTTCAACGACTGCTGCAAGTATGTCTGTCTGTCTTATTGGTCTAAACACCTGTCAATCAGGGTATGAGCTGACGTTCATTGGTCAGCTCACCTGTCAATCAGGGTATCACCTGGCATTCATTGGTCAGCACACCTGTCAATCGAAGAGCTATATATAATTAAGTGGTCTGGCTATTGTATCTGGGGGCCATTTTGGAATGATGGTTGTGTTGGAATTGTGGGGCAGGAAGATTTAACTGAATCCTAATGCCAGAGATGAAAAGGTGAAGCGAGGGAGAACTCAACAAGCAAAACGTTTTTGTATGGAGGTCAATGAGAGAGTGTGGAATTTGGTTAACAAAAATGTAATGGCTTATTTGCTACGTGTGGCTTATTTGATCAAATATACATTGTTGTAATACTTAGGTTGTTAAGAGTGTACTGGTATAAGTAGGATACGTGATATTCCGGCAACTTTGAGGGAAAAAAAACTTTGTTTGGAGTTGTGCCTGGTCATCACTAGTTACCACAGCCACAAAGTCATAAACCCTGCCTATTTCTACAATTTCTCTTCGTAAAATGTGATTTTTAACCTAACCTTAACCACACTGCTAACCTTATGCCTAAACCTAACCTTAAATGAAAAGGAAAAAAAGCACATTTGTTTTTATGAATTTTTACTATATAGCCAATTTTGACTTTGTGGCTGTGGTAACTAGTGGAAACCGCTGTGCCTGTTGTTCACGTGCGTATCTGCCCTCTCATTGGCTAGAATGGTCCACCTGATCTTGCCTCCTCCTGATTTAGTACTTGATAAACAAAAACAGCTGAAGGGATTTTTACGAGATTCTGGGAATGTGTTGTAAACCATTGGAGGAGATGTGAAAATTCATGGAAGATGACATTTAGTTTGGCTTCGATGTGATGGATGGAGGATTTGTCTTTTCAATGGGTCCTGGCTTTGTGTGTTTTGGCAGGGATTCCCAACCCTGTTCCTGGAGAGCTATCATAATGTAGGTTCTCTACAACCCTGTAGGTTCTCTACAACCCTGTTCCTGGAGAGCTATCGTAATGTAGGTTCTCTACAACCCTGTTCCTGGAGAGCTATCATAATGTAGGTTCTCTACAACCCTGTTCCTGGAGAGCTATCATAATGTAGGTTCTCTACAACCCTGTTCCTGGAGAGCTATCGTAATGTAGGTTCTCTACAACCCTGTTCATGGAGAGCTATCATAATGTAGGTTCTCTACAACCCTGTTCCTGGAGAGCTATCATAATGTAGGTTCTCTACAACCCTGTTCATGGAGAGCCATCGTAATGTAGGTTCTCTACAACCCTGTTCATGGAGAGCTATCATAATGTAGGTTCTCTACAACCCTGTAGGTTCTCTACAACCCTGTTCCTGGAGAGCTATCATAATGTAGGTTCTCTACAACCCTGTTCATGGAGAGCTATCATAATGTAGGTTCTCTACAACCCTGTTCATGGAGAGCTATCATAATGTAGGTTCTCTACAACCCTGTTCCTGGAGAACTATCATAATGTAGGTTCTCTACAACCCTGTTCCTGGAGAGCTATCATAATGTAGGTTCTCTACAACCCTGTTCATGGAGAGCTATCATAATGTAGGTTCTCTACAACCCTGTTCATGGAGAGCTATCGTAATGTAGGTTCTCTACAACCCTGTAGGTTCTCTACAACCCTGTTCATGGAGAGCTATCGTAATGTAGGTTCTCTACAACCCTGTAGGTTCTCTACAACCCTGTTCATGGAGAACTATCATAATGTAGGTTCTCTACAACCCTCATCTAGAGCTCCTGATTCTAATAATCAGCTGGTTGGTAAACTGAATCAGGTTAGTTACAACTGGGGGTGGAGTTAAAACCTACAGGAGGGTATCTCTCCAGGAACAGGGTTGGAGTGTAAAACCTACAGGAGGGTATCTCTCCAGGAACAGGGTTGGAGTGTAAACCTACAGGAGGGTTGCTCTCCAGGAACAGGGTTGGAGTGTAAACCTACAGGAGGGTTTCTCTCCAGGAACAGGGTTGGAGTGTAAACCTACAGGAGGGTATCTCTCCAGGAACAGGGTTGGAGTGTAAAACCTACAGGAGGGTATCTCTCCAGGAACAGGGTTGGAGCTGAAAACCTACAGGAGGGTATCTCTCCAGGAACAGGGTTGGAGTGTAAACCTACAGGAGGGTATCTCTCCAGGAACAGGGTTGGAGTGTAAACCTACAGGAGGGTTTCTCTCCAGGAACAGGGTTGGAGTGTAAACCTACAGGAGGGTTTCTCTCCAGGAACAGGGTTGGAGTGTAAACCTACAGGAGGGTATCTCTCCAGGAACAGGGTTGGAGTGTAAACCTCCAGGAGGGTTTCTCTCCAGGAACAGGGTTGGAGTGTAAACCTACAGGAGGGTATCTCTTGTCAACTAAGGCTGCAGTTAGGATGCTTCTGAAACTTTTTTAAGACATAAACTGTGGGTTAGACGGGGGGAGGTGTGTGAGCGCGGGGGGGTGTGTGTGTGTGTGTGTGTGTGTGTGTGTGTGTGTGTGTGTTGGAAAGAGCTTAACTCTGTCACAGTAATGATTATGAGGGAGCTGGCACCTGGAACAGTATTCCACACACACACACACACACACACACACACACATACACACACACACACAGTGGTGCCAAATGGACGTGAGCAGCAGGAGAGGGCATCCGGACGCCTGGCATGGGCACAACAACGGCCTCAGTGTTCACCACACACTGAATTACAGGTGTCGTAGTTTCCTGCTCTCAGCCCCAGAGCCAATAGAGCAACACTACATGACCAACAGGATGTGGACACCTGCTCGTCAAACATCTCATTACTAAATCATGGACATTAATATGGAGTTGGTCGACCCCTTTACTGCTATAACAGCCTCCACTCTTCTGGGAAGGATTTCCACTAGATGTTGGATTATTACTGTGGGGACTTGCTTCCATTCAGCCACAAGAGCATTAGTGAGGTCGGGCACTGATGTTGGGCGATTAGGCCTGGCTCACAGTCGGAATTGCAATTCATTCCAAAGGTGTTCGATGGGGTTGAGGTCAGGGCTCTGTGCAGGCCAGTCAAGTTCTTCTACACCGATCTCGACAAACCATTTCTCTATGGACCTCTCTTTGTGCACGGGGGGCATTGTCATGCTGAAACAGGAAAGGGCCTTCCCCAAACTGTTGCCATAAAGTTGGAAGCACAGAATTGTCTAAAATGTCACTTAAAATGTCCCTTCCCTGGAACTAAAGGGCCCGAACCATGAAAAAACAGACCCATATATTGTTCCTCCTCCACCAAACTTTACAGTTGGCAGTGTGCATTGGGGCAGGTAGCGTTCTCCTGGCATCTGCCAAACCCAGATTTATCCGTCGGACTGCCAGATGGTGAAGCGTGATTCATCACTCTAGAGAACGTGTTTCCACTGCTCCAGAGTCCAATGGGGACGAGCTTTACACCACTCCAGACAATGCTTGGCATTGTGCATGGTGATCTTAGGCTTGTGTGCGGCTGCTCAGCCATGGAAACCCATTTCATGAAGCTCCAGACGAACAGTTATTGTGCTGACGTTTCTTCCAGAGTAGTGAATGTTGCATCCGAGGACAGACGATTTTGACCCGGTACGCGCTTCACCACTCGGCGGTCCCGTTCTCTGAGCTTGTGTGGCCTACCACTTCACGACTGAGCCGTTGTTGCTCCTAGATGTTTCCACTTACAGTTGACCGGGGCATCTCTAGCAGGGCAGAAATTTTACAAACCGACTTGTTGGAAAGGTGGCATCCTATGACGGTGCCACATTGGAAATGTCACTGAGCTCTTCAGTAAGGCTATTCTACTGCCAATGTTTGTCTAAGGAGATTGCATGGCTGTGTGCTCAATTTTATACACCGGTCAGGAAGGGGTGGGGCTGAAAAAAACAATCTATTCATTTGAAGGGGTGTCCAACATACTGCTGTATATATAGTGTATGAAGGGGTGTCCACATACTGCTGTATATATAGTGTATGAAGGGGTGTCCACATACTGCTGTATATATAGTGTATGAAGGGGTGTCCACATACTGCTGTATATATAGTGTATGAAGGGGTGTCCACATACTGCTGTATATATAGTGTATGAAGGGGTGTCCACATACTGCTGTATATATAGTGTATGAAGGGGTGTCCACATAATGCTGCTGTATATATAGTGTATGAAAGGGTGTCCATACTGCTGTATATATAGTGTATGAAGGGGTGTCCACATACTGCTGTATATATAGTGTATGAAGGGGTGTCCATACTGCTGTATATATAGTGTTTGAAGGGGTGTCATACTGCTGTATATATAGTGTATGAAGGGGTGTCCACATACTGCTGTATATATTGTGTATGAAGGGGTGTCCATACTGCTGCTGTGTATATATAGTGTATGAAGGGGTGTCCATACTGCTTGCTGTGTATATATAGTGTATGAAGGGGTGTCCATACTGCTGCTGTGTATATATAGTGTATGAAGGGGTGTCCATACTGCTGCTGTATATATAGTGTATGAAGGGGTGTCCATACTGCTGCTGTATATATAGTGTATGAAGGGGTGTCCACATACAGCTGCTGTGTGTATATATAGTGTATGAAGGGGTGTCCATACTGCTGTATATATAGTGTATGAAGGGGTGTCCACATACTGCTGTGTATATATAGTGTATGAAGGGGTGTCCATATTGCTGTATATATAGTGTATGAAGGGGTGTCCACATACTGCTGT
>NC_138294.1:782500-792500 GCF_965601325.2 Salmo salar
CCTCGGGACAACTGGAATCTCTCTCTGACGTACCAGGTCTCTCCCTCGGGACAACTGGAATCTCTCTCTGACGTACCAGGTCTCTCCCTCGGGACAACTGGAATCTCTCTGTGACGTACCAGGTCTCTCCCTCGGGACAACTGGAATCTCTCTCTGACGTACCAGGTCTCTCCCTCGGGACAACTGGAATCTCTCTCTGACGTACCAGGTCTCTCCCTCGGGACAACTGGAATCTCTCTGTGACGTACCAGGTCTCTCCCTCGGGACAACTGGAATCTCTCTGTGACGTACCAGGTCTCTCCCTCGGGACAACTGGAATCTCTCTCTGACGTACCAGGTCTCTCCCTCGGGACAACTGGAATCTCTCTCTGACGTACCAGGTCTCTCCCTCGGGACAACTGGAATCTCTCTGTGACGTACCAGGTCTCTCCCTCGGGACAACTGGAATCTCTCTCTGACGTACCAGGTCTCTCCCTCGGGACAACTGGAATCTCTCTCTGACGTACCAGGTCTCTCCCTCGGGACAACTGGAATCTCTATCTGACGTACCAGGTCTCTCCCTCGGGACAACTGGAATCTCTCTGTGACGTACCAGGTCTCTCCCTCGGGACAACTGGAATCTCTCTCTGACGTACCAGGTCCCTCCCTCGGGACAACTGGAATCTCTCTCTGACGTACCAGGTCCCTCCCTCGGGACAACTGGAATCTCTCTCTGACGTACCAGGTCTCTCCCTCGGGACAACTGGAATCTCTCTCTGTGACGTACCAGGTCTCTCCCTCGGGACAACTGGAATCTCTCTCTGACGTACCAGGTCTCTCCCTCGGGACAACTGGAATCTCTCTCTGACGTACCAGGTCTCTCCCTCGGGACAACTGGAATCTCTCTCTGACGTACCAGGTCCCTCCCTCGGGACAACTGGAATCTCTCTCTGACGTACCAGGTCTCTCCCTCGGGACAACTGGAATCTCTCTCTGTACCAGGTCCCTCCCTCGGGACAACTGGAATCTCTCTCTGTACCAGGTCCCTCCCTCGGGACAACTGGAATCTCTCTCTGTACCAGGTCCCTCCCTCGGGACAACTGGAATCTCTCTCTGACGTACCAGGTCTCTCCCTCGGGACAACTGGAATCTCTCTCTGACGTACCAGGTCTCTCCCTCGGGACAACTGGAATCTCTTTCTGACGTACCAGGTCTCTCCCTCGGGACAACTGGAATCTCTCTCTGTACCAGGTCTCTCCCTCGGGACAACTGGAATCTCTCTCTGACGAACCAGGTCTCTCCCTCGGGACAACTGGAATCTCTCTCTGTACCAGGTCTCTCCCTCGGGACAACTGGAATCTCTCTCTGACGTACCAGGTCTCTCCCTCGGGACAACTGGAATCTCTCTGTGACGTACCAGGTCTCTCCCTCGGGACAACTGGAATCTCTCTGTGACGTACCAGGTCTCTCCCTCGGGACAACTGGAATCTCTCTGTGACGTACCAGGTCTCTCCCTCGGGACAACTGGAATCTCTCTGTGACGTACCAGGTCTCTCCCTCGGGACAACTGGAATCTCTCTCTGTGACGTACCAGGTCTCTCCCTCGGGACAACTGGAATCTCTCTCTGTACCAGGTCCCTCCCTCGGGACAACTGGAATCTCTCTGTGACGTACCAGGTCTCTCCCTCGGGACAACTGGAATCTCTCTGTGACGTACCAGGTCTCTCCCTCGGGACAACTGGAATCTCTCTCTGACGTACCAGGTCTCTCCCTCGGGACAACTGGAATCTCTCTCTGTGACGTACCAGGTCTCTCCCTCGGGACAACTGGAATCTCTCTCTGTGACGTACCAGGTCTCTCCCTCGGGACAACTGGAATCTCTCTCTGACGTACCAGGTCTCGCCCTCGGAACAACTGGAATCTCTCTCTGACGTACCAGGTCTCTCCCTCGGGACAACTGGAATCTCTCTGTGACGTACCAGGTCTCTCCCTCGGGACAACTGGAATCTCTCTGTGACGTACCAGGTCTCTCCCTCGGGACAACTGGAATCTCTCTCTGATGTACCAGGTCTCTCCCTCGGGACAACTGGAATCTCTCTCTGACGTACCGGGTCTCTCCCTCGGGACAACTGGAATCTCTCTCTGACGTACCGGGTCTCTCCCTCGGGACAACTGGAATCTCTCTGTGACGTACCAGGTCTCTCCCTCGGGACAACTGGAATCTCTCTCTGTGACGTACCAGGTCTCTCCCTCGGGACAACTGGAATCTCTCTCTGTGACGTACCAGGTCTCTCCCTCGGGACAACTGGAATCTCTCTCTGATGTACCAGGTCTCTCCCTCGGGACAACTGGAATCTCTCTCTGATGTACCAGGTCTCTCCCTCGGGACAACTGGAATCTCTCTCTGACGTACCAGGTCTCTCCCTCGGGACAACTGGAATCTCTCTGTGACGTACCAGGTCTCTCCCTCGGGACAACTGGAATCTCTCTCTGACGTACCAGGTCTCTCCCTCGGGACAACTGGAATCTCTCTCTGACGTACCAGGTCTCTCCCTCGGGACAACTGGAATCTCTCTCTGTGACGTACCAGGTCTCTCCCTCGGGACAACTGGAATCTCTCTCTGTGACGTACCAGGTCTCTCCCTCGGGACAACTGGAATCTCTCTCTGTGACGTACCAGGTCTCTCCCTCGGGACAACTGGAATCTCTCTCTGTGACGTACCAGGTCTCTCCCTCGGGACAACTGGAATCTCTCTCTGTGACGTACCAGGTCTCTCCCTCGGGACAACTGGAATCTCTCTGTGACGTACCAGGTCTCTCCCTCGGGACAACTGGAATCTCTCTGTGACGTACCAGGTCTCTCCCTCGGGACAACTGGAATCTCTCTGTGACGTACCAGGTCTCTCCCTCGGGACAACTGGAATCTCTCTCTGACGTACCAGGTCTCTCCCTCGGGACAACTGGAATCTCTCTGTGACGTACCAGGTCTCTCCCTCGGGACAACTGGAATCTTGGAACGCCGTTTGGAGTAGCGGAACGTTACTTTGGAAAAACGATTCTATTCTCAGTCTGGGTTAGAGACATGAGCTGGGACAGATGCAAGAATGTTTGTTTCTGTGTGTGTGTGTGTAAACGCACACATATTCGTATGTGAGGGGCTAGAAAACAGGTTTTGTGTGCTTTTAAACAGTTTACTACAGTTCAGTTTGAAGGGGTTATGACAGTTCAAATAGGCAGTATAGTGCACTGAACAACAATATAAACAGAACGTGTCTCACATTTAGTGCACAAATGTGTTTACATCCCTGTTAGTGAGCATTTCTCGTTTGCCCCAAGATAATCCATCCACCTGACAGGTGTGGCATATCAAGAAGCTGATTAAACAGCATGATCATTACATAGGTGCACCTTGTGCTGGGGGGGGGGGGGCAATAAAAGGCCACTTTTTAAATGTGCAGTTTTGTCAAGCAACACAATGCCACAGATGTGTTTCAAGCATGCAATTGGCATGCTGACTGCAGGAATGTCCACCAATGCTGTTGCCAGAGAATTGAATGTTCATGTGTCTACCATACACCACCTCTAACGTCTCTACCATAAGCCGCCTCCAATAGCCTTCTACTGGTTAAAGACACCATGATTACACTAGCACTAAGATACAGAATGAACATTTACTGTAGTGTTTTGGGGGGGATCAGAAGTGATGTGTGTTTCTCTCTCTCTCTCTCTCTCTCTCTCTCTCTCTCTCTCTCTCTCTCTCTCTCTCTCTCTCTCTCTCATATGCTCTTATAATACACACACACACACACACACACACACACACACACACACACACACACACACGCGCCTGGCTGGGTGTGCTTTTCCAGTGGACCTCCCGTTGTTTCTAAAGCGTTTCTGGGAATTCCAGTTTCCTGGTTGAACTGTTTGGAATGTTCTGTCTTTCAGACGTACTTCACGCTTCTTTTCATTTCATCCTCTCTATTCTGGAGCTCAGCTTTCAGTAGGGCACATGGATACACACTCACGCACCAACACACACATTCACACATACGCACAAACAGATGAAAACACGGTATCTGTTTTTGATAAAGTGTGTGTGTGTGTAACAGTTTAAGTGTGTTATTCTCATGGGAAAAGAGGAATGTCTGAGTTACCTGGTCATTCTATAAACCTGAACATCAGAGAGAAGGTTAGAAATGGTTGATAAAAGATTAGGGATGGTTAATATAAGGTTAAGGATTGTTGATATAAGGTTACAATGTGTTGATAAAAGGTTGGAGATGGTTGGTTTAAAGATGTTATATTTAAAGTTGTGGACCAAAAGGTTTGGGGAGACAGAATGGTGGAGAGTTTGGTTTGGTTGGAGAAAGTGGATTTTAGATTTGGTTGTAATGGGGGATTGGTGTCTTGGATATGTTTAACTCAGTGTTTTTTCCTCTCTGTTTCTTTCCATCTCTCTCTCTCTCTCTCTCTCTCTCTCTCTCTCTCTCGTTCTCTCTCTCTCGTTCTCTCTCTCTCTCTCTCTCTTTCTCTTTCTCTTTCTCTTTTCTCCAGTATTGTTCGGGAGTACCTGAGCGGCGCTCCGTTCTCCTCCTACCAGGAGACCATGTACTTCTCTCGCTTTCTGCAGTGGAAGTGGCTGGAGAGGTGGGTCATGAGTCAGTCGATCAATGTACTTTCTCTCTCACGTAGGGTTCCACAGTGCCCTTCAGAAAGTATTCAACCCCCCTTTTACTTTCCCCACATGTTGTTGTGTTACAGCCTGAATTTTAAATGGATTCAATTGAGATTTTTGTGTCACTGGTCTACACACAATAATCCATAATGTCAAAGTAGAATTTTAGTTTGTAGAAAATGTTCACAATTAATAAATGAATAAGTATTAAGTAAAAAAAAAATGCTTAAGTCACACGTTAAGAAATTAAACGTACAAGACCGATATCACCCCGAATTAAAGAGAAAACAAAGAGTTAGATTGAAGAGAGGACAGAAGGTAAATTGACAACCTGTGGTTAGATCATTGGACTAGTAACCGAAAGGTCGCTAGATCGTTATCCCTGAGCTGACAAGGTACAAATCTGTCGTTCTGCCCCTGAACAAGGCAGTTAACCCACTGTTCTTGGGCCATCATTGTAAATAAGAATTTGTTCTTAACTGACTTGCCTCATTAAATGAAGGATAAATAAAATAAATAAATAAAAAGTTGCATGGACTCACACTGTGTTCAGTAATAGTAGTTAACATGATTAGTTTTTAATGACTTCCCCATCTCTGTACCCTACACATACAATTATCTGTAAGGCCCCTCAATCCAGTAGGGAATTTCAAACAAATAACATTGTAATTACCCTACAATAATAAACTAAACAACGAGTGAAAAGTAGGAAGCCTGAACAGAATAAAACATATTCCAAAACATGCTTCCTGTTTGCAACAAGGCACTAAAGTAATACTGCAAAGAAATGAACTTTATGTCCTGAATACAAAGTGTCGTGTTTGATTTGCCCAGAACATATCACTGACTATCACTCAGTGTGTTTTTAAGCATGGTGGTGGCTGCATCATGTTATGGGTATGACTGTCATCAGCAAGGACCTAGAGGATTTTTTTAGGATAAAAAATAAATACAGTTTAACACAGGCTAGAGGAAAACCTGCTTCAGTCTGCTTTACACCAGACACTGGGAGAGGAATTCACCTTTCAGCAGGACAATAACCTACAACACAAAGCCAATTACACATTGGAGTTTCTTACCAAGAAGACGGTGAATGTTCCTGAGTAGCCTAGTTACAGTTTTGACTGAAATCTACTTGAAAATCTATGGCTGAAAATGGCTGTCTAACAATGATCAAGAACCAACTTGACAGAGATTGAAGAATTCTTTTTAAAACAATAATGTGAAAGAATATATACAATCCAGGTGTGTAAAGCTCTTAGACTTACCCAGAAAGACTCACAGCTCTTAGAGACTTACCCAGAAAGACTCACAGCTCTTAGAGACTTACCCAGAAAGACTCACAGCTCTTAGAGACTTCCCCAGAAAGACTCACAGCTCTTAGACTTACCCAGAAAGACTCACAGCTCTTAGAGACTTCCCCAGAAAGACTCACAGCTCTTAGACTTACCCAGAAAGACTCACAGCTCTTAGAGACTTACCCAGAAAGACTCACAGCTCTTAGAGACTTACCCAGAAAGACTCACAGCACTTAGAGACTTACCCAGAAAGACTCACAGCTCTTAGAGACTTACCCAGAAAGACTCACAGCTCTTAGAGACTTACCCAGAAAGACTCACAGCTCTTAGAGACTTACCCAGAAAGAATCACAGCTCTTAGAGACTTACCCAGAAAGACTCACAGCTCTTAGAGACTTACCCAGAAAGACTCACAGCTCTTAGAGACTTACCCAGAAAGACTCACAGCTCTTAGAGACTTACCCAGAAAGACTCACAGCTCTTAGAGACTTACCCAGAAAGACTCACAGCTCTTAGAGACTTACCCAGAAAGACTCACAGCTCTTAGAGACTTACCCAGAAAGACTCACAGCTCTTAGAGACTTACCCAGAAAGACTCACAGCTCTTAGAGACTTACCCAGAAAGACTCACAGCTCTTAGACTTACCCAGAAAGACTCACAGCTCTTAGAGACTTACCCAGAAAGACTCACAGCTCTTAGAGACTTACCCAGAAAGACTCACAGCTCTTAGAGACTTACCCAGAAAGACTCACAGCTCTTAGCGACTTACCCAGAAAGACTCACAGCTCTTAGCGACTTACCCAGAAAGACTCACAGCTCTTAGCGACTTACCCAGAAAGACTCACAGCTCTTAGCGACATACCCAGAAAGACTCACAGCTCTTACAGACTTACCCAGAAAGACTCACAGCTCTTAGCGACATACCCAGAAAGACTCACAGCTCTTACAGACTTACCCAGAAAGACTCACAGCTCTTAGAGACTTACCCAGAGACTCACAGCTGTAATCACTGCCGAAGGTGATTCTAACATGTATTGACTCAGGGGGTTGAGTAAAGTAGCCTCTTTGGACCGGTTTCCCGGACATACAGCAAGCCTAGTCCTAGAATAAAAAGATGATCTGTTGAAAGTGCTTTTTAGTCCAAGATTATAATCTGGTTGTTAACCTCTTGGGGCTAGGTGGGACGCTAGCGTGCCACCTGTGGTGCACTCCATCAACAGCAGGTGCATTTCAAGAGCGGCAAATTTGAATCCAAATAAATGTCAAAATTCAAATTTTTCAAAAATACAACTATGTTACACCATTTGAAAGATAAACATCTCCTTAATCTAACCACGTTTTACGATTTCAAAAAGGTTTTACGGCGAAAGCATAAATTTAGAGTATGTTAGGACAGTACATTTACAAGAGTTGTGTGTAATGTTTTGTCAAGTCAAAGACAGGGTCACCAAAACCATAAAACCAGCTAAAATGATACACTAACCTTTTACAATCTCCATCAGATGACACTCCTAGGACATTATGTTAGACAATGCATGCATTTTTAGTTCTATCAAGTTCATATTTATATACAAAAACAGCGTTTTACTATGGCATTGATGTTGAGGAAATCGTTTCCCTCCAATAACCGGCAGTCAAGTCAGCGTCACAAATTAAATAATTAAAATTAGAAAACATTGGTAAAATATTATATTGTCATTTAAAGAATTATAGATTTACATCTTTTGAACGCAATCAACTTGCCAGATTTAAAAATAACCTTACTGGGAAATCACACTTTGCAATAATCTGAGCACTGTGCCCAGAAAAATACGCGTTGCGATACAGACTAGACGTCATGTTGGGGAGATCTAAAATCGAAAATACTATGTAAATAATCCATTACCTTTGATTCTCTTCATCAGATGTCACTTCCAGGTATCACAGGTCCATAACGAATGTAGTTTTGTTCAAAAAAGCTCATCATTTATGTCCAAAAATCTCCGTCTCGTTAGCACATGATGTAAGCCAGCCGGACTTCTCGTCATGAACGAGGGGAAAAAATATATTTCCGTTCGTTCAAACATGTCAAACGTTGTATAGCATAAATCATTAGGGCCTTTTTTAACCAGAACATGAATAATATTCAAGGTGGACGAATGCATAGCCTTTTATAACGTATTGGAACGAGGGTACCCAACATGAAGTAGCGCGCCAGGTGTCTAATGGGACATCACCGTTCCATGGCTCTTGTTCGGTCAGATCTCCCTCCAGAAGACTCAAAACACTTTGTAAAGGCTGGTGACATCTAGTGGAAGCAATAGGAAGTGCCAAAATATTCCTAAACCCCTGTGTTTTTCAATGGGATAGGTTTAAAATCAATACAACACATCAGGTATCCACTTCCTGTCAGAAAATGTCTCAGGGTTTTGCCTGCCAAATGAGTTCTGTTATACTCACAGACACCATTCAAACAGTTTTGGAAACTTTAGAGTGTTTTCTATCCATATATAATAAGTATATGCATATTCTAGTTACTGGGTAGGATTAGTAACCAGATTAAATCGGGTACATTTTTTTTATCCAGACGTGCAAATGCTGCCCCCTAGACCCAACAGGTTAAATAAAATAAATGTTCTGTCAATCCATGAATCAATCAAATGTATTTATAAATCCTTCTTACATCAGCTGATATCTCAAAGTGCTGTACAGAAACCCAGCCTAAAACCCCAAACAGCAAGCAATGCAGGTGTAGAAGCACGGTGGCTAGGAAAAACTCCCTAGAAAGGCCAGAACCTAGGAAGAAACCTAGAGAGGAACCAGGCCATGACGTGTGGCCAGTCACACACATTCCTTTCTTTCCTTTCTGTATGAAAGCTGAAACACACCATCTCTCTCTCTCCGTCCTACAGTCAACTAGTAACCTTCTGTATGATAACTAAAACACACCATCTCTCTCTCTCCGTCCTACAGTCAACTAGTAACCTTCTGTATGATAACTAAAACACACCATCTCTCTCTCTCCTACAGTCAACTAGTAACCTTCTGTATGATAACTAAAACACACCATCTCTCTCTGTCCTACAGTCAACTAGTAACCTTCTGTATGATAACTAAAACACCATCTCTCTCCGTCCTACAGTCAACTAGTAACCTTCTGTATGATAACTAAAACACACCATCTCTCTCTCTCCTACAGTCAACTAGTAACCTTCTGTATGATAACTAAAACACCATCTCTCTCCGTCCTACAGGCAACTAGTAACCTTCTGTATGATAACTAAAACACACCATCTCTCTCTGTCCTACAGTCAACTAGTAACCTTCTGTATGATAACTAAAACACAATCTCTCTCCTACAGTCAACTAGTAACCTTCTGTATGATAACTGAAACACACCATCTCTCTCTCTCTCCTACAGTCAACTAGTAACCTTCTGTATGATAACTAAAACACACCATCTCTCCCTCTCTCCTACAGTCAACTAGTAACCTTCTGTATGATAACTAAAACACACCATCTCTCTCTCTCCTACAGTCAACTAGTAACCTTCTGTATGATAACTAAAACACCATCTCTCTCTCCTACAGTCACCTAGTAACCTTCTGTATGATAACTAAAACACACCATCTCTCTCTCTCTCCTACAGTCAACTAGTAACCTTCTGTATGATAACTAAAACACCATCTCTCTCTGTCCTACAGTCAACTAGTAACCTTCTGTATGATAACTAAAACACCATCTCTCTCTCTCTGTCCTACAGTCAACTAGTAACCTTCTGTATGATAACTAAAACACACCATCTCTCTCTCTCTCCTACAGTCAACTAGTAACCTTCTGTATGATAACTAAAACACCATCTCGCTCTCTCCTACAGTCAACTAGTAACCTTCTGTATGATAACTAAAACACCATCTCTCTCCGTCCTACAGTCAACTAGTAACCTTCTGTATGATAACTAAAACACACCATCTCTCTCTCTCCTACAGTCAACTAGTAACCTTCTGTATGATAACTAAAACACCATCTCTCTCCGTCCTACAGGCAACTAGTAACCTTCTGTAT
>NC_138294.1:797500-887500 GCF_965601325.2 Salmo salar
CTCCCTCTCTCTCTCGCTAGCGCTAGCTCTCTCGCTAGCGCTAGCTCTCACACTTTGACCAGAGAGTACAGTATAGTGTCCAGCCAGCCTGACCTGGGGAACTAGTGGAGATATGAGGAGAAGTGTGTGTGTGTGTGTGTGTGTGTGTGTGTGTGTGTGTACACCCTAACCATAGATTGCTCACTACACTGTGACTGTCAAGTCAACTCCTCCATAGTAATCAGTTGCCAGTGAGGGACCATTCTAATCCTTAAACTCACAGTGACCGTGTGTTTAGACACACACACGTTATGTTCTCCTGTCCTGTGTGTGTGTGTCTCTTCAGAAGACTCCTGCGTAAGAGCTAGCCTTGGCTGACGGGGGCAGAGTGTGTATCGGGGCGAGGTGACCTCGTCCGATCTCCTTCAGGAGCTGAGACTGTGGATAGGAGCTACCCAGCAGTACTTGGGAGTGGGACTTTCTTATCGTGTTTGGAACAGTGTAGTATTTGACTGCGTCAGGGCGGTGTTTGAAGATAACAGTATTAAGTCCCAAATGGCACCCGATTCCCTATTTTAGCGCACTACTTTTGAATAGGGTATACTATATAGGGAATATATTGCCATTTGGGACACAACTAGATACAACACTTTGTTAACTTTGCTAGTCTCTCAAAGTCAACCTCCCTGCTCAAATGGTGAGGTAGTCTGAACACACACACACACACACACACACACACACACACACACACACACACACACACACACACAGAGTCATGCGTCAGCTTGGGAAAAGCATGCTAGATCATTCAGATTGAACACAAGGCCCAGTCTAAATCGGAAAACTGCATTGGAAGTGTGTGTGTGTGTGTGTGTGTGTGTGTGTGTGTGTGTGTGTGTGTGTTGTGTGTGTGTGTGTGTGTGTGTGTGTGTGTGTGTGCCCCCTTCCCAATAATTCCCCCAGTCCCCGTGGTCGGTCCTGTTTTGTGAGAGTGTATTCCACCAGATGGGAATCCTCCGTGTGGCAGGAACATCCTCCTTCTAAATAACACTGACCTGCCTGTCAATGACCTCCATAGGGCAAGAGAGAGAGGACCTAAAGGAGAGGAGAGAGGGGGGGAGAGAGAGGACCTAAAGGAGAGAGAGGGAGGGGGGGAGAGAGAGGACCTAAAGGAGAGGAGAGGGAGGGGGGGAGAGAGAGGACCTAAAGGAGAGGAGAGGGAGGGGGGGAGAGAGAGGACCTAAAGGAGAGGAGAGGGAGGGGGGAGAGAGAGGACCTAAAGGAGAGGAGAGAGGACCTAAAGGAGAGGAGAGAGAGGGAGGGGGGAGAGAGAGGACCTAAAGGAGAGAGAGAGGACCTAAAGGAGAGGAGAGAGAGGGAGGGGGGAGAGAGAGGACCTAAAGGAGAGGAGAGGAGAGGGAGGGGGGGAGAGAGAGGACCTAAAGGAGAGGAGAGCGAGAGAGGGGGGGGAGAGAGAGGACCTAAAGGAGAGGAGAGGGAGGGGGGGAGAGAGGACCTAAAGGAGAGGAGAGCGAGAGAGGGGGGGAGAGAGAGGACCTAAAGGAGAGGAGAGGGAGGGGGGGGAGAGAGGACCTAAAGGAGAGGAGAGGGAGGGGGGAGAGAGAGGACCTAAAGGAGAGGAGAGGAGAGGAGAGGGAGGGGGGGAGAGAGAGGACCTAAAGGAGAGGCGAGGGAGGGGGGGATACTGTCTCTGATACTGTGTGTGTCTCTGATACTGTGTGTGTCTCTGATACTGTGTGTATATTAAGGAGGTCTGGTTTTGGCTAATGGATTGTTATGAGGGACAACACACACACACACACACACACACACACACACACACACACACACACACACACACAATAGGGTCCTGTAACACATCAGGACCCTATTGGAGCATGGTGTATGTGTTGCTATATGTTATTAATTGTCTGTGTTTCCGTGTAACGTGTGTTCTGTGTCTGTGTAGATGTTTGTGTAGATGTGTGTAACGTGCGTTCTGTGTCTGTGTAGATGTTTGTGTAGATGTGTGTAACGTGCGTTCTGTGTCTGTGTAGATGTTTGTGTAGATGTGTGTAACGTGCGTTCTGTGTCTGTGTAGATGTTTGTGTGTAATTTACAGTGAGCGTGTGATCTGTTTTCCCTTTGGACGTCATTACAATGCATGTTGGGTCTTCCTGTAGTTGTGAAATCATGTATCAATGCGCTCTCTTCTCTCTCTCTCTCTCTCTCCCTCCCTCCCTCCCTCTCTCCCTCTCTCTCTCTCTCCCTCCCTCCCTCCCTCTCTCCCTCTCTCCCTCTCTCCCTCTCTCCCTCCCTCCAGGTTAATCTAGCCTATGCGTATGAGACTAAGGATGCTCTGTGTTTAGTACTGACCATAATGAATGGAGGAGACCTGAAGTTTCACATCTATAATATGGGGAACTCTGGCTTTGATGAGCAGAGGGCCATCTTCTACGCTGCAGAGATCTGTTCTGGGCTGGAAGACCTGCACCGTGAGAGGATCGTCTATCGGTCAGTAATCAATCATTCAACAAATCAATCAACTTTACATTTTACATGTGCATTAAGAGTCACTTCCACAATATATTACAGCAGGGCTGGCCAACTCTGTTCCTGGAGAGATACCCTCCTGTAGGTTTACACTCCAACTCTGTTCCTGGAGAGATACCCTCCTGTAGGTTTTAACTCCAACCCTGTTCCTGGAGAGAAACCCTCCTGTAGGTTTACACTCCAACCCTGTTCCTGGAGAGAAACCCTCCTGTAGGTTTACACTCCAACCCTGTTCCTGGAGAGATACCCTCCTGTAGGTTTTAACTCCAACCCTGTTCCTGGAGAGAAACCCTCCTGTAGGTTTTAACTCCAACCCTGTTCCTGGAGAGATACCCTCCTGTAGGTTTTAACTCCAACCCTGTTCCTGGAGAGCTACCCTCCTGTAGGTTTTAACTCCAACTCTGTTCCTGGAGAGATACCCTCCTGTAGGTTTACACTCCAACTCTGTTCCTGGAGAGATACCCTCCTGTAGGTTTACACTCCAACCCTGTTCCTGGAGAGATACCCTCCTGTAGGTTTTAACTCCAACCCTGTTCCTGGAGAGATACCCTCCTGTAGGTTTACACTCCAACCCTGTTCCTGGAGAGATACCCTCCTGTAGGTTTACACTCCAACCCTGTTCCTGGAGAGATGCCTGCACTGCTTTCAGTAAACACACAAGACAAGTATATACTTCAAGGTGCACACTGTGCTGAGGCTGCTGATAAATGCACACTGCTAAGTGCACTATCCTGTTTCAAATCCATTTCCAAAGATATTAAGATGACATAAACAGTATCTGGGGTGTGTGTGTGTGTGTGTGTGTGTGTGTGTGTGTGTGTGTGTGTGTGTGTGTGTGTGTGTGTGTGTGTGTGTGTGTGTGTGTGTGTGTGTGTGTGTGTGTGTGTGTGTGTGTGTGTTGTGTGTGTGTGTGTGTGTGTGTGTGTGTGTGTGTGTGTGTGTGTGGTGTGTGTGTGTGTGTGTGTGTGTGTGTGTGTGTGTGTGTGTGTGTGTGTGTGTGTGTGTGTGTGTGTGTGTGTGTGTGTGGTGTGTGTGTGTGTGTGTGTGTGTGTGTGTGTGTGTGTGTGTGTGTGTGTGTGTGTGTGTGTGTGTGTGTGTGTGTGTGTGTGTGTGTGTGTGTGTGTGTGTGTGTGTGTGTGTGTGTGTTGCAGACTTAAGACACACACACACAGCCCTTTATGCAAACAACACACCAATAGGAGGCCACCAGTGCAGACAGGTCAAGGGTCATGGACTGTTCTGGAAGATTCCTTTCTTCTAAATTAGTAGTATCAACTAAATCATAGTCTTTATATGGTTAGCTGATTTAGATGGTTAGCTGATGGTTAGCTGATGGTTAACAGATTTAGATGGTTAGCTGACTTAGATGGTTAGCTGATGGTTAGCTGATGGTTAGATGGTTAGCTGATTTAGATGGTTAGCTGACTTAGATGGTTAGCTGATTTAGGTGGTTAGCTGATTTAGATGGTTAGCTGATTAGATGTTTAGATGGTTAGCTGATGGTTAGATGGTTAGCTGTTTAGATGGTTAGCTGATGGTTAGATGGTTAGCTGATGGTTAGATGGTTAGCTGATTAGATGGTTAGCTGGTAAAATGGTTAGCTGATTAGATGTTTAGCTGATTTAGATGGTTAGCTGTGTTAGTGCTGTGCAGGAACAAAAGCATGCGTGCCCAGAACTGGTGTTGGATAAATAACTCTAACTTTGTGTATGTTTTTTTCTTCTCAGGGACTTAAAACCTGAAAACATTCTTCTAGACGACCGTGGTAAGCTTGAACCACGTCTTGTCACTGACTTAGCTAATTACAAGCCTTGGTACTAGCAACATAAACTAGCTAGCTACAAGCCTTGGTACTAGCAACATAAACTAGCTAGCTATAAGCCTTGGTATTAGCAACATAAACTAGATAGCTATAAACCTTGGTACTAGCAACATAAACTAGCTAGCTACAAGCCTTGGTACTAGCAACATAAACTAGCTAGCTATAAGCCTTGGTACTAGCAACATAAACTAGCTAGCTACAAGCCTTGGTACTAGCAACATAAACTAGCTAGCTACAAGCCTTGGTACTAGCAACATAAACTAGCTAGCTACAAGCCTTGGTACTAGCAACATAAACTAGCTAGCTATAAGCCTTGGTACTAGCAACATAAACTAGCTAGCTATAAGCCTTGGTACTAGCAACATAAACTAGCTAGCTATAAGCCTTGGAACTAGCAACATAAACTAGCTAGCTACAAGCCTTGGTACTAGCAACCTAAACTAGCTAGCTACAAGCCTTGGTACTAGCAACATAAACTAGCTAGCTACAAGCCTTGGTACTAGCAACATAAACTAGCTAGCTATAAGCCTTGGTACTAGCAACATAAACTAGATAGCTACAAGCCTTGGTACTAGCAACATAAACTAGCTAGCTACACTGTTATTCCCCATACCCATAGTGATATTCATAAACATGTTATTACACTTTTATTCATGTTCATAAACATGTTATTCATGTCCTCTCCAGGACACATCCGTATCTCTGACCTGGGACTAGCCGTCCAGATTCCCGACTCAGAGACGATACGAGGGAGAGTGGGCACCGTAGGATACATGGGTACATCCTACCTCTCTCTTCCTATCTCCTTGATTCCTCCTCTTCATCTCTCTCTCTCTACATACATGGGTACATCCTACCTCTCTTCTCATCCCCCTCTCCATCTCTTTTTAACCCTGTCCCTCTCTCTCCTAGACCTGGAGGTGTCTAGACATAATCTATCCCCTCTCTCTCTCTCTCTCTCTCTCTCTCTCTCTCTCTCTCTCTCTCTCTCTCTCTCTCTCTCTCTCTCCGTCAGCCCCAGAGGTGATCCAGAATGAGGCCTACTCCTTCAGTCCTGACTGGTGGGGTCTGGGCTGTCTGGTGTTTGAGATGATCCAGGGTCAGTCACCCTTCCGCCGGCGTAAAGAACGAGTGAAGAGAGAAGAGGTGGACAGACGAGTGCGAGAAGACCCCGAGGAATACTCTGACAAGTTCTCTGAGGAGGCCAAGGATATCTGCAGACAGGTGGGAGAGAGGGAGTGATGGATGGCGTGTTTAAAGAACACACACACACACACAGTTAGTTATTCCTCTGCCGGGGTTAGGGTTAAAGTGAGGTCACACGGGGTGTGTGTGTGTGTGTGTGTGTGTGTGTGTTCTGTGAGCAGGTGTGTGTGTGGTCAACATCCCTTCTCTACAGTGTTATCCATGGTGGTTGAGCAGCGGTCATGTTTCAGACCGGTCCACCAGAGTTAATATTTGCTTCATCCATGAATGAGCATTTGGAGCACTAGTGTGAACCCTGTCTGTGTGGTTGTCCACAAATACAATATCTTCTTCATCTTCCTCTTCTTTCTTCTCTTCTCTTCTTCTTTCTTCTTCTCTCTTCTTCTTTCTCTTCTTCCTCTTCTTTCTTCATCTTCTTCTTCTCTTCTTTTTCTCTTTTTCTCTTCTTCTTTCTCTCCTTCTTCCTCTTCTTTCTTCTTCTCTCTTCTTCTTTCTCTCCTTTCTCTCTTCTTCTTTCTCTCTTCTCTTCTTTTTCTCTTCTTCTCTCCTTCTTCCTCTTCTTTCTTCTTCTTCTCTCCTTCTTTCTCTTCTTTCTCTCTTCTTCTTCTTTCTCTTCTTCTTTCTTCTCTGCATTGGACTCTCTACTGGGAGAGAGGAGGGGATGAGGGAGGTAAAGGAGAGAGGGTGAAGGACCGTTACTGTTCCAGTCAGAGACACAGGCCTTTGGGGGGATTCCTCTGTTCCAGTGAGAGACACAGGCCTCTGGGGGGATTCCTCTGTTCCAGTCAGAGACACAGGCCTTTGGGGGGATTCCTCTGTTCCAGTGAGAGACACAGGCCTCTGGGGGGATTCCTCTGTTCCAGTCAGAGACACAGGCCTCTGGGGGGGATTCCTCTGTTCCAGTGAGAGACACAGGCCTCTGGGGGGATTCCTCTGTTCCAGTCAGAGACACAGGCCTCTGGGGGGATTCCTCTGTTCCAGTCAGAGACACAGGCCTCTGGGGGGATTCCTCTGTTCCAGTCAGAGACACAGGCCTCTGGGGGGGATTCCTCTGTTCCAGTCAGAGACACAGGCCTCTGGGGGGGATTCCTCTGTTCCAGTGAGAGACACAGGCCTCTGGGGGGATTCCTCTGTTCCAGTGAGAGACACAGGCCTCTGGGGGGATTCCTCTGTTCCAGTGAGAGACACAGGCCTCTGGGGGATTCCTCTGTTCCAGTCAGAGACACAGGCCTCTGGGGGATTCCTCTGTTCCAGTGAGAGACACAGGCCTCTGGGGGGATTCCTCTGTTCCAGTGAGAGACACAGGCCTCTGGGGGGATTCCTCTGTTCCAGTGAGAGACACAGGCCTCTGGGGGGATTCCTCTGTTCCAGTCAGAGACACAGGCCTCTGGGGGGGATTCCTCTGTTCCAGTGAGAGACACAGGCCTTTGGGGGGATTCCTCTGTTCCAGTGAGAGACACAGGCCTCTGGGGGGGATTCCTCTGTTCCAGTCAGAGACACAGGCCTCTGGGGGGATTCCTCTGTTCCAGTCAGAGACACAGGCCTCTGGGGGGGATTCCTCTGTTCCAGTCAGAGACACAGGCCTCTGGGGGGATTCCTCTGTTCCAGTCAGAGACACAGGCCTCTGGGGGGATTCCTCTGTTCCAGTCAGAGACACAGGCCTCTGGGGGGGATTCCTCTGTTCCAGTCAGAGACACAGGCCTCTGGGGGGATTCCTCTGTTCCAGTGAGAGACACAGGCCTCTGGGGGGATTCCTCTGTTCCAGTGAGAGACACAGGCCTTTGGGGGGATTCCTCTGTTCCAGTGAGAGACACAGGCCTCTGGGGGGATTCCTCTGTTCCAGTCAGAGACACAGGCCTCTGGGGGGGATTCCTCTGTTCCAGTCAGAGACACAGGCCTCTGGGGGGATTCCTCTGTTCCAGTCAGAGACACAGGCCTCTGGGGGATTCCTCTGTTCCATCCATATGGAAGGGATGATGCTGTTTGTATGTGGCTGCTATGGAAGGGATGATGCTGTTTGTATGTGGTTGCTATGGAAGGGATGATGCTGTTTGTATGTGGCTGCTATGGAAGGGATGATGCTGTTTGTATGTGGTTGCAATGGAAGGGATGATGCTGTTTGTATGTGGTTGCTATGGAAGGGATGATGCTGTTTGTATGTGGTTGCTATGGAAGGGATGATGCTGTTTGTATGTGGTTGCTATGGAAGGGATGATGCTGTTTGTATGTGGCTGCTATGGAAGGGATGATGCTGTTTGTATGTGGTTGCTATGGAAGGGATCATGCTGTTTGTATGTGGCTGCTATGGAAGGGATGATGCTGTTTGTATGTGGTTGCTATGGAAGAGATGATGCTGTTTGTATGTGGCTGCTATGGAAGTGAACTGTGTTTGCGTGTGATCAGGGGTGTATTCATTCAACAAATTCGCTTGAAAAATGTTTATTAAATGGAAGCAAACGGGGATTAACATAACTGAATTTATCCAATAGACACTAGCTCACCATTCACATTACATGGGGGAGATTTAAACAATGCTCTAGAACTGAATGTGTAGAATCGGAACAATATTACACATGGGGGAGATTTAAACAATGCTCTAGAACTGAATGTGTAGAATCGGAACAATATTACACATGGGGGAGATTTAAACAATGCTCTAGAACTGAATGTGTAGAATCGGAACAATATTACACATGGGGGATATTTAAACAATGCTCTAGAACTGAATGTGTAGAATCGGAACAATATTACACATGGGGGATATTTAAACAATGCTCTAGAACTGAATGTGTAGAATCGGAACAATATTACACATGGGGGATATTTAAACAATGCTCTAGAACTGAATGTGTAGAATCGGAACAATATTACACATGGGGGATATTTAAACAATGCTCTAGAACTGAATGTGTAGAATCGGAACAATATTACACATGGGGGATATTTAAACAATGCTCTAGAACTGAATGTGTAGAATCGGAACAATATTACACATGGGGGATATTTAAACAATGCTCTAGAACTGAATGTGTAGAATCGGAACAATATTACACATGGGGGAGATTTAAACAATGCTCTAGAACTGAATGTGTAGAATCGGAACAATATTACACATGGGGGAGATTTAAACAATGCTCTAGAACTGAATGTGTAGAATCAGAACAATATTACACATGGGGGAGATTTAAACAATGCTCTAGAACTGAATGTGTAGAATCAGAACAATATTACACATGGGGGAGATTTAAACAATGCTCTAGAACTGAATGTGTAGAATCAGAACAATATTACACATGGGGGAGATTTAAACAATGCTCTAGAACTGAATGTGTAGAATCAGAACAATATTACACATGGGGGATATTTAAACAATGCTCTAGAACTGAATGTGTAGAATCAGAACAATATTACACATGGGGGATATTTAAACAATGCTCTAGAACTGAATGTGTAGAATCAGAACAATATTACACATGGGGGATATTTAAACAATGCTCTAGAACTGAATGTGTAGAATCAGAACAATATTACACATGGGGGATATTTAAACAATGCTCTAGAACTGAATGTGTAGAATCAGAACAATATTACACATTCTAAAAGTTGTCTCAACTCTTTTAAGTACCGGACTCTGCCTCACACAACTCTTCTAGAACCCTGTGTCACTTCCTCTTCCTCAGCTGCTGGCTAAAGACCCCAAAGCTCGTCTGGGTTGCCAGGGGCGAGGCGGTGTGGAGGTGAAAGCTCACATCATCTTCAAGAACATCAACTTCAAACGCCTCGAGGCAGGAATTCTGGAACCCCCCTTCAGTCCTGATGTAAGAACACACACACACACACACACACACACACACACTGGACCTCCCCTTCAGCCTGGATGTAAGGACACACACAGTGGTGTAAAGTACTTAAGTAAAAATACTTTAAAGTACTACATAAGTAGTTTTTGGGGGTATCTGTACTTTTACTTTACTATTTATATTGTCGACAACTTTTGCTTCACTACATTCATAAAGAAAATACTGTACTTTTTACTCCTTACATTTTCCGTGACACCCAAAAGTACTTGTTATATTTGGAATGCTTAGCAGAACAGGAACATGGTCCAATTCACACACTAAACATTTCTACTGCCTCTGATCTGGAGGACACACTAAACATCTCTACTGCCTCTGATCTGGAGGACTCACTAAACATCTCTACTGCCTCTGATCTGGAGGACTCACTAAACATCTCTACTGCCTCTGATCTGGAGGTCACACTAAACATCTCTACTGCCTCTGATCTGGAGGACACACTAAACATCTCTACTGCCTCTGATCTGGAGGACACACTAAACATCTCTACTGCCTCTGATCTGGAGGACACACTAAACATCTCTACTGCCTCTGATCTGGAGGACACACTAAACATTTCTACTGCCTCTGATCTGGAGGACACACTAAACATCTCTACTGCCTCTGATCTGGAGGACACACTAAACATCTCTACTGCCTCTGATCTGGAGGACACACTAAACATCTCTACTGCCTCTGATCTGGAGGACACACTAAACATCTCTACTGCCTCTGATCTGGAGGACACACTAAACATCTCTACTGCCTCTGATCTGGAGGACACACTAAACATCTCTACTGCCTCTGATCTGGAGGACACACTAAACATCTCTACTGCCTCTGATCTGGAGGACACACTAAACATCTCTACTGCCTCTGATCTGGAGGACACACTAAACATCTCTACTGCCTCTGATCTGGAGGACACACTAAACATCTCTACTGCCTCTGATCTGGAGGACACACTAAACATCTCTACTGCCTCTGATCTGGAGGACACACTAAACACACATGCTTCGTTTGTAAATGATGTCTTGGAGTGTTGGAATGTGCTCTTGGCTGTCTAAAAAATGTACTACAAAGTAAATTGTAAATTGTGTTGCTAAATATCAGGAATTTGATGTATAGCATTTACTTTTTCCACGAGTGTACTTAAGTACTTTTAAAATCTGATACTTTTAGACTTTTAATCAAGTAGTATTTTACTGGGTAACTTTCACTTTTACTGGAGTCATTTTCTATCAAGGTATCTTTTACTTTTATTCAAGTATGGCAATTGAGTACTTTTTCCATCACTGGACACACGCACATGAACAAACTATCTTTCTCCCTCTCTCTGTCTCTCTCTCTCTCTCTCTCTCTCTCTCTCTCGCTCTCTCGCTCTCTCGCTCTCTCCCTCTCTCCCTCTCTCGCTCTCTCCCTCTCTCCCTCTCTCCCTCTCTCCCTCTCTCCCTCTCTCCCTCTCTCCCTCTCTCCCTCTCTCCCTCTCTCGCTCTCTCGCTCTCTCGCTCTCTCGCTCTCTCCCCCTCTCGCTCCCTCCCTCCCTCCAGCCGCGGGCGGTATACTGTAAAGATGTTCTGGATATAGAACAGTTCTCTACAGTGAAGGGAGTCAACCTGGACCCCACAGACGATGACTTCTACCACAAGTTTGTTACAGGAAGTGTCTCCATCCCCTGGCAGAACGAGGTACTGCACCCTAGTGTGTGTGTGTGTGTGTGTGTGTGTAGGTCGCCATCCCCTGGCAGCAGAAGGTACTGCACACTACTTGTCTGGTGAAAATGATGTCATCGTTTAGAACAGGGGGGAGACAGTCTTGTCTGTAAAGGGGCCGGTGCCCCTTTACAGACAGGTTTTTGCTCCAGTCCATTCAGTGACACACCTCATTCAATCTAACACTATACAGCTGGTAGGTCATGTACATGTGACCCTCTGCCTTTCAGATGATAGGCATGCTTCAACACATGTCTGTTTTCAAGGGATAGATATTGATCCATGTAATGAAATCTATTACCCCTCTCTCTTTCTCTGTCTCTCTCTCTCTGTGTCTCTCTCTGTGTCTCTCTGTGTCTCTCTGTGTCTCTCTGTGTCTCTGTCTCTCTCTCTCTCTCTCTGTCTCTCTCTGTCTCTCTCTCTTTCTGTCTCTCTGTCTCTCTCTCTCTCTCTCTGTCTCTCTCTCTGTCTCTCTCTCTTTCTGTCTCTCTCTCTGTCTCTCTCTCTGTGTCTCTCTCTGTCTCTCTCTGTCTCTCTCTGTGTCTCTTTCTGTCTCTCTCTCTGTCTCGCTCTCTGTGTCTCTCTGTGTCTCTCTCTGTGTCTCTCTCTGTGTCTCTGTCTGTGTGTCTCTGTGTCTCTTTCTGTCTCTCTCTCTCTGTGTCTGTGTCTCTCTCTCTGTCTGTCTCTCTCTCTGTGTCTCTTTCTGTCTCTCTCTCTGTGTCTCTTTCTGTCTCTCTCTCTGTGTCTCTTTCTGTCTCTCTCTCTGTGTCTCTCTGTCTCTCTGTCTCGGTGTCTCTCTCTGTGTCTCTTTCTGTCTCTCTCTCTGTGTCTCTCTGTGTCTCTCTCTCTGTCTGTCTCTCTCTGTGTCTCTCTCTGTGTGTCTCTCTGTGTCTCTCTCTCTGTCTCTCTCTCTGTCTCTCTCTCTCTCTCTGTGTCTCTTTCTGTCTCTCTCTCTGTCTCTCTCTCTCTGTGTCTCTTTCTGTCTCTCTGTGTCTCTCTGTGTCTATTTCTGTGTCTCTCTCTCTCTCTGTGTCTATTTCTGTGTCTCTCTCTCTGTGTCTCTCTAGTGTTTTAAGGAGATCAGTGTTTTATACTGTGTTAATTTTCTCTTTAGATGATTGAGATGGAGTGTTTTAAGGAGATCAATGTTTATGAGACCGACGGCCTGCTGTGTTCAGATCTGGATGTGAACAGACCCAACCCACCACCAAAGAGAGGATTCTTCTACAGGCTGTTCAGACGAGAGGCAAGTGCTGCTAGCTCTCCTCCTCCCCCCGCCCCCGCCGTGAGAGGTGGGGGGGGTTAAGGTACTTCCCTCTTTCTCCATCTTTCTTTTCTTCTTCTTTACCTCTGACTTTCTTCTCTGGGTGAAGGATCTCTCTGCTTGTGTTTCTTCTCTGGGTGAAGGATCTCTGCTTGTGTTTCTTCTCTGGGTGAAGGATCTCTGCTTGTGTTTCTTCTCTGGGTGAAGGATCTCTGCTTGTGTTTCTTCTCTGGGTGAAGGATCTCTGCTTGTGTTTCTTCTCTGGGTGAAGGATCTCTGCTTGTGTTTCTTCTCTGGCTGAAGGATCTCTCTGCTTGTGTTTCTTCTCTGGGTGAAGGATCTCTGCTTGTGTTTCTTCTCTGGGTGAAGGATCTCTGCTTGTGTTTCTTCTCTGGGTGAAGGATCTCTGCTTGTGTTTCTTCTCTGGGTGAAGGATCTCTCTGCTTGTGTTTCTTCTCTGGGTGAAGGATCTCTGCTTGTGTTTCTTCTCTGGGTGAAGGATCTCTGCTTGTGTTTCTTCTCTGGGTGAAGGATCTCTGCTTGTGTTTCTTCTCTGGGTGAAGGATCTCTGCTTGTGTTTCTTCTCTGGGTGAAGGATCTCTCTGCTTGTGTTTCTTCTCTGGGTGAAGGATCTCTGCTTGTGTTTCTTCTCTGGGTGAAGGATCTCTCTGCTTGTGTTTCTTCTCTGGGTGAAGGATCTCTCTGCTTGTGTTTCTTCTCTGGGTGAAGGATCTCTGCTTGTGTTTCTTCTCTGGGTGAAGGATCTCTCTGCTTGTGTTTCTTCTCTGGGTGAAGGATCTCTGCTTGTGTTTCTTCTCTGGGTGAAGGATCTCTGCTTGTGTTTCTTCTCTGGGTGAAGGATCTCTCTGCTTGTGTTTCTTCTCTGGGTGAAGGATCTCTCTGCTTGTGTTTCTTCTCTGGGTGAAGGATCTCTGCTTGTGTTTCTTCTCTGGGTGAAGGACTCTCTGCTTGTGTTTCTTCTCTGGCTGAAGGATCTCTCTGCTTGTGTTTCTTCTCTGGGTGAAGGATCTCTCTGCTTGTGTTTCTTCTCTGGGTGAAGGATCTCTGCTTGTGTTTCTTCTCTGGGTGAAGGATCTCTGCTTGTGTTTCTTCTCTGGGTGAAGGACTCTCTGCTTGTGTTTCTTCTCTGGGTGAAGGATCTCTCTGCTTGTGTTTCTTCTCTGGGTGAAGGATCTCTGCTTGTGTTTCTTCTCTGGGTGAAGGATCTCTGCTTGTGTTTCTTCTCTGGGTGAAGGATCTCTGCTTGTGTTTCTTCTCTGGGTGAAGGATCTCTCTGCTTGTGTTTCTTCTCTGGGTGAAGGATCTCTGCTTGTGTTTCTTCTCTGGGTGAAGGACTCTCTGCTTGTGTTTCTTCTCTGGGTGAAGGATCTCTGCTTGTGTTTCTTCTCTGGGTGAAGGATCTCTCTGCTTGTGTTTCTTCTCTGGGTGAAGGATCTCTCTGCTTGTGTTTCTTCTCTGGGTGAAGGATCTCTCTGCTTGTGTTTCTTCTCTGGGTGAAGGATCTCTCTGCTTGTGTTTCTTCTCTGGGTGAAGGATCTCTGCTTGTGTTTCTTCTCTGGGTGAAGGATCTCTCTGCTTGTGTTTCTTCTCTGGGTGAAGGATCTCTCTGCTTGTGTTTCTTCTCTGGGTGAAGGATCTCTCTGCTTGTGTTTCTTCTCTGGGTGAAGGATCTCTGCTTGTGTTTCTTCTCTGGGTGAAGGATCTCTGCTTGTGTTTCTTCTCTGGGTGAAGGATCTCTCTGCTTGTGTTTCTTCTCTGGGTGAAGGATCTCTGCTTGTGTTTCTTCTCTGGGTGAAGGATCTCTCTGCTTGTGTTTCTTCTCTGGGTGAAGGATCTCTGCTTGTGTTTCTTCTCTGGGTGAAGGATCTCTCTGCTTGTGTTTCTTCTCTGGGTGAAGGATCTCTGCTTGTGTTTCTTCTCTGGGTGAAGGATCTCTCTGCTTGTGTTTCTTCTCTGGGTGAAGGATCTCTCTGCTTGTGTTTCTTCTCTGGGTGAAGGACTCTCTGCTTGTGTTTCTTCTCTGGGTGAAGGATCTCTGCTTGTGTTTCTTCTCTGGGTGAAGGATCTCTCTGTTTTGGTTTTTGGTGTCATCTTCCCAGGTTAAAGAGTGTTGTTTTACCCCAGTCAGTTGGTACAGCAGGAAGTCCAGTTGGTAAGGGCTAACTAAGTGTTGAGTCTGTGTGACTACGTCTCTGTATTGGGCCCGTTTAACTACATGTGTAGCCTAACTGACCCAGAATCAGTTCTTAATGGCAGCAGCAGGTAGCATAGTGCTTTAGAGCGTTGGGCAAGTAACCGAATGTTTGTTGGTTCGAATCCCTGAGTCGACTAGGTGAAAAATCAGTCTATGTGACCTTGAGCAAGACACTTAAATGCTACTGTAAGTGTCTCTGATAAGAGCGTCTGCTAAATGACTTGAATGTAAATAATGGCTGAAAGATTATACATCACACCTACGGCTGATCTAGGGTCAGTTATTATTAATGGTCTCATAGAACCTGTTGAAAATATTCAACAACCTCTGACTGATTCAGAGTCTGTTGTTAAAGGTAGTTAATTAAAAAGTTACATTACAGCCTTATGCTAAAAAAAAAGTGAAAGAGCCCATTGATCCTATGTAACGGCTTATTTAACAACTGTTCCCAGGTCTGTTTAAAGAGTGGCTACGAAGACGAAGAGCACGAGGAGCCTTCCCGACTTTAAACCACTCCCTCTCCTCCTCCTTCCTTCTTCAGCCCCCCGGAGCGGCAAATGTTAGGAACTCCATTCAATGTTAAACCTGTATTTATCATATGTATTAAAAGTGTATTATAATAATTAAAGAAAAACATATGAGTTTAAAAGATTTTGTACATTTGTACTTGAATTGTGTCTAGATGTATATTTTCACTAAAGGTTGTATTGTATAAAAGCCATATTAACTACCACTTGAATACATACATCATTTTTTTTCAACGTTTTGTTAGTTTGTTGGTTTTATACGTTTATTAGTTGTTTATGGAACGAGTATGTAAAATGTATATTAAGGATCTTGTTCTTTTCTTTTTAAAGAAGCACAGGCTACATCCCAAATGGCAGCCTATTCCCCTATATAGTCCACTACTGTTACCTATGGCCTATGGGTCCTGGTCAGAAGTAGTGCACTGTGTAGGGAAAAGGGTACTATTTGGGACTGAACCATTGTATCAGTAGTCTTTTTATTCATTTTCTCGATGGAGCCTTTGTTTGTATGTACAGTAATGTCTGCGTTTCCAAATGGCGCCCTATTCCCTGCATAATATAGTGCACTATATAGGGAATAGGGCTCTGGTCTAATGTAATGCACTATATAGGGAATAGGGCTCTGGTCACTAGTAGTTCACTATATAGGGAATAGGGCTCTGGTCACTAGTAGTTCACTATATAGGGAATAGGGCTCTGGTCTAATGTAGTGCACTATGTAGGGAATAAGGTGTCATTTAGGATACATCTTATGTCGGTCTTTTCTGTTCTTTTGGCCAACATCCAGTATTACCGTATCACATATCCCCTGTTCCAAATCAACCCCTAGCCTCATACACTCTACGCTCTACACCCTAGCCCCTAGACTAAAACATCCCCTTAGTTCTTACACCCTAAGAAGCCCCCAGCCCATAGCTAGACTCTATGCCAGGGTTCTCCAACTGGTGGCCCACGGGCTGAATTTGGCCAGCGGGTGATTTTATTTGGCCCCCCAATTTATATATTTTTTTTTAATTGTTGGACATGAGATTGTAAAAACACCAGCAAATCAGCTCCAAGTGATTAACATTTTGGGAATCTGTTCCAAGATATTCCCATCTATAATAGAGAGATACAGGTATGTGATCGTATGTAAATGTAAGGTTTTAAATAATTATGTTTTAGTCAAATATATCAGTTTGGGCTTCTTGCGGTCATTTTGTAGTCTACAAATAATTTGTTCCGTCTGAGTCTAGTTAATGACCCTTGACCTCTACGCACTGGGTCCATGTGAAGATCTGAGAGGATTGGACAGCAGAACAGATGTTAACTCTGTATGCATGTCTCAAAATAACTTCCTTAAACTTAAAACTTCCCTAAGACTACGGAAAATGTAGTCACCCACTTCCAGAAAAGCACAGATAAGCAGTTGACATGGAATGGTCAAGTGTTCTGGCAGAGGGGTGGGGGCTGGAAGAGAGATGCCTTGATTTAACTTGTGTCCTTGCCTTAAGCTATGGTGGTGATGAGGATGATTTACAAACCGAAATATAAAAGTTAGAAAATGTCACAGAACCGGACTTTTGTAACTCAGACTGGCTTCATTTTGAAGACAAATGTGCTTTCATATAATCAACAGAAACCATGTCAAATAGGTTAAATTAGACTAATTACTGGCACTGAGATGGGTTATCCATGGCAAATGACCTACAGTTTAATCATAATGATATCTTTGCCTAGTGACCAGAGCCCTATTCCCTATATAGTGAACTACTAGTGACCAGGGCCCTATTCCCTATATAGTGAACTACTAGTGACCAGGGCCCTATTCCCTATATAGTGAACTACTTTAGACCAGAGCCCTATTCCCTATATAGTGCACTACTAGTGACCAGGGCCCTATTCCCTATATAGTGAACTACTAGTGACCAGAGCCCTATTCCCTATATAGTGAACTACTTTAGACCAGAGCCCTATTCCCTATATAGTGAACTACTTTAGACCAGAGCCCTATTCCCTATATAGTGAACTACTTTAGACCAGAGCCCTATTCCCTATATAGTGAACTACTAGTGACCAGAGCCCTATTCCCTATATAGTGAACTACTAGTGACCAGAGCCCTATTCCCTATATAGTGAACTACTTTAGACCAGAGCCCTGTTCCCTATATAGTGAACTACTAGTGACCAGAGTCCTATTCCCTATTTAGTGCACTACTATAGACCAGGCCTCATGTCAAAAGTAGTGCCAGGAGAGAGACTTGAATGAGGATTTGATCACGTCTCACTACACCATGGAGTCTTTTCCATAGGAATGACTTGAGACGAGCGTTTTCGGCCATTTTGTTTTGTTTGTTTTTCTTTGTCATTCAGGCGACCATATTATTTACCAACCGTCCAACCAATGTAACCCCCTTCACTTTTTTTAATGCTGTGAAAATGTTGAGATGGATCTTTTTGCTGTTTGCTGTACATACTGTACTGTATTCATGTCCTTTACAGAAACACCCAGCCTCCCAGAATGACCTTTCATTCTGTTTAACCATTGGAGGGGTGAATCTAAGAATCTTATGACTTAGTCCTCTATTCCGGAATTCCCTGCCCTTTATGACGTCATTGATTTGAATCAATTAGAATGTTGAACAGAACAGAATGTACTGTTGACATTCCTGAAAGGGTTCAAGGAATTCCATTCTACATTATTTCACACAAATGACTGCAGTTAATCATTTGAATATCATCAATCAATCAAACGTATTTATAATACACCACACAGTCTTCTGAAGAAGCCTCTAGAACTTCTCTGTTAGAAAACAACGTTACGTTTCTCACATACATAGACTTGTAGTGGCTCAGCTCTAATCAGCCTGGTATCTGACATGGGGAAAGAGAACTGTGAGTATTCACAGAGATCTGGTTATCCCATGACATTCTATTCTAGAATTAGGAACATTATACAGTGCAGTACATAGCTAGCTCTGGCTGTTGGCTTCTTGTTGTCTTTTTCTAGATTTGATATTTCTTTGCTTCCAGACGCATCACCAAGCTCACCTCACCTGTCAGTCAGTGTAGAAACACTCTGCCTCAAAAACCATGTAAATGATGTACTTCAAAACTTGTAAGCGCTTTGATATCTCATTAGGCGCAGGCACGCACCCAGGCACACACACACACACACACACTTGGACTGGGGGGAAAGATTTGGCATCCATCCCTGTACAGCAGTAAGCGATTTCGTTTTACGGCACTAAGGTGTGGAAACTGTCTTGTTCTCAAATGGCACCCTATTCCCTACTGTATGTAGTGCACTACAGAAGAAGTGTACTACATAGGCCATAGTGTTTCATTTGGGAAACATCCAATAATTATAGGAAGTGTCTTTGAGCATAATGCAAATTACATCAAATCAGACTGGAAATGGTTTTGATTAAAAAAAATAAAGATAAAGGTTTTCAACTGAAATAACTGGCATAAACCTTGACCTACAGTATGTGGATGGCCAAGAGTTGTTCCTGACCATGTGACCTGGCCCGGGAAAATCTCTGAGCCCAAATGCAAGCCTCTCTATGGCCGGGATTCAATCCGATCGCGCTTTGTCCACAATGCACGTTTTTAAAGTCAATGTTCACGGTAAATGCTGCATATGTTCTCAGTCAGAAATGACCTTTTTAAAATGGTGCATCGTTCAAATCCGCTATAGGATGGGATTCAGTCCCATCTTCTAACTAGGGCCCCTTTTTGTCCCTGGTTACATCATGTGATCAGGATGGAAGAACTCCAGGCCTTACCCACAGTATGTGCCAACCAGTCATCCTTAGTCAGTTTTCTTTATTTTTGAAATATGTTCGCTTTCTTTTTACTTCTGAATGGCTGGCCCCACGTTAGGCTGACAAGGAACCTAATACAGCTCATCAAAAAAATAACATTTTTTACAGTTTTGAATGTCTGCACAAAGTGCATTTTAATATATATATATAAAAAAGAATTATTACTCAAGCATGTTATTGGTTGTTGCAGGTTCCTTGTCTGTAATTGAAATGACCTTTCAGTGCCAACATATGACATATTTACAGGGGACGACAACAAATTTGTTATCACAACGTGACCGGACAAATTATACTTTTCTTTTTTTTTTGGCTACGTCCCAAATTGACAACATAATCCCTATATAGTGGTCTACTCGTGACCAGGGCCCATAAGGCTCTGTTCAAAATGCCCTGGTCAAGAGTAATGCACTATATAGGGAATGAAAACGGGTTTCCATTTGGGACAGAGACCCTTTTTTTAATTATCTTCTTTTTTTTAAAAAAAATTTTTGTAGTTGTACAGTCATGTTGTTCAACCACTGCAGTTAATGTAATTGTTGTACAAGTTGTATCACTGGGTGTTACTGTATCATATCTTCTGACATTTGTAATTATTCTGAGAATACACTGCCGTTTGGATAAAAAAACAACACAACCCCCGAGTCCCCGGACTGGTTTTTGGTACATTTGACATTTTAGTCATTTGACAGAGGCTTTTATCCAGAGTGACTTAGTTAGTGCTTTCATCTGAAGATAGCTAGGTGAGGCAAATGATTATATCACAGGAATGCATTGTAGTCATGACGCACCTTTTCATTATCTACACTAACAGTAAAGCAGGATAAAGGAGGTGTCCCAGATAGAACCCAACAGTAAAGCAGGATAAAGGTGTCCCAAATGGAACCCAACAGTAAAGCAGGATAAAGGAGGTGTCCCAGATAGAACCCAACAGTAAAGCAGGATAAAGGTGGTGTCCCAGATAGAACCCAACAGTAAAGCAGGATAAAGGTGGTGTCCCAGATAGAACCCAACAGTAAAGCAGGATAAAGGTGGTGTCCCAGATAGAACCCAACAGTAAAGCAGGATAAAGGAGGTGTCCCAAATGGAACCCAACAGTAAAGCAGAATAAAGGAGGTGTCCCAGATAGAACCCAACAGTAAAGCAGGATAAAGGAGGTGTCCCAGATAGAACCCAACAGTAAAGCAGGATAAAGGTGTCCCAAATGGAACCCAACTGTAAAGCAGGATAAAGGAGGTGTCCCAGATACAACCCAACAGTAAAGCAGGATAAAGGTGTCCCAAATGGAACCCAACTGTAAAGCAGGATAAAGGAGGTGTCCCAGATAGAACCCAACAGTAAAGCAGGATAAAGGTGTCCCAGATAGAACCCAACAGTAAAGCAGAATAAAGGAGGTGTCCCAGATAGAACCCAACAGTAAAGCAGGATAAAGGTGTCCCAGATAGAACCCAATAGTAAAGAAGGATAAAGCCTTAACCCCCTCCATACTGTAGTGTACTACTTTTGACCAGAGCTCTATGGATCCTAGTCAAAAGTGGTGCACTACACAGGGAATAGCCTACATGTCAGATAGTGATTGAGTGTTGTCGTTTCCTACGGCTACTACACTTCTGGTGTGAGACAGTCATCTGGAAGAAAACACATTATTTAATGTTGATCGGTACGATTTTCTATTCTACCTGTTCAATTTAAATGTTGATATCACACTAATAAGTGTGCGTGCTGAAATACACCGCATGTGACTGCATCTAGTTTTTTCCTAATGTTTTCAATACGCACTACCTCATCCTCGTCTCCCCAGAGCAGACACACGCCCGAATCACATGATGATTCTGCCTAGGTCGCTAACTTGGAAGGAAACTGCCGTTTTTTCCCGACTCAACAGTCGGGATTACCGTTAAAGGAATAGAATGTAAACGGTGCAGATGATATATCGTTCTGATATCACGGAATACCGCCTCGTTTTGCAGGATTTCAGCACTCGGTGACGCTCAACAACAAAAAGCCCTTCCCCATCCACCCAATCACGGCTAAAGCCGTTCCCCATCCATCCAATCACGGCTGACAACGGCCCTAGCCTCGTCCTTATTGGTGCCCGCTCTTCCTCTGATTGGCTACGGATGTAGCGTTGACCCACCCCCTAGCCAACTGTCACAGAGCTCCCACTTCCTTGTGATTCTGTCGGGCTGCATCAGAGATGGCGCTGAGTATGGATGGTAGTTACATCAACCAACGTCCCTTTCATTTACCGAGGCTATTGTAAAGAAATAAAGGATTTTCTTGCGTCGGAAAGTGAAGGTGGAGAGGCGGCAGTAGTAGTCGCGAGTAGTGTTCACACGCTCGTCGTACTACGGACCGCTCGCTTCCCCGTGCGTGGGTTGTTTTGCCCCCCCCGGTTGATTCCGATAGCTAGCTAACTGACACTTAACGACAATTTTGTAAATATTAGCCAGCTAAGCTAACCACTGCTGGTAAAATGGCCACCATGGATAAATTAATGAAGGCCTTTGAATCTCTCAAGTCATTCCAACAACAACAGGGACCGCCAACGGCCGAGGAGATGGCTCAAAAACAGTAAGTCCATGTTTGTATATGGTCATTGTGTTGAGAAATTGCTAGCGATGAGTTACGCGCAAATAAATGGCAGTTGGCTGGCTAGCTAGCTGGCTAGCGAAGCTGTTCGCAGGTTATTGCGAGTTAGCGATGCTAACCTTCTAGCTAGCTAGCTAGCTAGCTGTCAACGTCGCGCCTCCAGTATAGGCTACCTGTCATAACACACACAGACAGCAACACACAGACAGCAACACACAGAGTTTGCACCCCACGTCTATTTGATAGATAACGTCAGCTGGCGCGTGTAAACAAATGCTACGGTGAACTAAATACTACGATATCCTTTCACTAAACTAAAGTCTTGAATAATATCAATCCGTGTAATTTCTCTTCTCATACGGTGCAGATTGCCAGATTTTGTTCCCCCACAATCATTCGTTGCTGGTTGTCTAATATACATAGAATTAGCCTTTATATGTATAATTGATTTAAATACATTTATTTTATCAAATCAATATAATTACATTTCTATTTGTCACATGCTTGGTAAACAACAGGTGTAGACTAACAGTGAAATGCTTACTGACAGGCCCTTCCCAACAATGTAAAGAGGAGAAATAATAACACAAGGAATATTGTGCCTTGAGAAAGTATTCACACCCCTTGACTTTTTCCACGTTTGTTGTGTTACCAAGTGGGATGAAAATGTATTAAATTATATTTTTGACAACAATCTACACAAAGTATTCTAATGTCAAAGTGGAAGAGAATTTGAACATTTTCTGTGATAAATAAATGAAAGACTTCCTGAGATGTTAGAATCACCTTTGGCAGCCATTACAGATGTGAGTCTCTAAGAGATTTGCACACCTGGATTGTACAATATGTGCACATTATTGTTAAGAAATACATTCACGCTTTGTCAAGTTGGTTGTTGATCATTGCTAGACAGCCATTTAAGTCTTGCCAAAGATTTTCAAGCCGATTTTTAAGTCAACTGTAACTTAGCCACTCAGGAACATTCAATGTCTTCTTGGGAAGCAACTCCAGTGTATATTTGGCCTTGTGTTGTAGGTTATTGTCCTGCTGAATGCAAACTGAACCAGGTTTTCCTCTAGGATTTTTGCCTGTGCTTGGCTCTATTCCATTTTATTTTTATCCTAAAAAAACTCCCTAGTCGTTGCCAATGACAAGCATACCCATAACATGATGCAGCCACCACCATGCTTGAAAATATGAAGAGTGGTACTCAGTGATGTGTGGTTGGATTTGCCCCAAACATAATGCTTTGTATTCAGGACATAAATGTAATTGCTGTGCCACATTTTTTGCAGTTTTCCTTTAGTGCCTTATTGCAAACAGGATGCTTGTTTTGGATTTTTTTTTTATTCTGTACAAGCTTCCTTCTTTTCCCTCTGTCATTTAGGTTAGTATTGTGGAGTAACTACAATGTTGTTGATCCATCCTCAATTTTCTCCTATCACAGCCATTAAACTCTGTAACTGTTTTAAAGTTACCATTGTCCTCATTGTGAAATCCCTGAGCGGTTTCCTTCCTCTCCGGCAACTGAGTTAGGAAGGACGCCTGTATCTTTGTTGTGACTGGGTGTATTGAGACACCATCCAAAGTGTAATGAATAACTTCACAATGCTCAAAGGGATATTTTTACCCATCTACCAATAGGTGCTCTTCTTTTTGAATATCCCTCTGAGCATTGGAAAACCTCCCTGGTCTTTGTGGTTGAATCTGTGTTTGAAATTCAGTGCTCGACTGAGGGACCTTACAGATAATTGTATGTGTGAGGAACAGAGATGATTGTCATTCAAAAATAATGTTAAACACTATTATTGCACACAAAGTAAGTCCTTGCAACTTATTATGTGACTTGTTAGGCACATTTGTACTCTTGAACTTTATTTAGGCTTGCCATAACAAAGGGATGGGAATATTTATTGACTCAAGACATTTCAGCTTTTAATTTTAATTCATTTGTAAAAATGTCTAAAAACATGATTCCACTTTGACATTACGGATTATTGTGTGTAGGCCAGTGACAAAATGGCAGTTGAATACATTTTTAATTCAGGGTGTAACAACAAAACGTGGAGAAAGTCAAGGGGTGTGAAATTCTTTCTGAAAGCACTGTACATATATAGGTAGGGATAAAGTGACTAGTCAACAGGAGAGATAGATAGTAACAGCAGTGTATGTGATAGTCAATAGAGTCAATGCAGATAGTCTGGGTAGCTATTAGTTAACCATTTAATGAACCATTTAACAGTCTATATGTAGGTTGTACAGGCATGTACAGTTACCTTGTAATCAGTCTTACCTTTAGCAATAGACTGGCATCACACACACCCCATTGTTGTTCCACTTCGTTAGGCAAGGTAATGCTACCAGTCTTTTTTCTTCTTTTTGTCCTTGCATGTGCTCTTCATTAACCCTTTGTTACCTTATTTCAATTCAATTCAAGGGGCTTTATTGACATGGGAAACATATGTTAACATCGCCAATGCAAGTGAGGTAGATAATATTCAGAAGTGAAATAAACAATAAAAATCAACAGTAAACATTACACTCACAGAAGTTTCAAAACAATAAAGACATTACAAATGTCATATTATGTATATATACAGTGTTGTAACGATGTACAAATGGTTAAAGTACAAAAGGGAATTTCTCTCTCTCTCTCACACACACACTATTGATCTCTCTCCTTCTCTCTCCCTCTCTCTCTGTAGGAAGAAAGAGCTGGCCACCACCAAAAAGGACAGAGTGGCCCACTGCCTGACCATATGTGAGAACATCGTAGCTCAGTCTCTGAGGTAAGGCTGCCTGACACCACTGATCTGGGATCAGCTTTACCCACTGCCAGTCCAGTTATTAACCCCTAGGGACGTCATTCATAAAACTGACCCTAGATTACTGTTTATAAGTCATTTGAATACATTACATGTACATACAGGCACACTTACATACTCTGGCATGTACATGTGTGTACACACACACACACACACACACACACACACACACACACACACACACACACACACACACACAGTTGGATGTTCCAGATTAGCTCCACTGTTATTGGTAATCAGATTTGGTATTCCTGGTTAGATGAGGTTTACAGATGATTATACTGTATATGCATCCCAAATGGGACCCTATTCCCACTACTTCCATAGGGCTCTGGTCTAAAGTAGTGCACTATATAGGGAATAGGGTTCCATAGGGCTCTGGTCTAAAGTAATGCACTATATAGGGAATAGGGTTCCATAGGGCTCTGGTCTAAAGTAATGCACTATATAGGGAATAGGGTGCCATTTTAGGCTATTAGTTGAGTGACAACCAATGTAATTTGCTAGGCTATTTTTTTAATCAAATGTGCTGTTGTTGAAAAGTGTGTTTTACCAGAATGGAAGTAGCCAAATCAACCACCGCATACACAACTGTCATCTGGCTATCTGCTGATCAGGGATACAGTACATTTATGGTTATATGCTGATCAGGGATACATTATATTTATGGTTATATGTTGATCAGGGATACATTATATTTATGGTTATATGTTGATCAGGGATACATTATATTTATGGTTATATGTTGATCAGGGATACATTATATTTATGGTTATATGTTGATCAGGGATACATTATATTTATGGTTATATGCTGATCAGGGATACATTATATTTATGGTTATATGCTGATCAGGGATACATTATATTTATGGTTATATGTTGATCAGGGATACAGTACATTTATGGTTATATGCTGATCAGGGATACATTATATTTATGGTTATATGTTGATCAGGGATACATTATATTTATGGTTATATGCTGATCAGGGATACATTATATTTATGGTTATATGCTGATCAGGGTTTAGGATACATTATATTTATGGTTATATGTTGATCAGGGATACATTATATTTATGGTTATATGTTGATCAGGGATACATTATATTTATGGTTATATGTTGATCAGGGATACATTATATTTATGGTTATATGCTGATCAGGGTTTAGGATACATTATATTTATGGTTATGTTGATCAGGGATATATTATATTTATGGTTATATGCTGATCAGGGATACATTATATTTATGGTTATATGTTGATCAGGGTTTAGGATACATTATATTTATGGTTATATGCTGATCAGGGATACATTATATTTATGGTTATATGTTGATCAGGGATACAGTACATTTATGGTTATATGTTGATCAGGGATACATTATATTTATGGTTATATGTTGATCAGGGATACATTATATTTATGGTTATATGTTGATCAGGGATACATTATATTTATGGTTATATGTTGATCAGGGATACATTATATTTATGGTTATATGCTGATCAGGGTTTAGGATACATTATATTTATGGTTATATGTTGATCAGGGATACATTATATTTATGGTTATATGCTGATCAGGGATACATTATATTTATGGTTATATGTTGATCAGGGTTTAGGATACATTATATTTATGGTTATATGCTGATCAGGGATACATTATATTTATGGTTATATGCTGATCAGGGATACATTATATTTATGGTTATATGTTGATCAGGGATACATTATATTTATGGTTATATGTTGATCAGGGTTTAGGATACATTATATTTATGGTTATATGTTGATCAGGGATACATATTTATGGTTATATGTTGATCAGGGATACATTATATTTATGGTTATATGTTGATCAGGGATACATTATATTTATGGTTATATGTTGATCAGGGATACATTATATTTATGGTTATATGTTGATCAGGGATACATTATATTTATGGTTATATGTTGATCAGGGATACATTATATTTATGGTTATATGTTGATCAGGGATACATTATATTTATGGTTATATGCTGATCAGGGATACATTATATTTATGGTTATATGCTGATCAGGGATACATTATATTTATGGTTATATGCTGATCAGGGATACATTATATTTATGGTTATATGCTGATCAGGGATACATTATATTTATGGTTATATGCTGATCAGGGATACATTATATTTATGGTTATATGTTGATCAGGGATACATTATATTTATGGTTATATGCTGATCAGGGATACATTATATTTATGGTTATATGTTGTTCAGGGATACATTATATTTATGGTTATATGTTGATCAGGGATACATTATATTTATGGTTATATGTTGATCAGGGATACATTATATTTATGGTTATATGTTGATCAGGGATACATTATATTTATGGTTATATGTTGATCAGGGATACATTATATTTATGGTTATATGTTGATCAGGGATACATTATATTTATGGTTATATGTTGATCAGGGATACATTATATTTATGGTTATATGCTGATCAGGGATACATTATATTTATGGTTATATGCTGATCAGGGATACATTATATTTATGGTTATATGCTGATCAGGGATATATTATATTTATGGTTATATGCTGATCAGGGATACATTATATTTATGGTTATATGCTGATCAGGGATACATTATATTTATGGTTATATGTTGTTCAGGGATACATTATATTTATGGTTATATGTTGATCAGGGATACATTATATTTATGGTTATATGTTGATCAGGGATACATTATATTTATGGTTATATGTTGATCAGGGATACATTATATTTATGGTTATATGCTGATCAGGGATACATTATATTTATGGTTATATGTTGATCAGGGATACATTATATTTATGGTTATATGTTGATCAGGGATACATTATATTTATGGTTATATGCTGATCAGGGATACATTATATTTATGGTTATATGCTGATCAGGGTTTAGGATACATTATATTTATGGTTATATGCTGATCAGGGATATATTATATTTATGGTTATATGTTGATCAGGGATACATTATATTTATGGTTATATGCTGATCAGGGTTTAGGATACATTATATTTATGGTTATATGTTGATCAGGGATACATTATATTTATGGTTATATGTTGATCAGGGATACATTATATTTATGGTTATATGTTGATCAGGGATACATTATATTTATGGTTATATGCTGATCAGGGTTTAGGATACATTATATTTATGGTTATATGTTGATCAGGGATACATTATATTTATGGTTATATGTTGATCAGGGATACATTATATTTATGGTTATATGCTGATCAGGGATACATTATATTTATGGTTATATGCTGATCAGGGTTTAGGATACATTATATTTATGGTTATATGTTGATCAGGGATACATTATATTTATGGTTATATGTTGATCAGGGATAGATTATATTTATGGTTATATGTTGATCAGGGATACATTATATTTATGGTTATATGTTGATCAGGGATACATTATATTTATGGTTATATGTTGATCAGGGATACATTATATTTATGGTTATATGTTGATCAGGGATACATTATATTTATGGTTATATGCTGATCAGGGATACATTATATTTATGGTTATATGTTGATCAGGGATACATTATATTTACATGTTGATCAGTGTTTAGGATACATTATATTTATATGTTGATCAGTGTTTAGGATACATTATATTGTATTTGGATTGTTCAGATTCCCCATCAGTTTTGCTTGAAACAGTCGGTATATATGGTCATTTTTAGATCTACAGGATGTTGCTACCTCACTGCATGGTCGATGCGGGAGAACAACAGAAGCTCAGAGTCATCAAACCTTCCACATGGTCTAAACCATTCCATTTGGAGACGGGGGTGAAAAGTTGTGCTAGATATTCATGGGCAAACATTGTCCCACCCCTAACTGATAGTGGGGTGATAGATGGTTCAGCTCTATATACATATAGAATGGTGATAGATGGTTCAGCTCTATATACATATAGAATGGTGATAGATGGTTCAGCTCTATATACATATAGAATGGTGATAGATGGTTCAGTTCTATATACATATAGAATGGTGATAGATGGTTCAGCTCTATATACATATAGAATGGTGATAGATGGTTCAGCTCTATATACATATAGAATGGTGATAGATGGTTCAGCTCTATATACATATAGAATGGTGATAGATGGTTCAGCTCTATATACATATAGAATGGTGATAGATGGTTCAGCTCTATATACATATAGAATGGTGATAGATGGTTCAGCTCTATATACATATAGAATGGTGATAGATGGTTCAGCTCTATATACATATAGAATGGTGATAGATGGTTCAGCTCTATATACATATAGAATGGTGATAGATGGTTCAGCTCTATATACATAGAGAATGGTGATAGATGGTTCAGCTCTATATACATATAGAATGGTGATAGATGGTTCAGCTCTATATACATATAGAATGGTGATAGATGGTTCAGCTCTATATACATATAGAATGGTGATAGATGGTTCAGCTCTATATACATATAGAATGGTGATAGATGGTTCAGCTCTATATACATATAGAATGGTGATAGATGGTTCAGCTCTATATACATATAGAATGGTGATAGATGGTTCAGTTCTATATACATAGAGAATGGTGATAGATGGTTCAGCTCTATATACATAGAGAATGGTGATAGATGGTTCAGCTCTATATACATATAGAATGGTGATAGATGGTTCAGCTCTATATACATATAGAATGGTGATAGATGGTTCAGCTCTATATACATATAGAATGGTGATAGATGGTTCAGCTCTATATACATATAGAATGGTGATAGATGGTTCAGTTCTATATACATATCATATTGGCTGTAGACTTATAGACCAGTATAGTCAGTGGTTTCTGTCTCAGTCCAGAGGCACCTTTTAGCAGAGTCGTCAACAACCGCTTCTTCTGGTTGTCAGGGATACGGCTATTTTCAACCTAGCTTCCTGTTCCGCTTGACAACCGGATGTGGGATCTCGGCTCAGGCATTTCTCTTACAACTGCTACGTTAGATTAGTCCAGAGGTCATGAACTGGAGACATTACACATCAAAGGGTGTGTGAGGGGGGGGGGGGGTCAAAACGAGGTGTGTGTGTGTGAGGAGGGTTGTCAGAACGAAGGTGTGTGTGTGTGTGTGTGTGTGGGGGGGGGGGTCAGAACGAAGTGTGTGTGGGGGGGGAGGGGGGGTCAAAACGAGGTGTGTGTGTGTGTGAGGAGGGTTGTCAGAACGAAGTGTGTGTGTGTGTGTGTGTCTGTGTCTGTGTGTGTGTGTGTGTGTGTGTGTGTGTGTGTGTGTGGGGGGGGGGGGGGGGGTCAGAACGAAGTGTGTGTGTGGGGGGGTCAGAACGAGGTGTGTGTGTGTGGGGGGGATCTGAACGAGGTGTGTGTGTGGGGGGGGTCTGAACGAGGTGTGTGTGTGGGGGGGGTCAGAACGAGGTGTGTGTGTGTGGGGGGGGGTCAGAACGAGGTGTGTGTGTGTGGGGGGGGGTCAGAACGAGGTGTGTGTGTGGGGGGGGGGTCAGAACGAGGTGTGTGTGTGGGGGGGGGGTCAGAACGAAGTGTGTGTGGGGGGGGAGGGGGGGTCAAAACGAGGTGTGTGGGGGGGGGGTCAGAACGAAGTGTGTGTGTGGGGGGGGTCAGAACGAGGTGTGTGTTTGTGGGGGGGTCTGAACGAGGTGTGTGTGGGGGGGGTCTGAACGAGGTGTGTGTGTGGGGGGGGTCTGAACGAGGTGTGTGTGTGGGGGGGTCAGAACGAGGTGTGTGTGTGTGTGGGGGGGGTCAGAACGAGGTGTGTGTGTGTGGGTTGGGGGGTCAGAACGAGGTGTGTGTGTGGGGGGGGTCAGAGCGAGGTGTGTGTGTGGGGGGGGTCAGAACGAAGTGTGTGTGGGGGGGGAGGGGGGGTCAAAACGAGGTGTGTGTGTGTGTGTGTGTGTGTGGGGGGGGTCAGAACGAAGTGTGTGGGGGGGGGGGTCAGAACGAAGTGTGTGTGTGGGGGGGTCAGAACGAGGTGTGTGTGTGGGGGGGGTCAGAACGAGGTGTGTGTGGGGGGGGTCTGAACGAGGTGTGTGTGTGGGGGGGGTCTGAACGAGGTGTGTGTGTGTGGGGGGGATCAGAACGAGAATGTGTGTGTGTGGGGGGGTCAGAACGAGGTGTGTGTGTGTTAGCAGGGTCAGAACGAGGTGTGTGTGTGTGTGGGGGGGGGTCAGAACGAGGTGTGTGTGTGTGGGGGGGGGGGTCAGAACGAGGTGTGTGTGTGTGTGGGGGGGGGGGGGTCAGAACGAGGTGTGTGTGTGTGTGTGGGGGGGGGTCAGAACGAGGTGTGTGTGTGTGGGGGGGGGGTCAGAACGAGGTGTGTGTGTGTGTGGGGGGGGGGTCAGAACGAGGTGTGTGTGTGGGGGGGGGGGTCAGAACGAGGTGTGTGTGTGGGGGGGGGTCAGAACGAGGTGTGTGTGTGTGTGGGGGGGTCAGAACGAGGTGTGTGTGTGTGTGGGGGGGTCAGAACGAGGTGTGTGTGTGGGGGGGTCAGAACGAGGTGTGTGTGTGTGGGGGGGGGTCAGAACGAGGTGTGTGTGTGTGGGGGGGGGTCAGAACGAGGTGTGTGTGTGGGGGGGGGGTCAGAACGAGGTGTGTGTGTGTGGGGGGGGGTCAGAACGAGGTGTGTGTGTGGGGGGGGGTCAGAACGAGGTGTGTGTGTGGGGGGGGGTCAGAACGAGGTGTGTGTGTGTGGGGGGGGGGTCAGAACGAGGTGTGTGTGTGTGGGGGGGGGTCAGAACGAGGTGTGTGTGTGGGGGGGGGGTCAGAACGAGGTGTGTGTGTGGGGGGGGGGGGTCAGAACGAAGTGTGTGTGGGGGGGGAGGGGGGGTCAAAACGAGGTGTGTGGGGGGGGGGGTCAGAACGAAGTGTGTGTGTGGGGGGGGTCAGAACGAGGTGTGTGTTTGTGGGGGGGTCTGAACGAGGTGTGTGTGGGGGGGGTCAGAACGAGGTGTGTGTGTGGGGGGGGTCTGAACGAGGTGTGTGTGTGGGGGGGTCAGAACGAGGTGTGTGTGTGTGTGGGGGGGGTCAGAACGAGGTGTGTGTGTGTGGGTTGGGGGGTCAGAACGAGGTGTGTGTGTGGGGGGGGTCAGAGCGAGGTGTGTGTGTGGGGGGGGTCAGAACGAAGTGTGTGTGGGGGGGGAGGGGGGGTCAAAACGAGGTGTGTGTGTGTGTGTGTGTGTGTGGGGGGTCAGAACGAAGTGTGTGGGGGGGGGGGGGTCAGAACGAAGTGTGTGTGTGGGGGGGTCAGAACGAGGTGTGTGTGTGGGGGGGGTCAGAACGAGGTGTGTGTGGGGGGGGTCTGAACGAGGTGTGTGTGTGGGGGGGGTCTGAACGAGGTGTGTGTGTGTGGGGGGGATCAGAACGAGAATGTGTGTGTGTGGGGGGGTCAGAACGAGGTGTGTGTGTGTTAGCAGGGTCAGAACGAGGTGTGTGTGTGTGGGGGGGGGTCAGAACGAGGTGTGTGTGTGTGGGGGGGGGGGGTCAGAACGAGGTGTGTGTGTGTGTGTGGGGGGGGGTCAGAACGAGGTGTGTGTGTGTGGGGGGGGGTCAGAACGAGGTGTGTGTGTGTGGGGGGGGGTCAGAACGAGGTGTGTGTGTGTGTGGGGGGGGGTCAGAACGAGGTGTGTGTGTGTGGGGGGGGGTCAGAACGAGGTGTGTGTGTGGGGGGGGGGTCAGAACGAGGTGTGTGTGTGTGTGGGGGGGTCAGAACGAGGTGTGTGTGTGGGGGGGTCAGAACGAGGTGTGTGTGTGGGGGGGTCAGAACGAGGTGTGTGTGTGTGTGGGGGGGTCAGAACGAGGTGTGTGTGTGTGTGTGTGTGGGGGGGGTCAGAACGAGGTGTGTGTGTGTGTGTGTGTGGGGGGGGGGGGTCAGAACGAAGTGTGTGTGTGGGGGGGTCAGAACGAGGTGTGTGTGTGTGGGGGGGATCTGAACGAGGTGTGTGTGTGGGGGGGGTCTGAACGAGGTGTGTGTGTGGGGGGGGTCAGAACGAGGTGTGTGTGTGTGGGGGGGGGTCAGAACGAGGTGTGTGTGTGTGGGGGGGGGTCAGAACGAGGTGTGTGTGTGGGGGGGGGGTCAGAACGAGGTGTGTGTGTGGGGGGGGGGTCAGAACGAAGTGTGTGTGGGGGGGGAGGGGGGGTCAAAACGAGGTGTGTGGGGGGGGGGTCAGAACGAAGTGTGTGTGTGGGGGGGGGTCAGAACGAGGTGTGTGTTTGTGGGGGGGTCTGAACGAGGTGTGTGTGGGGGGGGTCTGAACGAGGTGTGTGTGTGGGGGGGGTCTGAACGAGGTGTGTGTGTGGGGGGGTCAGAACGAGGTGTGTGTGTGTGTGGGGGGGTCAGAACGAGGTGTGTGTGTGTGTGTGTGTGGGGGGGGTCAGAACGAGGTGTGTGTGTGTGTGTGTGGGGGGGGGGGGTCAGAACGAAGTGTGTGTGTGTGGGGGGGATCTGAACGAGGTGTGTGTGTGGGGGGGGTCTGAACGAGGTGTGTGTGTGGGGGGGGGTCAGAACGAGGTGTGTGTGTGTGGGGGGGGGTCAGAACGAGGTGTGTGTGTGTGGGGGGGGGTCAGAACGAGGTGTGTGTGTGGGGGGGGGTCAGAACGAGGTGTGTGTGTGGGGGGGGGGGTCAGAACGAAGTGTGTGTGGGGGGGGAGGGGGGGTCAAAACGAGGTGTGTGGGGGGGGGGTCAGAACGAAGTGTGTGTGTGGGGGGGGTCAGAACGAGGTGTGTGTTTGTGGGGGGGGTCTGAACGAGGTGTGTGTGGGGGGGGTCTGAACGAGGTGTGTGTGTGGGGGGGGTCTGAACGAGGTGTGTGTGTGGGGGGGTCTGAACGAGGTGTGTGTGTGGGGGGGTCAGAACGAGGTGTGTGTGTGTGGGTTGGGGGGTCAGAACGAGGTGTGTGTGTGGGGGGCGGGTCAGAACGAGGTGTGTGTGTGGGGGCGGGTCAGAACGAGGTGTGTGTGTGTGTGGGGGGGGGGTCAGAACGAGGTGTGTATGTGTGGGGGGGGTCAGAACGAGGTGTGTGTGTGTGGGGGGGGGTCAGAACGAAGTGTGTGTGTGTGTGTGTGTGTGTGGGGGGGGTCAGAACAAAGTGTGTGTGTGGGGGGGTCAGAACGAGGTGTGTGTGTGGGGGGGTCTGAACGAGGTGTGTGTGTGGGGGGGGTCAGAACGAGGTGTGTGTGTGTGGGGGGGGGGTCAGAACGAGGTGTGTGTGTGTGGGGGGGTCAGAACGAGGTGTGTGTGTGGGGGGGGTCAGAGCGAGGTGTGTGTGTGGGGGGGGTCAGAACGAAGTGTGTGTGGGGGGGGAGGGGGGGTCAAAACGAGGTGTGTGTGTGTGTGGTGTGTCGCTGTGTGTGGTGGGGGGTCAGAACGAAGTGTGTGGGGGGGGGGGGTCAGAACGAAGTGTGTGTGTGGGGGGGTCAGAACGAGGTGTGTGTGTGGGGGGGGTCAGAACGAGGTGTGTGTGGGGGGGGTCTGAACGAGGTGTGTGTGTGGGGGGGGTCTGAACGAGGTGTGTGTGTGTGGGGGGGATCAGAACGAGAATGTGTGTGTGTGGGGGGGTCAGAACGAGGTGTGTGTGTGTTAGCAGGGTCAGAACGAGGTGTGTGTGTGTGTGGGGGGGGGTCAGAACGAGGTGTGTGTGTGTGGGGGGGGGGGGTCAGAACGAGGTGTGTGTGTGTGTGGGGGGGGGGTCAGAACGAGGTGTGTGTGTGTGGGGGGGGGGTCAGAACGAGGTGTGTGTGTGTGGGGGGGGGGGTCAGAACGAGGTGTGTGTGTGTGGGGGGGGGGGTCAGAACGAGGTGTGTGTGTGTGGGGGGGGGTCAGAACGAGGTGTGTGTGTGTGTGGGGGGGGTCAGAACGAGGTGTGTGTGTGTGTGGGGGGGTCAGAACGAGGTGTGTGTGTGGGGGGGTCAGAACGAGGTGTGTGTGTGTGGGGGGGGTCAGAACGAGGGGGTGTGTGTGTGTGTGGGGGGGTCAGAACGAGGTGTGTGTGTGTGTGTGTGTGGGGGGGGTCAGAACGAGGTGTGTGTGTGTGTGTGTGTGGGGGGGGTCAGAACGAGGTGTGTGTTTGTGGGGGGGGTCAGAACGAGGTGTGTGTGTGTGGGGGGGGTCAGAACGAGGTGTGTGTGTGTGGGGGGGGGGGTGTCAGAACGAGGTGTGTGTGTGTGTGGGGGGGTTCAGAACGAGGTGTGTGTGTGTGTGGGGGGGGTCAGAACGAGGTGTGTGTGTGTGTGGGGGGGTTCAGAACGAGGTGTGTGTGTGTGTGGGGGGGGGGGGGTCAGAACGAGGTGTGTGTGTGTGGGGGGGGGTCAGAACGAGGTGTGTGTGTGTGTGTGTGTGGGGGGGTCAGAACGAAGTGTGTGTGGGGGGGGTCAGAACGAAGTGTGTGTGGGGGGGGTCAGAACGAAGTGTGTGTGGGGGGGGTCAGAACGAAGTGTGTGTGGGGGGGGTCAGAACGAAGTGTGTGTGGGGGGAGGGGGGGTCAAAACGAGGTGTGTGTGTGTGTGTGTGAGGAGGGTTGTCAGAACGAAGTGTGTGTTTGTGTGTGGGGGGGTGGGGGGGTCAGAACGAAGTGTGCGTGTGTGGGGGGGGGTCAGAACGAGGTGTGTGTGTGTGTGTGTGTGTGAGGAGGGTTGTCAGAACGAAGTGTGTGTTTGTGTGTGGGGGGGGGGGGTCAGAACGAAGTGTGCGTGTGTGGGGGGGGGTCAGAACGAGGTGTGTGTGTGGGGGAGGTCAGAACGAGGTGTGTGTGTGGGGGGGGTCAGAACGAGGTGTGTGTGTGTGGGGGGGTCAGAACGAGGTGTGTGTGTGGGGGGGTCAGAACGAGGTGTGTGTGTGTGGGGGGGTCAGAACGAGGTGTGTGTGGGGGGGGTCAGAACGAGGTGTGTGTGGGGGGGGTCAGAACAAGGTGTGTGTGTGGGGGGGGTCAGAACGAGGTGTGTGTGTGGGGGGGTCAGAACGAGGTGTGTGTGTGGGGGGGTCAGAACGAGGTGTGTGTGTGGGGGGGTCAGAACGAGGTGTGTGTGTGGGGGGGTCAGAACGAGGTGTGTGTGTGTGGGGGGGTCAGAACGAGGTGTGTGTGGGGGGGGTCAGAACAAGGTGTGTGTGTGGTGGGGGTCTGAACGAGGTGTGTGTGTGGGGGGGGTCTGAACGAGGTGTGTGTGTGGGGGGGGTCTGAACGAGGTGTATGTGTGGGGGGGTCAGAACGAGGTGTGTGTGTGTGTGGGGGGGTCAGAACGAGGTGTGTGTGTGTGGGGGGGGTCAGAACGAGGTGTGTGTGTGTGTGTGGGGCGGTCAGAACGAGGTGTGTGTGTGGGGGGTCAGAACGAGGTGTGTGTGTGTGGGGGGTCAGAACGAGGTGTGTGTGTGTGGGGGGTCAGAACGAGGTGTGTGTGTGTGGGGGGTCAGAACGAGGTGTGTGTGTGTGGGGGGTCAGAACGAGGTGTGTGTGTGTGGGGGGGTCAGAACGAGGTTTGTGGGGGGGTCAGAACGAGGTGTGTGTGTGGGGGGGGTCAGAACGAGGTGTGTGTGTGGGGGGGGGGTCAGAACGAGGTGTGTGTGTGGGGGGGGGGGGTCAGAACGAGGTGTGTGTGTGTGTGGGGGTCAGAACGAGGTGTGTGTGTGGGGGGGGGGGGTCAGAACGAGGTGTGTGTGTGTGGGGGGGGTCAGAACGAGGTGTGTGTGGGGGGGGGTCAGAACGAGGTGTGTGTGTGTGTGGGGGGGGGGTCAGAACGAGGGGTGTGTGTGGGGGGGTCAGAACGAGGGGTGTGTGTGTGGGGGGGGTCAGAACGAGGGGTGTGTGTGGGGGGGGGTCAGAACGTGGTGTGTGTGTGGGGGGGGTCAGAACGAGGTGTGTGTGTGTGGGGGGGTCAGAACGAGGTGTGTGTGTGTGGGGGGGGGGTCAGAACGAGGTGTGTGTGTGTGTGGGGGGGTCAGAACGAGGTGTGTGTGTGTGGGGGGGGGTCAGAACGAGGGGTGTGTGTGTGGGGGGGTCAGAACGAGGGGTGTGTGTGGGGGGGGTCAGAACGAGGGGTGTGTGTGGGGGGGTCAGAACGAGGTGTGTGTGTGTGGGGGGGGTCAGAACGAGGTGTGTGTGTGGGGGGGGGGTCAGAACGAGGTGTGTGTGTGGGGGGGGGGTCAGAACGAGGTGTGTGTGTGTGGGGGGGGGTCAGAACGAGGTGTGTGTGTGTGGGGGGGGTCAGAACGAGGTGTGTGTGTGTGGGGGGGGGTCAGAACGAGGTGTGTGTGTGTGGGGGGGATCAGAACGAGGTGTGTGTGTGTGGGGGGGGTCAGAACGAGGTGTTTGTGTGGGGGGGGGTCAGAACGAGGTGTGTGTGTGGGGGGGGTCAGAACGAGGTGTGTGTGGGGGGGGTAGGAAACGAGGTGTGTGTGTGGGGGGGTAGGAAACGAGGTGTGTATCGGGGGGTCAGAACGAGGTGTGTGTGTGGGGGGTCAGACTGAGGTGTGTTGGGGGGGTCAGAATGAGGTGTGTTGTGGGGGTCAGAATGAGGTGGGTGAGGGGGGGTCAGAACGAGGTGGGTGGGGGGGAATATCAGAATGAGGGGGTGTGGGGGGTCAGAATGAGGTGGGTGGGGGGGAATATCAGAATGAGGGGGTGTGGGTGGGGGTCAGAATGAGGTGGGTGTGGAGGGGGAATATCAGAATGAGGTGGGTGAGGGGGGTCAGAATGAGGTGGGTGGGGGGGGTCAGAATGAGGGGTGTGGGGGGGGGTCAGAATGAGGTGTGGGGGGGTCAGAATGAGGTGGGTGTGGGGGGGTCAGAATGAGGTGGGTGAGGGGGGGTCAGAATGAGGTGGGTGTGGAGGGGGAATATCAGAATGAGGTGGGTGAGGGGGGTCAGATTGAGGTGGGTGTGGAGGGGGTCAGAATGAGGGATGTGGGGGGGGTCAGAATGAGGTGTGGGGGGGGACAGAATGAGGTGGGTGTGGGGGGGTCAGAATGAGGTGGGTGGGAGGGGGTCAGAATAAGGTGTGGGGGGGGTCAGAATGAGGTAGGTGTGTGGGGGGGGTCAGAATGATGGGGTCAGAATGAGGTGGGTGTGGAGGGGGTCAGAATGAGGGATGTGGGGGGGGTCAGAATGAGGTGTGGGGGGGGACAGAATGAGGTGGGTGTGGGGGGGTCAGAATGAGGTGGGTGTGGGGGGGGTCAGAATGAGGTGGGGGGGGGTCAGAATGAGGTGGGTTTGGGGGGGAGTCAGAATGAGGTGGGTGTGGGTCAGACTGAGGTGGGTGGGAGGGGGTCAGAATAAGGTGTGGGGGGGGTCAGAATGAGGTAGGTGTGTGGGGGGGGGTCAGAATGATGGGGTCAGAATGAGGTGGGTGTGGGGGGGGTCAGAATGAGGTGGGTGTGGGGGGGGTCAGAATGAGGTGGGTGGGCGGGGGGTCAGAATGAGGTGGGTGTGGGGGGGGTCAGAATGAGGTGGGTGTGGGGGGGGGTCAGAATGAGGTGGGGTCAGAATGAGGTGGGGGGGGTCAGAATGAGGTGGGTGAGGGGGGGGGTCAGAATGAGGTGGGTGAGGGGGGGGTCAGAATGAGGTGGGTGTGGGGGGGGGTCAGATAGAGGTGTGTGGGGGGGTCAGAATGAGGTGGGTGTGTAATGACAGTTCCTCTCTTGTCTCTATGGCTGTGGGATTAGAACGTCTCCGGAGTTCCAGAAGCTTCTGGGCATCGCCATGGAGATGTTCTTGCTGTGCAGCGACGACAGAGAGTCAGACGTCAGGATGGTGGCAGACGAGTGCCTGAACAAAATCATCAAAGTGAGTGAGGACCCCATCTTCTGCTCTCCTCAGACCTTTATGTTATGGCTCTCTTGTTCTCTCTATCTAGTTCTCTTTCTCTCGCTCTCTCTCTCTCTCATTCTCTCTATCTAGTTCTCTCTCGTTCTCTCTCTCTCTTTCTCTCGTTCTCTCTCTCTTTCATTCTCTCTATCTAGTTCTCTCTCGTTCTCTCTATCTAGTTCTCTCTATCTCGTTCGCTCTCTCATTTTCTCTCTCTCTCCTCCTCCCTATATCTCTCTTGCTGTATCTCATGGTATTTCTCAGCTCTTTCAGAAGACTCTTCCAGAGGTTCCCACTGAAACCCAAAGGCTGTGTATTGTGTTGTAAACGTTTGAGATTTTAGTTGTAGGTTTAGTTGTAATCAGTGTTTTGTCTCTCTGGCTCCCTCTATCAGGCGCTGATAGACTCCAACCTGCCCAGACTACAGCTGGAGCTCTACAAAGAGATTAAAAAGGTTTGTTATGGAGTCCTGCTCACTGATCCTCAATGGATTGATGGGGTAACTGATGATGATGATGATGATGATGATGATGAATATTATGACGAATGTTAATTGTGATTGACTGTAATGGTTATGGTTATGATGATGAGGGGAAATATCAGGATGTTTATGTTGATGATGATGACGATGAAGGTGTGTGTGTATCTCTCTGGTAGAACGGTGCCTCTCGGAGCCTGAGGGCTGCTCTCTGGAGGTTCGCTGAGCTAGCACACCTCATCAGACCACAGAAATGCAGGTAGGACACACACACACACACCTGAGTAGGTGCAGTACGCTGCACTTCATACTTTAAATGTATTTATAGAATGTGAAGTATGGATTTATACACTATGGTCTCAACGGCATTTAGACTGGATTAATACACTATGGTCTCAATGGCACTTAGACTGGATTAATACACTATGGTCTCAATGGCGCTTAGACTGGATTTATACACTATGGTCTCAATGGCACTTAGACTGGATTAATACACTATGGTCTCAACTGCATTGAGACTGGATTTATACACTATGGTCTCAACTGCATTGAGACTGGATTTATACACTATGGTCTCAACTGCATTGAGACTGGATTTATACACTATGGTCTCAACTGCATTGAGACTGGATTTATACACTATGGTCTCAATGGCACTTAGACTGGATTTATACACTATGGTCTCAACGGCACTTTTGTCTGAAGTTGTCCCCTGACGTGCTATAACTATTAATGGCAACGGGATAAATTGTGTGTCGGTCCTGTGGGGTAATACTATGAGGTACTGGTCCTGTGGGGTAATACTATGAGGTACTGGGTCCTGTGGGGTAATACTATGAGGTGTCGGTCCTGTGGGGTAATACTATGAGGTGTTGGTCCTGTGGGGTAATACTATGAGGTGTTGGTCCTGTGGGGTAATACTATGAGGTACTGGTCCTGTGGGGTAATACTATGAGGTACTGGTCCTGTGGGGTAATACTATGAGGTGTTGGTCCTGTGGGGTAATACTATGAGGTACTGGTCCTGTGGGGTAATACTATGAGGTACTGGGTCCTGTGGGGTAATACTATGAGGTACTGGGTCCTGTGGGGTAATACTATGAGGTACTGGTCCTGTGGGGTAATACTATGAGGTGCTGGGTCCTGTGGGGTAATACTATGAGGTGTTGGTCCTGTGGGGTAATACTATGAGGTGTTGGTCCTGTGGGGTAATACTATGAGGTACTGGGTCCTGTGGGGTAATACTATGAGGTGTTGGTCCTGTGGGGTAATACTATGAGGTGTTGGTCCTGTGGGGTAATACTATGAGGTACTGGTCCTGTGGGGTAATACTATGAGGTACTGGTCCTGTGGGGTAATACTATGAGGTGTCGGTCCTGTGGGGTAATACTATGAGGTACTGGTCCCGTGGGATAATACTATGAGGTACTGGGTCCTGTGGGGTAATACTATGAGGTACTGGTCCTGTGGGGTAATACTATGAGGTACTGGTCCTGTGGGGTAATACTATGAGGTACTGGTCCTGTGGGGTAATACTATGAGGTACTGGTCCTGTGGGGTAATACTATGAGGTACTGGTCCTGTGGGGTAATACTATGAGGTACTGGTCCTGTGGGGTAATACTATGAGGTACTGGTCCTGTGGGGTAATACTATGAGGTACTGGTCCTGTGGGGTAATACTATGAGGTACTGGGTCCTGTGGGGTCATACTATGAGGTGTTGGTCCTGTGGGGTAATACTATGAGGTACTGGGTCCTGTGGGGTAATACTATGAGGTACTGGGTCCTGTGGGGTAATACTATGAGGTACTGGGTCCTGTGGGGTAATACTATGAGGTACTGGTCCTGTGGGGTAATACTATGAGGTGCTGGGTCCTGTGGGGTAATACTATGAGGTGTTGGTCCTGTGGGGTAATACTATGAGGTGTTGGTCCTGTGGGGTAATACTATGAGGTACTGGGTCCTGTGGGGTAATACTATGAGGTACTGGTCCTGTGGGGTAATACTATGAGGTGTTGGTCCTGTGGGGTAATACTATGAGGTACTGGTCCTGTGGGGTAATACTATGAGGTGTTGGTCCTGTGGGGTAATACTATGAGGTACTGGTCCTGTGGGGTAATACTATGAGGTACTGGTCCTGTGGGGTAATACTATGAGGTGTTGGTCCTGTGGGGTAATACTATGAGGTACTGGTCCTGTGGGGTAATACTATGAGGTGTTGGTCCTGTGGGGTAATACTATGAGGTACTGGTCCTGTGGGGTAATACTATGAGGTACTGGTCCTGTGGGGTAATACTATGAGGTGTTGGTCCTGTGGGGTAATACTATGAGGTACTGGTCCTGTGGGGTAATACTATGAGGTGTTGGTCCTGTGGGGTAATACTATGAGGTACTGGGTCCTGTGGGGTAATACTATGAGGTGTCGGTCCTGTGGGGTAATACTATGAGGTACTGGTCCCGTGGGATAATACTATGAGGTACTGGGTCCTGTGGGGTAATACTATGAGGTGTCGGTCCTGTGGGGTAATACTATGAGGTACTGGTCCTGTGGGGTAATACTATGAGGTACTGGTCCTGTGGGGTAATACTATGAGGTACTGGTCCTGTGGGGTAATACTATGAGGTACTGGTCCTGTGGGGTAATACTATGAGGTACTGGTCCTGTGGGGTAATACTATGAGGTACTGGGTCCTGTGGGGTCATACTATGAGGTGTTGGTCCTGTGGGGTAATACTATGAGGTACTGGGTCCTGTGGGGTAATACTATGAGGTACTGGGTCCTGTGGGGTAATACTATGAGGTACTGGGTCCTGTGGGGTAATACTATGAGGTACTGGTCCTGTGGGGTAATACTATGAGGTGCTGGGTCCTGTGGGGTAATACTATGAGGTGTTGGTCCTGTGGGGTAATACTATGAGGTGTTGGTCCTGTGGGGTAATACTATGAGGTACTGGGTCCTGTGGGGTAATACTATGAGGTACTGGTCCTGTGGGGTAATACTATGAGGTGTTGGTCCTGTGGGGTAATACTATGAGGTACTGGTCCTGTGGGGTAATACTATGAGGTGTTGGTCCTGTGGGGTAATACTATGAGGTACTGGTCCTGTGGGGTAATACTATGAGGTACTGGTCCTGTGGGGTAATACTATGAGGTGTTGGTCCTGTGGGGTAATACTATGAGGTACTGGGTCCTGTGGGGTAATACTATGAGGTACTGGTCCTGTGGGGTAATACTATGAGGTACTGGTCCTGTGGGGTAATACTATGAGGTACTGGTCCTGTGGGGTAATACTATGAGGTACTGGTCCTGTGGGGTAATACTATGAGGTGTTGGTCCTGTGGGGTAATACTATGAGGTACTGGTCCTGTGGGGTAATACTATGAGGTGCTGGTCCTGTGGGGTAATACTATGAGGTACTGGTCCTGTGGGGTAATACTATGAGGTACTGGTCCTGTGGGGTAATACTATGAGGTGCTGGTCCTGTGGGGTAATACTATGAGGTACTGGTCCTGTGGGGTAATACTATGAGGTGCTGGTCCTGTGGGGTAATACTATGAGGTGTTGGTCCTGTGGGGTAATACTATGAGGTACTGGTCCTGTGGGGTAATACTATGAGGTACTGGTCCTGTGGGGTAATACTATGAGGTACTGGTCCTGTGGGGTAATACTATGAGGTACTGGTCCTGTGGGGTAATACTATGAGGTGCTGGTCCTGTGGGGTAATACTATGAGGTACTGGTCCTGTGGGGTAATACTATGAGGTGTTGGTCCTGTGGGGTAATACTATGAGGTACTGGTCCTGTGGGGTAATACTATGAGTACTGGTCCTGTGGGGTAATACTATGAGGTACTGGTCCTGTGGGGTAATACTATGAGGTACTGGTCCTGTGGGGTAATACTATGAGGTACTGGTCCTGTGGGGTAATACTATGAGGTACTGGTCCTGTGGGGTAATACTATGAGGTACTGGTCCTGTGGGGTAATACTATGAGGTACTGGTCCTGTGGGGTAATACTATGAGGTGTTGGTCCTGTGGGGTAATACTATGAGGTACTGGTCCTGTGGGGTAATACTATGAGGTGTTGGTCCTGTGGGGTAATACTATGAGGTGTTGGTCCTGTGGGGTAATACTATGAGGTGTTGGTCCTGTGGGGTAATACTATGAGGTGCTGGGTCCTGTGGGGTAATACTATGAGGTGTTGGTCCTGTGGGGTAATACTATGAGGTACTGGTCCTGTGGGGTAATACTATGAGGTACTGGTCCTGTGGGGTAATACTATGAGGTGTTGGTCCTGTGGGGTAATACTATGAGGTACTGGTCCTGTGGGGTAATACTATGAGGTACTGGTCCTGTGGGGTAATACTATGAGGTGTTGGTCCTGTGGGGTAATACTATGAGGTACTGGTCCTGTGGGGTAATACTATGAGGTGTTGGTCCTGTGGGGTAATACTATGAGGTGTTGGTCCTGTGGGGTAATACTATGAGGTGTTGGTCCTGTGGGGTAATACTATGAGGTGTTGGTCCTGTGGGGTAATACTATGAGGTGTTGGTCCTGTGGGGTAATACTATGAGGTGTTGGTCCTGTGGGGTAATACTATGAGGTACTGGTCCTGTGGGGTAATACTATGAGGTGTTGGTCCTGTGGGGTAATACTATGAGGTGTTGGTCCTGTGGGGTAATACTATGAGGTGACTTGGTCCTGTGGGGTAATACTATGAGGTGTTGGTCCTGTGGGGTAATACTATGAGGTACTGGTCCTGTGGGGTAATACTATGAGGTACTGGTCCTGTGGGGTAATACTATGAGGTGTTGGTCCTGTGGGGTAATACTATGAGGTACTGGTCCTGTGGGGTAATACTATGAGGTGTTGGTCCTGTGGGGTAATACTATGAGGTACTGGTCCTGTGGGGTAATACTATGAGGTGTTGGTCCTGTGGGGTAATACTATGAGGTACTGGTCCTGTGGGGTAATACTATGAGGTGTTGGTCCTGTGGGGTAATACTATGAGGTACTGGTCCTGTGGGGTAATACTATGAGGTGTTGGTCCTGTGGGGTAATACTATGAGGTGTTGGTCCTGTGGGGTAATACTATGAGGTGTTGGTCCTGTGGGGTAATACTATGAGGTACTGGTCCTGTGGGGTAATACTATGAGGTGTACTGGTCCTGTGGGGTAATACTATGAGGTGTTGGTCCTGTGGGGTAATACTATGAGGTGTTGGTCCTGTGGGGTAATACTATGAGGTGTTGGTCCTGTGGGGTAATACTATGAGGTGTTGGTCCTGTGGGGTAATACTATGAGGTGTTGGTCCTGTGGGGTAATACTATGAGGTGTTGGTCCTGTGGGGTAATACTATGAGGTGTTGGTCCTGTGGGGTAATACTATGAGGTGTGGTCCTGTGGGGTAATACTATGAGGTGTTGGTCCTGTGGGGTAATACTATGAGGTGTTGGTCCTGTGGGGTAATACTATGAGGTGTTGGTCCTGTGGGGTAATACTATGAGGTGTTGGTCCTGTGGGGTAATACTATGAGGTACTGGTCCTGTGGGGTAATACTATGAGGTACTGGTCCTGTGGGGTAATACTATGAGGTGTTGGTCCTGTGGGGTAATACTATGAGGTGTTGGTCCTGTGGGGTAATACTATGAGGTACTGGTCCTGTGGGGTAATACTATGAGGTACTGGTCCTGTGGGGTAATACTATGAGGTGTTGGTCCTGTGGGGTAATACTATGAGGTGTTGGTCCTGTGGGGTAATACTATGAGGTGTTGGTCCTGTGGGGTAATACTATGAGGTGTTGGTCCTGTGGGGTAATACTATGAGGTGTTGGTCCTGTGGGGTAATACTATGAGGTGCTGGGTCCTGTGGGGTAATACTATGAGGTGTTGGTCCTGTGGGGTAATACTATGAGGTACTGGTCCTGTGGGGTAATACTATGAGGTGTTGGTCCTGTGGGGTAATACTATGAGGTACTGGTCCTGTGGGGTAATACTATGAGGTGTTGGTCCTGTGGGGTAATACTATGAGGTACTGGTCCTGTGGGGTAATACTATGAGGTGTTGGTCCTGTGGGGTAATACTATGAGGTGTTGGTCCTGTGGGGTAATACTATGAGGTGTTGGTCCTGTGGGGTAATACTATGAGGTACTGGTCCTGTGGGGTAATACTATGAGGTACTGGTCCTGTGGGGTAATACTATGAGGTGTTGGTCCTGTGGGGTAATACTATGAGGTGTTGGTCCTGTGGGGTAATACTATGAGGTGTTGGTCCTGTGGGGTAATACTATGAGGTGTTGGTCCTGTGGGGTAATACTATGAGGTGAACTGGCTCAGGAACTGTTGTTATTTACCCAGTCTTCTGTGGACTGGATTGGTCTCTCACTTGTTCTCTCCCTCCTCCCTCCAGACCCTACCTGGTGAACCTCCTCCCCTGTCTGACCAGGATCACTAAGAGACAGGAGGAGACTGTTCAGGAGACCCTGGCTGCTGCTGTTCCTAAGATCATGTCTGCTCTGGGACACTTCGCTAACGACGGAGAGGTCAAGGTACACACACACACACACACACACACACACACACACACACTCTCCTGTGTTTAGAACTCAAAGACCCCCATAACAACCTCCATTAAAGTGTTCTGTTAAAAGCCTTGAGTTCCAGAGAATAATGGAAGTATTGATATCCTCTTTCTGTATGGGTTGTAGAGTTAAGCTGTAAGGCACCAGGGGTAATATACTCCGGCTAAGGGCTGTTCTAAAGCACGACACAACAGGGAGTGCCTGGATACAGCCCTTAACCGTGGTATACTGGCCATATACCACAAACCCCCTGAGGTGCCTTATTGCTGTTATAAACTGGTTACTAACTTAATTAGAGCAGTACAAATACATGTTTGTCATAGCCGTGGTATACGGTCTGATATACCACGGCTGTCAGCCAATCAGCATTCAGGGCTCGAACCACCCAGTTTGTAATTGTCTTTATAACCATTGTCTGATGGTGTCTGATGGTGTCTGGTGGTGTCTGATGGTGTCTGATGGTGTCTGGTGGTGTCTGGTGGTGTCTGATGGTGTCTGGTGGTGTCTAGTGGTGTCTGATTGTGTCTGGTGGTGTCTGGTGGTGTCTGATTGTATCTGATGGTTTCTGATTGTATCTGGTGGTGTCTGGTGGTGTCTGATTGTATCTGATGGTGTCTGATTGTATCTGATGGTGTCTGGTGGTGTCTGATGGTGTCTGGTGGTGTCTAGTGGTGTCTGGTGGTGTCTGGTGGTGTCTGATTGTATCTGGTGATGTCTGGTGGTGTCTGATTGTATCTGATGGTTTCTGATGGTTTCTGGTGGTTTCTGATTGTGTCTGGTGGTGTCTGGTGGTGTCTGATTGTATCTGATGGTGTCTGATTGTGTCTGGTGGTGTCTGATGGTGTCTGGTGGTGTCTAGTGGTGTCTGGTGGTGTCTAGTGGTGTCTGATTGTATCTGATTGTGTCTGATGGTGTCTGATTGTATCTGGTGGTGTCTGATTGTATCTGGTGGTGTCTGGTGGTGTCTGATTGTATCTGGTGGTGTCTGATGGTATCTGGTGGTGTCTGATTGTATCTGGTGGTGTCTGATTGTATCTGGTGGTGTCTGATGGTGTCTGGTGGTGTCTGATGGTGTCTGGTGGTGTCTGATTGTATCTGGTGGTGTCTGGTGGTGTCTGGTGGTGTCTGATGGTGTCTGGTCTGATATGTTCAGGTGTTGTTGAAGTCGTTGGTGGTCAACCTGAAGTCCACTTCTCCTACGATCCGCCGGACGGCCGCCAGCTCAGCGGCTAGTATGTGTCAACACTCTAGACGGGCCTCCTACTTCTACACCTGGCTGCTGAACGTCCTGCTGGGTCAGTACCAAACACAAGCACCCCTACTACAGGGATCATCAATTACATTTAGCCGTGGGACCAGTTTTCCTTCAGCGGATAGTTGTGTGGGGGGTAAAACATACTTCTAAATCATTTGTACACTGCAGGAATCCCCAAACAGATGTAGTATTTGTGCTACGACCACATATGTCTCTCTAGTTGTGCGTGGGAATACTTTGGAACAGATTTCTTGGTGGGTTTTTACAGTTTTATGTCCAAAAATATAATATAAAGACTTGCTCAGAAAAGCTGGGGTCCAAATAGTCACCCGCGGGCCGCCTGTTGAGGAACCCTGTAGCTGGGGGCCAAATAGTCACCCGCGGGCTGCCTGTTGAGGAACCCTGTAGCTAGGGGCCAAATAGTCACCCGCGGGCCGCCTGTTGAGGAACCCTGTAGCTGGGGGCCAAATAGTCACCCGCGGGCCGCCTGTTGAGGAACCCTGTAGCTGGGGGCCAAATAGTCACCCGCGGGCCGCCTGTTGAGGAACCCTGTAGGTGGGGGCCAAATAGTCACCCGCGGGCCGCCTGTTGAGGAACCCTGCAGCTGGAGGTGGAGGGGATATGAAGACCTTTCCACCCAGCCAATCAGAAGGCAACAGGAAGAGATTAACCATCATGTTTCTGTCCATCCAATCCCTTCAGATATGTTGTAGTGTCTATGGTGCAGGGGCTTGATTTGGAATTCAAAAGAGGTCTCTCTCTCACTCAGCCTCTCTGTTTGTAGTTCTGTCTGTCTTGTTTTTATGTCCTTATAATGTTTTGGGTCTGTTAGTCTCTAGATGAGGAGAACATCTCTCTCCAGGTCTGTTAGTCTCTGTAGATGAGGAGAACATCTCTCTCTCCAGGTCTGTTAGTCTCTGTAGATGAGGAGAACATCTCTCTCCAGGTCTGTTCGTCTCTGTAGATGAGGAGAACATCTCTCTCTCCAGGTCTGTTAGTCTCTGTAGATGAGGAGAACATCTCTCTCCAGGTCTGTTAGTCTCTGTAGATGAGGAGAACATCTCTCTCCAGGTCTGTTAGTCTCTGTAGATGAGGAGAACATCTCTCTCCAGGTCTGTTAGTCTCTGTAGATGAGGAGAACATCTCTCTCCAGGTCTGTTAGTCTCTGTAGATGAGGAGAACATCTCTCTCCAGGTCTGTTAGTCTCTGTAGATGAGGAGAACATCTCTCTCCAGGTCTGTTAGTCTCTGTAGATGAGGAGAACATCTCTCTCCAGGTCTGTTAGTCTCTGTAGATGAGGAGAACATCTCTCTCCAGGTCTGTTAGTCTCTGTAGATGAGGAGAACATCTCTCTCCAGGTCTGTTAGTCTCTGTAGATGAGGAGAACATCTCTCTCCAGGTCTGTTAGTCTCTGTAGATGAGGAGAACATCTCTCTCCAGGTCTGTTAGTCTCTGTAGATGAGAACATCTCTCTCTCCAGGTCTGTTAGTCTCTGTAGATGAGGAGAACATCTCTCTCTCCAGGTCTGTTAGTCTCTGTAGATGAGGAGAACATCTCTCTCTCCAGGTCTGTTAGTCTCTGTAGATGAGGAGAACATCTCTCTCTCCAGGTCTGTTAGTCTCTGTAGATGAGGAGAACATCTCTCTCTCCAGGTCTGTTAGTCTCTGTAGATGAGGAGAACATCTCTCTCTCCAGGTCTGTTAGTCTCTGTAGATGAGGAGAACATCTCTCTCTCCAGGTCTGTTAGTCTCTGTAGATGAGGAGAACATCTCTCTCCAGGTCTGTTAGTCTCTGTAGATGAGGAGAACATCTCTCTCTCCAGGTCTGTTAGTCTCTGTAGATGAGGAGAACATCTCTCTCCAGGTCTGTTAGTCTCTGTAGATGAGGAGAACATCTCTCTCTCTCTCTCCAGGTCTGTTAGTCTCTGTAGATGAGGAGAACATCTCTCTCTCTCTCTCCAGGTCTGTTAGTCTCTGTAGATGAGGAGAACATCTCTCTCTCTCTCCAGGTCTGTTAGTCTCTGTAGATGAGGAGAACATCTCTCTCTCTCTACAGGTCTGTTAGTCTCTGTAGATGAGGTGAACATCTCTCTCTCCAGGTCTGTTAGTCTCTGTAGATGAGGAGAACATCTCTCTCTCTCTCCATGTCTGTTAGTCTCTGTAGATGAGGAGAACATCTCTCTCTCTCCAGGTCTGTTAGTCTCTGTAGATGAGGAGAACATCTCTCTCTCTCTCTCCAGGTCTGTTAGTCTCTGTAGATGAGGAGAACATCTCTCTCCAGGTCTGTTAGTCTCTGTAGATGAGGAGAACATCTCTCTCTCTCTCCAGGTCTGTTAGTCTCTGTAGATGAGGTGAACATCTCTCTCTCCAGGTCTGTTAGTCTCTGTAGATGAGGAGAACATCTCTCTCTCTCTCTCTCTCTCTCTCTCCAGGTCTGTTGGTTCCTGTAGACGAGGAACATCCTAACCACCTGGTCCTGGGGGTGTTGTTAACCCTTCGCTACCTGATGCCTCAACTCCAGCAACAGGACAGGACCACCAGCCTGAAAGGAAGCTTCGGAGTCATGAGGAAGGAGGCAGACTTACAGCCCACGCCTGAACAGCTGCTGCAAGTCAGTGTGTGTGTGTGTGTGTGTGTGTGTGTGTGTGTGTGTGTGTGTGTGTGTGTGTGTGTGTCGTGTGTGTGTGTGTGTCGTGTGTTTTCAAGTTTTAATGTCACATGCACAAGTACAGTGAAATGGCTTTCTTCCAGCTCTAACCACAACGATCCATTTCTCAATAACACCGTAATACTGTTAGTAAATCCAGGGTCACTTCCAATCCCTGGTATCTGTGTGTAGGTCTATGAGTTGACTCTACACTACACCCAGCATGGTGATCACAATGTGGTGACGGCCTCTCTGGAACTGATGCAGCAGATGTTCAGGACTCCTCCCCCGGAGCTACTGCACATGCTCATTACGCCCGGCAGCATTCTGCACGCCAGCGTGTTCCGACAGGACGTCGAGAGACGCGCCCACTCCGGCAGCATCCTGGAGTTCATTGGTTAGTCCACCCGTCAATCAAACGAATACTGCTTTGGTCGTTGGTGGATTTGCTCTGTCGGTTAAATCTTTAGTTTCAAATTACAAAGCCCAGTCATTGGGTGAATGCTCTGCCAGTCACTGTACAGAGCTCCGCCTCCTGTCTCTCTGTTCTGTTTTGCTGTCTGCTGATTGGTCCCACAAGGCTCTCTCTACACTGAGTATACAAAACATTAGGAACACCTTCCTAATATTGAGTTGCACCCCCTTTTGTCCTCAGAACAGCTTTAATTCATCAGGACATGGACTCTACAAGGTGTTGAAAGCGTTTCCACAGGGATGCTGGCCCATGTTGACTCCAATGCTCCCCATAGTTGTGTCCAGTTGGCTGGATGTCCTTTGGGTGGTGGACCAATCTTGATACACACAGGAAACTGTTGAGCGTGAAAAACCCAGCAGCGTTGGAATTCTTGACAAACCTGGCACCTCCTACCATATCCTGTTCAAAGGCACTTAAAAATGTTGTCTTGTCCATTCACCCTCTGAATGGCACACACACACAATCCATGTCTCAAGGCTTAAAATCTTTCTTAAACCCGTCTCCTCCCGTTAATCTACACTGATTGAAGGGGATTTAACAGGTGACATCAATAAGGGGTCATAGCTTTCACCTGGATTCACCTGGTCAGTCTATGTCATGGAAAGAGCAGGTGTTCTTAATGTTTTGTACACTCGGTGTATAGTGAACTACTAGTGACCAGAGCCCTATTCCCTATATAGTGAACTACTAGTGACCAGAGCCCTATTCCCTATATAGTGAACTACTAGTGACCAGGGCCCTATTCCCTATATAGTGAACTACTAGTGACCAGAGCCCTATTCCCTATATAGTGAACTACTAGTGACCAGAGCCCTATTCCCTATATAGTGAACTACTTTAGACCAGAGCCCTATTCCCTATATAGTGAACTACTAGTGACCAGAGCCCTATTCCCTATATAGTGAACTACTAGTGACCAGGGCCCTATTCCCTATATAGTGAACTACTAGTGACCAGAGCCCTATTCCCTATATAGTGAACTACTAGTGACCAGAGCCCTATTCCCTATATAGTGAACTACTAGTGACCAGAGCCCTATTCCCTATATAGTGAACTACTAGTGACCAGAGCCCTATTCCCTATATAGTGAACTACTTTAGACCAGAGCCCTATTCCCTATATAGTGAACTACTAGTGACCAGAGCCCTATTCCCTATATAGTGAACTACTAGTGACCAGAGTCCTGTTCCCTATATAGTGAACTACTTTAGACCAGAGCCCTATTCCCTATATAGTGAACTACTAGTGACCAGAGCCCTATTCCCTATATAGTGAACTACTAGTGACCAGGGCCCTATTCCCTATATAGTGAACTACTAGTGACCAGAGCCTTATTCCCTATATAGTGAACTACTAGTGACCAGAGCCCTATTCCCTATATAGTGCACTACTAGTGACCAGAGCACTATTCCCTATATAGTGAAGTACTTTAGACCAGAGCCCTATTCCCTATATAGTGAACTACTAGTGACCAGAGTCCTATTCCCTATATAGTGAACTACTAGTGACCAGAGCCCTATTCCCTATATAGTGAACTACTTTAGACCAGAGCCCTATTCCCTATATAGTGAACTACTAGTGACCAGGGCCCTATTCCCTATATAGTGAACTACTAGTGACCAGAGCCTTATTCCCTATATAGTGAACTACTAGTGACCAGAGCCCTATTCCCTATATAGTGCACTACTAGTGACCAGAGCCCTATTCCCTATATAGTGAAGTACTTTAGACCAGAGCCCTATTCCCTATATAGTGAACTACTTTAGACCAGAGCCCTATTCCCTATATAGTGAACTACTTTAGACCAGAGCCCTATTCCCTATATAGTGAACTACTTTAGACCAGAGCCCTATTCCCTATATAGTGAACTACTAGTGACCAGAGCCCTATTCCCTATATAGTGAACTACTAGTGACCAGAGCCCTATTCCCTATATAGTGAACTACTAGTGCCCAGAGCCCTATTCCCTATATAGTGATCTACTAATGACCAGGGCCCTATTCCCTATATAGTGCACTACTAGTGACCAGAGCCCTATTCCCTATATAGTGAAGTACTTTAGACCAGAGCCCTATTCCCTATATAGTGAACTACTTTAGACCAGAGCCCTATTCCCTATATAGTGAACTACTTTAGACCAGAGCCCTATTCCCTATATAGTGAACTACTAGTGACCAGAGCCCTATTCCCTATATAGTGAACTACTAGTGACCAGAGCCCTATTCCCTATATAGTGAACTACTAGTGACCAGAGCCCTATTCCCTATATAGTGAACTACTAGTGCCCAGAGCCCTGTAGGACTCTTGTTAAAATAAGTTCACTATTTAGGGAATAGGGTTCTGGTCACTAGTAGTTCACTATATAGGGAATAGGGCTCTGGTCACTAGTAGTTCACTATATAGGGAATAGGGCTCTGGTCACTAGTAGTTCACTATATAGGGAACAGGGCTCTGGTCTAAAGTAGTTCACTATATAGGGAATAGGGCTCTGGTCACTAGTAGTTCACTATATAGGGAATAGGGCTCTGGTTTAAAGTAGTTCACTATATAGGGAATAGGGCCCTGGTCGCTAGTATTTCACTATATAGGGAATAGGGTGCCATTTGGGATGCATAGCCTCTCTCACTAACTAACTCGCGTCTCTTCCTCTGTCTGTCTGGGGTATAATGGTTATTTCCCATGGGGCTTTTCTTCTTTTCACTCCTTCACTTCCTGTTCCTGTGTGTTCTTCCTGTTTCCTGCCTGCAGCCGGGGGCGGGTCTTCCTGTAATAGTCCACTCCTCCTCAGAAAACAGAAAGGTGATTTAATAACTCTCTCTCTCTCCTGTGTACTGCTCCCTCTATCTAACACAGTGTTTCCCAAACGTCTCCTCCAGCAACCCCAGCCATTCAACATGTTTTCATGTATTCCTCAACTAGTTTCATGTATTCCTGGACTAGTTTTCATGTATTCCTGGACTAGTTTTCATGTATTCCTGGACTAGTTTCATGTATTCCTGGACTAGTTTTCATGTATTCCTGGACTAGTTTTCATGTATTCCTGGACTAGTTTCATGTATTCCTGGACTAGTTTCATGTATTCCTGGACTAGTTTTCGTGTATTCCTGGACTAGTTTCATGTATTCCTGGACTAGTTTTGATGTATTCCTGGACTAGTTTTGGTGTATTCCTGGACTAGTTTTGATGTATTCCTGGACTAGTTTTGATGTATTCCTGGACTAGTTTTGATGTATTCCTGGACTAGTTTTGATGTATTCCTGGACTAGTTTTGATGTATTCCTGGACTAGTTTTGATGTATTCCTGGACTAGTTTTGATGTATTCCTGGACTAGTTTTGGTGTATTCCTGGACTAGTTTTGATGTATTCCTGGACTAGTTTTGATGTATTCCTGGACTAGTTTTGGTGTATTCCTGGACTAGTTTTGATGTATTCCTGGACTAGTTTTGATGTATTCCTGGACTAGTTTTGGTGTATTCCTGGACTAGTTTTGATGTATTCCTGGACTAGTTTTGGTGTATTCCTGGACTAGTTTTGATGTATTCCTGGACTAGTTTTGATGTATTCCTGGACTAGTTTTGATGTATTCCTGGACTAGTTTTGATGTATTCCTGGACTAGTTTTGATGTATTCCTGGACTAGCACGTCTGATGACACTAAAGAAGAAGTTGGGCATCAGTTGATCAGTTGAATCAGGTTGTTTTAGCGAATAGTTGAAATACATGGAAGGACTTGGGGTCCCAGAGGAGAGGTTGGAGAACCATTGGTCAACCACAGCTTTCTCTAACGCTGCTGACTGGTCATGTTGAGACTGTGTTACAGTGGTCCTCTTTAACACAGCTTTCTCTAACGTTGCTGACTGGTCATGTTGAGACTGTGTTACAGTAGTCCTCTTTAACACAGCTTTCTCTAACGCTGCTGACTGGTCATGTTGAGACTGTGTTACAGTAGTCCTCTTTAACACAGCTTTCTCTAACGCTGCTGACTGGTCATGTTGAGACTGTGTTACAGTGGTCCTCTTTAACACAGCTTTCTCTAACGCTGCTGACTGGTCATGTTGAGACTGTTACAGTAGTCCTCTTTAACACAGCTTTCTCTAACGCTGCTGACTGGTCATGTTGAGACTGTGTTACAGTAGTCCTCTTTAACACAGCTTTCTCTAACGCTGCTGACTGGTCATGTTGAGACTGTTACAGTAGTCCTCTTTAACACAGCTTTCTCTAACGCTGCTGACTGGTCATGTTGAGACGTGTTACAGTAGTCCTCTTTAACACAGCTTTCTCTAACGCGCGCTGGCGTGGACTGGTCAGGCCTCCGCCCTACGCGCTGACGGCGTGGCTGTTACAGTAGTCCTCTTTAACACAGCTTTCTCTAACGCTGCTGACTGGTCATGTAGTGACTGTGTTACAGTAGTCCTCTTTAACACAGCTTTCTCTAACGCTGCTGACTGGTCATGTTGAGACTGTGTTACAGTAGTCCTCTTTAAAACAGCTTTCTCTAACGCTGCTGACTGGTCATGTTGAGACTGTGCTACAGTAGTCCTCTTTAGCACAGCTTTCTCTAACGCTGCTGACTGGTCATGTAGTGACTGTGTTACAGTGGTCCTCTTTAACACAGCTTTCTCTAACACTGCTGACTGGTCATGTAGTGACTGTGTTACAGTGGTCCTCTTTAACACAGCTTTCTCTAACGCTGCTGACTGGTCATGTTGAGACTGTGCTACAGTAGTCCTCTTTAACACAGCTTTCTCTAACGCTGCTGACTGGTCATGTTGAGACTGTGCTACAGTGGTCCTCTTTAACACAGCTTTCTCTAACGCTGCTGACTGGTCATGTTACAGTAGCTGTCTTCATCCTGTCTGTGTGTCCCAGGCAAAATGCTGTCGGGGGAGGAGGAGGGGTTGGAGGACGACCCTGAGAGGGCAGAGGTCACCACCGGGGCCTTTACAGGTGAGACACAACAGAATACAGGAACGTCACCATTCATATCACTCAAGCTCATTATTATTGTTGTTGTTATTTATTATTATTAATCATTATTAATATTGTTGTTATTGTTATTCATTATTAATCATTATTATTATTGTTGTTATTATTTCATTATGAAGTGTTTATTATTATTTGTAATTATGTATTGTTATTTAATTATGTATTGTTATTTAATTATGTATTGTTATTTAATTATGTATTGTTATTTAATTATGTATTGTTATTTCCAGGGGGCCAGCAAAATTAAGGCAGTTTATATACAATTTTAAAACATTACAATACATTCACAGATTTCACAACACACTGTGTGCCCTCGGGCCCCTACTCCACCGCTACCACATATCTACAGTACTAAATCCATGTGTATGTATAGTGTGTGTGTGTGTGTGTGTGTGTGTGTGTGTGTGTGTGTGTGTGTGTGTGTGTGTGTGTGTGTGTGTGTGTGTGTGTGTGTGTGTGTGTGTGTGTGTGTGTGTATGTATGTATGCATGTGTCTGTGCCAATGTTTGACACGACTGTACTTTCTCTGGACGTAGAAAATGCTTTTGATCGTGTTGAGTAGTAATACTTGTGGACAGTATTACACCATATGGGTCATAGATGTGATTCTAGAAAATAAAGGAAAGCCGCACACTCTAAGAGCTCAGATGCAAAAATGTAATCACCAACGTTTCGACAGCGAAGCTGTCTTCATCAGGGTATCATCAAACACTGCGAGATGAGTCATTTATATAGTGTCAAGAGACACACAGGTGTTTGTAATCATGGCCAAGTATGGCCTAATATCATTGGTTAACTGAAATATAAAAAAAAATGGCATACAAAGAACATACAAAAAGACAAACAAATGGATAGCATACGATCATAGCATTTGTAGTCTAAAATGTATCTAACAAACAATTACAATGGCAAAATCACAATTATCACAAGAATGGCTTCAGATCAAAGTCTATGTTGAGACCGAAGGGAGCAAGGCTCTTTAAATTAAAGATCCAGGCAGCCTCTCGTTTTAACAATAAATTATCAAGGTCACACCCTCTCCTAGGGAGGGTGACATGTTCGATACCAATATAACGCAGAGATGAAATCGGATGGTTTGCTTCCAAAAAGTGGGCCGCAACTGGGTAAGTTAAGTTTTTGCACCTAATGGTGCTACGATGCTCTGAGATACGTACTTTTAATTCACGCTTTGTTTTACCCACATAATTTTTACCACAAGGACAAGTTATAAGATAAATAACTGCCTTAGTGGAACACGTAATAACACCTTTAATTGGGATAGATTTCCCTGTTTGGGGGTGTTTGAAGGATCTACATTTATAAGTGCCATTGCATTGAGCACAGCCATTACACTTGTAATTTCCATCCAGTATGGGCGCAAATAGACGTTGTTCAGGAATATCTTGGGGTGGTAAATCAGAGTGTACCAATTGGTCTCTGAGATTTCTTCCCCGCGAGAATACGACCAGGGGAAGATCAGAAAACACATTAACTAGACTATCATCATATTTCAGAATGTGCCAATGTTTGTGAACGATTCCTTTAATTTGTTCAGAGCACTTTGAATAGCGGGTAGTGAGAACGCAAGAATGCCTCTTTTTGCGAGACTGACCTTGAAAAAGGTCATGTCTCGTTTTGTTTTGAATTTTCTCAATGGCAATATTAATCTGATCATTGTTGTACCCCCTCTCCTTGAACTTATCCTGAGTCTCAGCCATATTTCTGTCGAAATCTGATTGTTTAATACAAATTCTTTTGATTCGACAGAATTGGCTGTAGGGCAAACTATTTTTCAAGGGCAGTGGGTGACAACTATCAGCCCTCAACAAACTGTTACGATCAGTAGGTTTCCTGTAAAGATCAGTGTATAAAACATTATCTTCACACACGATCAGAAGATCAAGAAAACTGATTTGACGTGTATCAGATTGCATAGTAAATCTCAAATGTTCAGAACAGGAGTTAAGAAAAGCATAAAACGCCTGGAGCAGTTCTGCATCACCCCTCCATAGAACAAAAATATCGTCAATATACCGTTTCCAAATAATGATGTTAGGCAAGAAAACATTTTTGAGAGGGTTGAAAATGGATTGTTTCTCCATGTAACCCACATACAAATTAGCATAGTTAGGAGCCATGGGGGATCCCATAGCAGTACCCTTCGTCTGAATAAAGAAATCATTTAGAAACATGAAGTAGTTATGTGTGAGTACTATTTCAGCCAATGTTACAATGCAGGCACTGGAAGGTAGCTCATTAGGGTCACTTTGCAGAAGAAAATGTTCCATGGCTTCAATACCGCCCTCATGTGGAATATTTGTGTATAACGACTCAACATCAAAAGTAACTAACAAGGTGTTCTCAGGCAGAGGATCAAGAGATTCAATAATAGAGATCATACTGCTGGTGTCCTTTACAAAGGAGGGGAGCTGTTCTGCAAGTGGTCTAATAAAAAAATCCACAAAAGTAGATAGAGGGGCCGTTACTGCATCAATGCCCGCTACAATAGGGCGCCCTGGAGGGTTTGTAACATTCTTATGTAATTTCGGCAAAGTATAAAAAGTGGCAATTTTAGGGTGTTGAATGGCCAGAAAGTCATATTCTTTTTTAGTTATCTGACCAGAATTTAAATAACCATCTAGGACAGTAAAGATAGTATTCTGAAATTGGGAAGTAGGGTCACTTCTGAGTTTCTTGTAAAAGGTGTTGTCAAGCAGTTGTCTATGACACTCATTTACATAAGCTGTCCTATCCATGAGTACAACCGACCCACCCTTATCAGCAGGACGAATAAGGACTGACGTATCGGATTGTAAATCAAGCAAAGCTTGTTTTTCATCCTTAGATAAATTATGGAAAGATTTGAAGTCCTGTTTATTCTTAAGGAGATGAGCAACATCTTTTTCAACAAGTCTGCAATATGTCTCGATAGAGTGATTGCGATTGACTGGAGGTACAAAATAACTCTTGCTTCTAAAAGGAGTCGGTGTACGTACAGGTAAGTAACCTACTGGTTCAATAGAAGTGTCAGGATTAGGGGAGCTAAAGTATTCCCTTAAACGGATGTTTCTAAAAAACTTGAACATGTCTACCTTAACGTCAAAATCGTTACACTGTGTTGTAGGCACAAAAGATAACCCTTTATTAAGTAAAGAGACATGGGCAGGGCTCAATATCTTACTGATAAATTAAAGACACTCAGTCCCGTGGGTTCTGGGACCGTGTGAACGGTCTCCTCTGCCTCTGATAGTCGTTTCTTCTTACCCCGTCGGGTGCGGCATCTCGTCGATGCGCGTGCCTGCGGCCACCTGCGCCCTTCCGTTGGCCCAGTCTCTCGTTGAATAAAAAACTACCACTGGAAGCCGATGAGGCGCTGGTTGTAGAGTGTTGGTCAGACGGGTGTGGATCAAAGTAAGTGTCATCCCTTCTGCGTCTGCCATGGAGAGGAGGAGCAGGACCTCCTTTGTCAGGGTTTCTCCAGAAGTAGACTTTATCCTCGGCCTTATCTTTTTTGTCTTGGTTGAATTTCTTGATTTTAAGTTCCTTTATTTCTGTAGACAGCTTGTCCTGGAGCGCTTGGTTAGTTTTCATCAGTTCATTGAATATGACATCATCATTAACAGCTATTTGTAGAGCTGTGCGTTTGTCTTTAATCGTGTTATCCATTTCACTAAAATCCTTTTTCAACTGGTCAACAATTAATGTCATTAAATCAATAGAGCATTTGTTCAGGATGGCACACCAGCGCTCACAGAAATCATCTGTGCTCTGTCCCAATGATGGCTCTTTTTGCCACCTGAGTCCCCGTGGAATAATGCCTTGACGCACGTAATCACTAAGAGTGACTATATGTAAATGCGTTCTCGTCTGACGCTTAGATAAATATAACAGTTCTTTCGAGAGGTCAGAATTACCTCCCGGCATGTCAAAAAGGGACTCCGAAACAATGATTTTGTCACGTTCTTTTGTAAATGAGTGTCATAGACAACTGCTTGACAACACCTTTTACAAGAAACTCAGAAGTGACCCTACTTCCCAATTTCAGAATACTATCTTTACTGTCCTAGATGGTTATTTAAATTCTGGTCAGATAACTAAAAAAGAATATGACTTTCTGGCCATTCAACACCCTAAAATTGCCACTTTCTATACTTTGCCGAAATTACATAAGAATGTTACAAACCCTCCAGGGCGCCCTATTGTAGCGGGCATTGATGCAGTAACGGCCCCTCTATCTACTTTTGTGGATTTTTTTATTAGACCACTTGCAGAACAGCTCCCCTCCTTTGTAAAGGACACCAGCAGTATGATCTCTATTATTGAATCTCTTGATCCTCTGCCTGAGAACACCTTGTTAGTTACTTTTGATGTTGAGTCGTTATACACAAATATTCCACATGAGGGCGGTATTGAAGCCATGGAACATTTTCTTCTGCAAAGTGACCCTAATGAGCTACCTTCCAGTGCCTGCATTGTAACATTGGCTGAAATAGTACTCACACATAACTACTTCATGTTTCTAAATGATTTCTTTATTCAGACGAAGGGTACTGCTATGGGATCCCCCATGGCTCCTAACTATGCTAATTTGTATGTGGGTTACATGGAGAAACAATCCATTTTCAACCCTCTAAAAAATGTTTTCTTGCCTAACATCATTATTTGGAAACGGTATATTGACAATATTTTTGTTCTATGGAGGGGTGATGCAGAACTGCTCCAGGCGTTTTATGCTTTTCTTAACTCCTGTTCTGAACATTTGAGATTTACTATGCAATCTGATACACGTCAAATCAGTTTTCTTGATCTTCTGATCTTGTGTGAAGATAATGTTTTATACACTGATCTTTACAGGAAACCTACTGATCGTAACAGTTTGTTGAGGGCTGATAGTTGTCACCCACTGCCCTTGAAAAATAGTTTGCCCTACAGCCAATTCTGTCGAATCAAAAGAATTTGTATTAAACAATCAGATTTCGACAGAAATATGGCTGAGACTCAGGATAAGTTCAAGGAGAGGGGGTACAACAATGATCAGATTAATATTGCCATTGAGAAAATTCAAAACAAAACGAGACATGACCTTTTTCAAGGTCAGTCTCGCAAAAAGACGCATTCTTGCGTTCTCACTACCCGCTATTCAAAGTGCTCTGAACAAATTAAAGGAATCATTCACAAACATTGGCACATTCTGAAATATGATGATAGTCTAGTTAATGTGTTTTCTGATCTTCCCCTGGTCGTATTCTCGCGGGGAAGAAATCTCAGAGACCAATTGGTACACTCTGATTTACCACCCCAAGATATTCCTGAACAACGTCTATTTGCGCCCATACTGGATGGAAATTACAAGTGTAATGGCTGTGCTCAATGCAATGGCACTTATAAATGTAGATCCTTCAAACACCCCCAAACAGGGAAATCTATCCCAATTAAAGGTGTTATTACGTGTTCCACTAAGGCAGTTATTTATCTTATAACTTGTCCTTGTGGTAAAAATTATGTGGGTAAAACAAAGCGTGAATTAAAAGTACGTATCTCAGAGCATCGTAGCACCATTAGGTGCAAAAACTTAACTTACCCAGTTGCGGCCCACTTTTTGGAAGCAAACCATCCGATTTCGTCTCTGCGTTATATTGGTATCGAACATGTCACCCTCCCGAGGAGAGGGTGTGACCTTGATAATTTATTGTTGAAACGAGAGGCTGCCTGGATCTTTAATTTAAAGACCCTTGCTCCCTTCGGTCTCAACATAGACTTTGATCTGAAGCCATTCTTGTGATTATTGTGATTTTGCCATTGTAATTGTTTGTTAGATACATTTTAGACTACAAATGCTATGATCGTATGCTATCCATTTGTTTGTCTTTTTGTATGTTCTTTGTATGCCATTTTTTAAAATATTTGAGTTAACCAATGATATTAGGCCATACTTGGCCATGATTACAAACACCTGTGTGTCTCTTGACACTATATAAATGACTCATCTCGCAGTGTTTGATGATACCCTGATGAAGACAGCTTCGCTGTCGAAACGTTGGTGATTACATTTTTGCATCTGAGCTCTTAGAGTGTGCGGCTTTCCTTTATTTTCTAGTGTTCTACTCCGCTAGCCAGCACCTCGCCTTTAAAGGTGTGCGTTTCTCTTTTTTCTAGATTATTCATAGATGTGATTCAACTTCTATATGCCAAATTCTTACTGCTATGCTTGTGACTGGCAACAATTTGCTCCGTCCATTTTGCCTCTATCCCGTGGCACACGGCAGGGCTGTCCGCTCTCTCCTCTGTTATTTGCCTTATCTTTAGAAGCTGTTGTCCAGACTGTCCGCCGATCCACTCTTCACGCACCGGTCATTACACATGACACTAAGCATTACATCTCCCTATATGCAGATTACATTTAGCCAGCCCTCCAAAATACAAAACAATCTCTACCTCATATTCTTGACATCTTTAATGAATTTAGCTCAATTTTCAGGCTATAAAATCAACTGGGTCAAGTCTGCTCTTTTACCTCTAATTAACATGGGAGATTATCCAGCACTCGGTACCCCTGTAGTAAAACAGTTTACATACCTGGGAGTTGATATCTACCCCACAATCAAACCCATAATTACAACAATATTCTCACGTGGTGTCAGATCTCCGAAGATGGACAAAATTTCCAAATTAATTCCAGTCACGAATCTCTATTATGAAGATGAACATCCTTCAACGCCTTTTCAACGTTTTGAGCTCTGTGCTCCCTCTGTCACCACCGACTGGATATTGGAAGAAATTACACTCCTCAGTCTCTAAATGTGTCTGGCAAAGTAAACCTCTTTGCGTTTTAAACGACTGACCCTGAAAAAGGCAAAAGAGCGTAGGTGGCCAAGGCCTTCCAAAATTTGGAAGTATTCTAGTCATTTGTTCTTCGCCCTCTCGCCACGTGATTTGATCCAGATGTCCAGGTGCCCCTCGGCGTTCCATAGAGGAGAACCTACACAGGTTGCAGGATCTAGATGTCGAGGTGCCTCGGCGTTCCATAGAGGAGAACCTACACAGGTTGCAGGATCTAGATGTCCAGGTGCCTCGGCGTTCCATAGAGGAGAACCTACACAGGTTGCAGGATCTAGATATCCAGGTGTCTTGGCGTTCCATAGAGGATAACCTACACAGGTTGCAGGATCTGGACCGCTCTGACATTTCCTAGAGATACTCTATCAACAACATTTGGTGTCTTAATAACACATAGGCCATCTCTGTCTGGCGCACCTTCCGAAAAGTTATCTGAAACCAAAATCAATTCGCTCACAATCCTACTCCTTTGTTCCACGATTAGGATCTATGTTTTTTTTTTGGGGGGGATGTGTGACGTCCTATATCCTTCCATCAGTGGAGTGACGAGGGTGGGGGGTCAGAGGGTTAATGTGACTCATTAGTGTTTTCTTTGTACTCCTCTGTCAATATAAATGACATGAAAAAAAGATTTAATCCCCCAAATATAATACTGGATCTAACCCTTACTAACTGAAAACTACAAATACTCAAACCAGGGTTGTATTCATTAGGGCATGCACCAAAAAATAACCAAATCATTTCAACCTCTTTTCATCTGACCCTGGAGTACTATTTGATCATACAATAGGCTTGAGCAGGGTATGGCATACTAACCCCTGTTTGTTTTATTGAAAGATGAGGTTGAGAGAGGGTGATGGTTTAATGTGTCTCCCACCTTGACTCAGCCTCTGTCGTGGGCGCCGACGCCACCGCCCAGGTGGTCGACATCATTACCCAGCAGCCCCGTTCCTCACAGCATGCTCTGCAGCCTGGCGAGTCCGTGGACCTCAGTGGTGCCGCCTCGGAACAAGGAACGACTGCCCTCGGGACCTCCGGAACCATCTCCGGCGGCGAGGGAGGGGCGGGGACTCCTGAGTCGCCCAATGACAACGCAGTGGATGAGGACATGCTCAGCCACAGCTCCAGCGGGGCTAACGTTACCCCGGAAACGGCCGACTACGCCACACCGGAGAACGCGGAGATGCCCGACGGGCCCTTGCTGGGTCCCCTAGGGGACCCCTCGCTGCCCCCGAGCGCCGACTCATCACAGACCACCACAGAGGGGCCGGACTCGGCCGTCACGCCTTCAGACGTCGCTGAACTCGTAAGTCTGTCTGCCATGTAGGAGTTAGATTTATTATTAATAGAGAAGTATTTTGATTGATTTACTAGAAGCGAACACACTCGATTGTCCTCCGATGTTGCTGATCTGGGGGATTAGAGATTGGAGCTAACCATAGAATTAGACTCAGTAGAATGAACAAGGTTTCCCAGACCATGGAGCTAACCATAGAATTAGACTCAGTAGAATGGACAAGGTTTCCCAGACCATGGAGCTAACCATAGAATTAGACTCAGTAGAATGGACAAGGTTTCCCAGACCATGGAGCTAACCATAGAATTAGACTCAGTAGAATGGACAAGGTTTCCCAGACCATGGAGCTAACTATAGAATTAGACTCAGTAGAATGGACAAGGTTTCCCAGACCATGGAGCTAACCATAGAATTAGACTCAGTAGAATGGACAAGGTTTCCCAGACCATGGAGCTAACCATAGAATTAGACTCAGTAGAATGAACAAGGTTTCCCAGACCATGGAGCTAACCATAGAATTAGACTCAGTAGAATGGACAAGGTTTCCCAGACCATGGAGCTAACTATAGAATTAGACTCAGTAGAATGGACAAGGTTTCCCAGACCATGGAGCTAACCATAGAATTAGACTCAGTAGAATGGACAAGGTTTCCCAGACCATGGAGCTAACCATAGAATTAGACTCAGTAGAATGGACAAGGTTTCCCAGACCATGGAGCTAACCATAGAATTAGACTCAGTAGAATGGACAAGGTTTCCCAGACCATGGAGCTAACCATAGAATTAGACCCAGTAGAATGGACAAGGTTTCCCAGACCATGGAGCTAACCATAGAATTAGACTCAGTAGAATGGACAAGGTTTTCCAGACCATGGAGCTAACCATAGAATTAGACTCAGTAGAATGGACAAGGTTTCCCAGACCATGGAGCTAACCATAGAATTAGACTCAGTAGAATGAACAAGGTTTCCCAGACCATGGAGCTAACCATAGAATTAGACTCAGTAGAATGAACAAGGTTTCCCAGACCATGGAGCTAACCATAGAATTAGACTCAGTAGAATGGACAAGGTTTCCCAGACCATGGAGCTAACCATAGAATTAGACCCAGTAGAATGGACAAGGTTTCCCAGACCATGGAGCTAACCATAGAATTAGACTCAGTAGAATGGACAAGGTTTCCCAGACCATGGAGCTAACCATAGAATTAGACTCAGTAGAATGGACAAGGTTTCCCAGACCATGGAGCTAACCATAGAATTAGACTCAGTAGAATGGACAAGGTTTCCCAGACCATGGAGCTAACCATAGAATTAGACCTAGTAGAATGAACAAGGTTTCCCAGACCATGGAGCTAACCATAGAATTAGACTCAGTAGAATGGACAAGGTTTCCCAGACCATGGAGCTAACCATAGAATTAGACTCAGTAGAATGAACAAGGTTTCCCAGACCATGGAGCTAACCATAGAATTAGACTCAGTAGAATGAACAAGGTTTCCCAGACCATGGAGCTAACCATAGAATTAGACTCAGTAGAATGGACAAGGTTTCCCAGACCATGGAGCTAACCATAGAATTAGACCTAGTAGAATGAACAAGGTTTCCCAGACCATGGAGCTAACCATAGAATTAGACCTAGTAGAATGAACAAGGTTTCCCAGACCATGGAGCTGAACATAGAATTAGACTCAGTAGAATGCAGCGAACCCATCAGTGTTCAGGTTTCTGGTTGGGACCCACTAAATGCCGTTGTTGCATGTGTTAAACACTGAGGCTCACAATTGTTGGCGTAACGTTGCTTTGAATGGGAATGTCCGTTCTTCTAACTCTAATTCTATGGTCTGCCCTCCTCCCCACCCCCCACCCCGTGACACGCAGTCGCGTTCGCGGTTGCCACGGGTGATGGTGGAGCCGCCGTTTGAGGCCCCTCCCTCTCCGACCTCCACCGAGGGTCCAGACGCTTCCGACAGCGACTCTTCCGTCTACTCCTCCTCTTCCTCCTCTACCTCCTCCGCTGCTGCTGCTTCTTCTTCTTCCTCCCTCTCTTCTGGCGCCGACGCTTCCTCTAGCGGTAGTAGCAAGGTGATTGGCTGATTGGTTGATGATGTCAGAGGGGAGGGGGAAGGGAATACCTGGCTGTAGTTCCGTTTTGTTCGTCACTCTCGTCCGTCCGAACCCGCCCCCCTTTCCTTAAGACCGGTACGTGCACTCTACTCCCCCCTCTCTCGTTTCCATGGCAATCTGGAGTCAGGGATTTAACCCCTCCTGATTGGTTGCTTTCCCAATCCTTCTTGTTTGGTGATTATTAGTTTTCTTAGAAAGATGAAACTCTTCAGAAATCTAAAACTAATCCCCCTCTCCTTCCCCCTCTCCCCTCGCTCCCCCTCTCCTTCCCCCTCTCCCCTCGCTCCCCCTCTCCTTCCCCCTCTCCCCTCGCTCCCCCTCTCCTTCCCCCTCTCCCCTCGCTCCCCCTCTCCTTCCCCCTCTCCCCTCGCTCCCCCTCTCCTTCCCCCTCTCCCCTCGCTCCCCCTCTCCTTCCCCCTCTCCCCTCACTCCCCCTCTCCTTCCCCCTCTCCTTCCCCCTCTCCCCTCGCTCCCCCTCTCCTTCCCCCTCTCCCCTCGCTCCCCCTCTCCTTCCCCCTCTCCCCTCGCTCCCCCTCTCCTTCCCCCTCTCCCCTCGCTCCCCCTCTCCCCTCTCCCCTCGCTCCCCCTCTCCCCTCTCCCCTCGCTCCCCCTCTCCTTCCCCCTCTCCCCTCGCTCCCCCTCTCCTTCCCCCTCTCCCCTCGCTCCCCCTCTCCTTCCCCCTCTCCCCTCGCTCCCCCTCTCCTTCCCCCTCTTCCCTCGCTCCCCCTCTCCTCCCCTCCTTCCCCTCGCTCCCCCTCTCCTCCCCTCCTTCCCCTCCTTCCCCCTCTCCTCCCCTCGTTCCCCCTCTCCCCCTCTCCTCCCCTCGCTCCCCCTCTCCTCCCCCCCTTCCCCCTCTCCTCCCCTCCTTCCCCCTCTCCTCCCCTCTCCCCTCCTTCCCCCTCTCCTCCCCTCTTCCCTTGCTCCCCCTCTCCTCCCCTCGCTCCCCCTCTCCTCCCCCCCTTCCCCCTCTCCTCCCCTCGCTCCCCCTCTCCTCCCCTCCTTCCCCCTCTCCCCTCCTTCCCCTCCTCCCCCCTCTCCTCCCCTCCTTCCCCCTCTCCCCTCCTTCCCCCTCTCCTCCCCTCCTTCCCCCCTTGCTCCCCCTCTCCTGATCTAGTTATCTCTCTGCTTTTCTCTTGTGTTTTCTCTTGTTGGACTATGGAGTGAGTTCTGTAGGAACTGTTAATAACCCACATCATGGTTCCTCCTTTGTGCAGGTTGACTCAAACCCAGTTCAGTGTTTTAGTTATAGGGTTGCAAAAATCTGCAGACTTTTCCTGAAATCCTGGACGGGAAGATTTCCTGCTTATTCCCCTCTGATTCCGGGAATCTTCCAACTGGGATTTTGGGAAAACCTGGGAATTTAGGAAAAGTTGCCATAATTTTGCTTCCCAATTTAGAGATCTACCAATGTCCCCTGAATGCTACTCAATCCCAAAGGATGTTAAGCAGTAGACTGGTTATACCTTGTGGTTATACCCGGTAGACTGTGGTTATACCCTGCTGTTATACCCAGTAGACTGTGGTTATACCCTGCTGTTATACCCGGTAGACTGTGGTTATACCCGGTAGACTGTGGTTATACCCGGTAGACTGTGGTTATACCCGGTAGACTGTGGTTATACCCTGCTGTTATACCCGGTAGACTGTGGTTATACCCGGTAGACTGTGGTTATACCCGGTAGAGTGTGGTTATACCCGGTAGACTGGGTTTATACCCGGTAGAAGGTGGTTATACCCGGTAGACTGCGGTTATACCCTGTAGAAGGTTGTTACCTAACCAGCTGATTGTTGCCAGTAACTATGAAGACAGTAGACGTGTTCTTGTCTGCTGAACCAACATACTGGACTGGTTAAGTGTTGATTAATGAACCTCAGTCACTGATGTCTGTCTCTGTGTCTGTCTCTGTCTGTCTGTCTCTGTGTCTGTCTGTCTGTCTGTCTCTGTCTCTCTCTCTGTGTCTGTCTCTGTCTCTCTGTGTCTGTCTCTGTCTCTCTGTGTCTGTCTCTGTCTCTCTGTGTCTGTCTCTGTCTCTCTGTGTCTGTCTCTGTCTCTGTCTCTCTGTGTCTGTCTCTGTCTCTGTGTCTGTCTGTCTCTCTGTGTCTGTCTGTCTCTCTGTGTCTGTCTGTCTCTCTGTGTCTGTCTGTCTCTCTGTGTCTGTCTGTCTCTCTGTGTCTGTCTGTCTCTCTGTGTCTGTCTGTCTCTCTGTGTCTGTCTGTCTCTCTGTGTCTGTCTGTCTCTCTGTGTCTGTCTGTCTCTCTGTGTCTGTCTGTCTCTCTGTGTCTGTCTGTCTCTCTGTGTCTGTCTGTCTCTCTGTGTCTGTCTGTCTCTCTGTGTCTGTCTGTCTCTCTGTGTCTGTCTGTCTCTCTGTGTCTGTCTCTCTGTGTCTGTCTGTCTCTCTGTGTCTGTCTGTCTCTCTGTGTCTGTCTGTGTCTCTGTGTCTGTCTGTCTCTCTGTGTCTGTTTCTCTGTCTGTCTGTGTGTGTGTGTGTGTGTGTGTGTGTGTGTGTGTGTGTGTGTGTGTGTGTGTGTGTGTAGGTGTTGGACACCAGTGAGAGCCTGTATTCAGGGATGCAGATTGGAACTTTACAGGATGAGGAAGAAGAGGGAGCCGTACCTTCATCACACCCTGAACCCTTCTCCCAGTCCACACTGGGTACGACACACTACACGCGTTCTAAACACACACACACATGTTACATACAGTCACACACACACACCCTGACGTTGTTGTTGTTGTCGTAGCTCTGAGTAGACCCCACCTCCTAGAGGGCAGAGGTCACAACAGACAGGCCTCAGACAGCAGTGTGGATCACTTCATACCAAAGGAGGAACCAGCGGAGAACACAGAGCTGGAGAACAAGGTACACACACACACACACACACACAGACACAAACACACACACACACACACACACACAGAGAGAGACACGGACGCACACCGTACTGCACCTTTACACCGTTACCACCGTTACTACCACCTATACACCGTTACCACCGTTACTACCACCTATACACCTTTACACCGTTACCACCGTTACTACCACCTATACACCTTTACACCGTTACCACCGTTACTACCACCTATACACCGTTACCACCGTTACTACCACCTATACACCTTTACACCGTTACCACCGTTACTACCACCTATACACCTTTACACCGTTACCACCGTTACTACCACCTATACACCTTTACACCGTTACTACCGTTACTACCACCTATACACCTTTACACCGTTACTACCGTTACTACCACCTTTACACCGTTACCACCGTTACTACCACCTATACACCTTTACACCGTTACCACCGTTACTACCACCTATACACCTTTACACCGTTACTACCGTTACTACCACCTATACACCGTTACCACCGTTACTACCACCTATACACCTTTACACCGTTACCACCGTTACTACCACCTATACACCTTTACACCGTTACTACCGTTACTACCACCTATACACCTTTACACCGTTACTACCGTTACTACCACCTATACACCGTTACCACCGTTACTACCACCTATACACCTTTACACCGTTACAGACAAACATGGATCAGTCTTTGGGTGACAGTATGTTATTTATAAACTGAAGAGATTTAAAGTTTATAATATCTTATATAGTCTCCTAATGACGTCAGGTAAACCCCCACTAATTTATAATATCTTATATAGTCTCTTAATGACGTCAGGTAAACCCCCACTAATTTATAATATCTTATATAGTCTCCTAATGACGTCAGGTAAACCCCCACTAATTTATAATATCTTATATAGTCTCTTAATGACGTCAGGTAAACCCCCACTAATTTATAATATCTTATATAGTCTCCTAATGACGTCAGGTAAACCCCCACTAATTTATAATATCTTATATAGTCTCCTAATGACGTCAGGTAAACCCCCACTAATTTATAATATCTTATATAGTCTCCTAATGACGTCAGGTAAACCCCCACTAATTTATAATATCTTATATAGTCTCCTAATGACGTCAGGTAAACCCCCACTAATTTATAATATCTTATATAGTCTCCTAATGACGTCAGGTAAACCCCCACTAATTTATATCTTATATAGTCTGCCAATGACGTTAGATTAAACCCCCACTAATTTATAATATCTTATATAGTCTCCTAATGACGTCAGGTAAACCCCCACTAATTTATAATATCTTATATAGTCTCTTAATGACGTCAGGTAAACCCCCACTAATTTATAATATCTTATATAGTCTGCCAATGACGTTATATAGTCTCCTAATGACGTTAGATTAAACCCCCACTAATTTATAATATCTTATACAGTCTGACTGGTTGTGATTGATTCCACATTTGTCATTTCTGATTGGCTAATGTTGTTGTCAGTCTTATTTTGACTGGTTGTGATTGGTTAATTGTTGTTTCATCCCCCAGCCATCGAGGATAAAGGGTCCGATTGGCCACTACACAGACCAAGGGGCGGAGCCACTGGTTCACTGTGTACGACTCCTTTCTGCCTCCTTCCTGCTGACTGGACAGAAGAATGGTACGGGACCTGTGTGTGTCTCTGACCTGTGTGTGTCTCTGAACTGTGTGTGTCTCTGACCTGTGTGTGTCTCTGACCTGTGTGTGTCTCTGACCTGTGTGTGTGTGTGTGTGTGTGTGTGTGTGTGTGTGTGTGTGTGTGTGTGTGTGTGTGTGTGTGTGTGTGTGTGTGTGTGTGTGTCTCTCTCTGACCTGTGTGTGTGTGTGTGTCTCTCTGACCTGTGTGTGTGTGTGTCTCTCTGACCTGTGTGTGTGTGTGTGTGTGTGTGTCTGACCTGTGTGTGTGTGTGTGTGTGTGTGTCTGACCTGTGTGTGTGTGTGTGTGTCTGACCTGTGTGTGTGTGTGTCTGACCTGTGTGTGTGTGTGTGTCTGACCTGTGTGTGTGTGTGTCTGACCTGTGTGTGTGTGTGTGTCTGACCTGTGTGTGTGTGTGTGTCTCTCTGACCTGTGTGTGTGTCTGACCTGTGTGTGTGTGTGTCTGACCTGTGTGTGTGTGTCTGACCTGTGTGTGTGTGTCTGACCTGTGTGTGTGTGTCTGACCTGTGTGTGTGTGTCTCTCTGACCTGTGTGTGTGTGTCTCTCTGACCTGTGTGTGTGTGTGTGTGTGTGTCTGACCTGTATGTGTGTGTGTCTGACCTGTATGTGTGTGTGTCTGACCTGTGTGTGTGTCTCTCTGACCTGTGTGTGTGTCTGACCTGTGTGTGTGTGTGTCTGACCTGTGTGTGTGTGTGTGTGTCTCTCTGACCTGTGTGTGTGTGTCTCTCTGACCTGTGTGTGTGTGTCTCTCTGACCTGTGTGTGTGTCTGACCTGTGTGTGTGTGTGTGTGTCTCTCTGACCTGTGTGTGTGTCTGACCTGTGTGTGTCTCTGAACTGTGTGTGTCTCTGACCTGTGTGTGTCTCTGACCTGTGTGTGTCTCTGACCTGTGTGTGTCTCTGAACTGTGTGTGTCTCTGACCTGTGTGTGTCTCTGACCTGTGTGTGTCTCTGACCTGTGTGTGTGTGTGTGTGTGTGTGTGTGTGTGTGTGTGTGTGTGTGTGTGTGTGTGTGTGTGTGTGTGTGTGTCTCTCTGACCTGTGTGTGTGTGTGTCTCTCTGACCTGTGTGTGTGTGTGTGTGTGTGTGTCTGACCTGTGTGTGTGTGTGTGTGTGTGTGTCTGACCTGTGTGTGTGTGTGTGTGTCTGACCTGTGTGTGTGTGTGTCTGACCTGTGTGTGTGTGTGTGTCTGACCTGTGTGTGTGTGTGTCTGACCTGTGTGTGTGTGTGTGTCTGACCTGTGTGTGTGTGTGTGTCTCTCTGACCTGTCTGTGTGTCTGACCTGTGTGTGTGTGTGTCTGACCTGTGTGTGTGTGTCTGACCTGTGTGTGTGTGTCTGACCTGTGTGTGTGTGTCTCTCTGACCTGTGTGTGTGTGTCTCTCTGACCTGTGTGTGTGTGTGTGTCTGACCTGTATGTGTGTGTGTCTGACCTGTATGTGTGTGTGTCTGACCTGTGTGTGTGTCTCTCTGACCTGTGTGTGTGTCTGACCTGTGTGTGTGTGTGTCTGACCTGTGTGTGTGTGTGTGTGTCTCTCTGACCTGTGTGTGTGTGTCTCTCTGACCTGTGTGTGTGTGTCTCTCTGACCTGTGTGTGTGTCTGACCTGTGTGTGTGTGTGTGTGTCTCTCTGACCTGTGTGTGTGTGTCTGACCTGTGTGTGTGTGTGTGTGTGTGTGTGTGTGTGTGTGTGTGTGTGTGTGTGTGTGTGTCTGACCTGTGTGTGTGTGTCTGACCTGTGTGTGTGTGTGTGTCTCTCTGACCTGTGTGTGTGTCTGACCTGTGTGTGTGTGTGTGTCTGACCTGTGTGTGTGTGTGTGTGTGTGTGTGTGTGTGTGTGTGTGTGTCTCTCTGACCTGTGTGTCTCTCTGACCTGTGTGTCTCTCTGACCTGTGTGTGTGTGTGTCTGACCTGTGTGTGTGTGTGTGTCTGACCTGTGTGTGTGTGTGTGTCTGACCTGTGTGTGTGTGTCTCTCTGACCTGTGTGTGTGTGTGTCTCTCTGACCTGTGTGTGTGTGTGTGTGTGTGTCTGACCTGTGTGTGTGTGTGTCTGACCTGTGTGTGTGTATCTGACCTGTGTGTCTGACCTGTGTGTGTGTGTGTGTGTCTCTCTGACCTGTGTGTGTGTGTGTGTCCGATCTGTGTGTGTGTGTGTCTGACCTGTGTGTGTGTGTCTGACCTGTGTGTGTGTGTGTGTGTGTGTGTGTGTGTGTCTCTCTCTCTGACCTGTGTGTGTGTGTGTGTCTCTCTGACCTGTGTGTGTGTGTGTGTCTGACCTGTGTGTGTGTGTGTCTGACCTGTGTGTGTGTGTGTGTCTGACCTGTGTGTGTGGTGTGTGTGTGTGTGTGTGTGTGTGTGTGTGTGTGTGTGTGTGTGTGTGTGTGTGTCTCTGACCTGTGTGTCTCTCTGACCTGTGTGTGTGTGTGTGTCTCTCTGACCTGTGTGTCTCTCTGACCTGTGTGTCTCTCTGACCTGTGTGTGTGTGTGTGTGTGTGTGTGTGTGTGTGTGTGTGTGTGTGTGTGTGTGTGTGTGTGCAGGGCTGGTCTCTGATAAAGAGGTCCGTGTCAGTGTGAAGGTTCTAGCAGTCAGCTGTATTGGAGCAGCAGCTGCTCTTCATCCTGAAGTCTTCTTCAACTCTCTGTACCTGGAACCACTGGAGGGAGTTTCACAGCAGGGTAGGAACACTACTACACACACTACTACTACACACACTACTACTACACACACTACTACTACACACCACTACTACACACCACTACTACACACCACTACTACACACTACTACTACACACACTACTACACACACTACTACTACACACACTACTACTACACACTACTACTACACACACTACTACTACACACACTACACTACTACACACTACTACTACTACACACACTACTACTACACTACTACTACTACACACACTACTACTACACACACCACTACTACACACACTACTACTACACACACTACTACTACACACACTACTACTACTATACACCACTATCATACACACTACTACACTACACCACTACTACACCACTACTACTACTACACACACTACGACTACACACCACTACTACTACTATACACTACTACACACCACTACTACTACTACACACCACTACTACTACTACTACACACACTACGACTACACACCACTACTACTACTATACACTACTACACACCACTACTACTACTACACACCACTACTACTACTATACACTACTACACACCACTACTATACACACACCACTACTATACACACACCACTACTATACACACCACTACTACACACCACTACTACACACACTACTACACACACACCACTACTACACACACACACCACTACTACTACTACTACTACTACACACTACTACACACTACTACACACACACTACTACTACACACACTACTACTACACACTACTACACACTACTACTACACACTACTACACACCACTACTACACACTACTACACACTACTACACACTACTACTACTACACACTACTACTACACACCACTACTACACACTACTACACACACTACTACTACTACACACACTACTACACACCACTACTACACACTACTACTACACACACACACTACTACTACACACACACACTACTACTACACACACTACTACTACACACTCCCACACACACTACTACACACCACCACCACCACTACTACTACTACACACACACACTACTACTACACACTACTACTACTACTACACACACACACTACTACACACACTACTACTACACACCACTACTACACACACACTACTACACACTACTACACACTACTACTACACACACACTACACACACACTACTACTACACACACTACTACTACACACACTACTACACACCACTACTACACACTACTACTACACACACACACTACTACTACACACACACACTACTACTACACACACTACTACACACACTCCCACACACACTACTACACACCACCACCACCACTACTACTACTACACACACTACTACTACACACTACTACTACTACTACACACACACACTACTACACACACTACTACTACACACCACTACTACACACACACTACTACACACTACTACTACACACACACTACACACACACTACACACACACTACTACTACACTACTACTACACACCACTACTACACACCACTACTACTACACACTACTACTACACACACTACTACACACTACTACTACACACACTACTACACACACACTACTACTACACACACACTACTACTACACACTACTACTACTACACACACACACTACTACACACACTACTACTACACAACACTACTACACAAACACTACTACACACTACTACTACACACTACTACTACACACTATTACACACTACTACTACACACTACTACTACACACAACACTACTACACACAACACTACTACACACACACTACTACACACCACTACTACTACTACACACTACTACACACACTACACTACTACACACTACTACTACACACTACTACTACACACACTACACACACACTACTACACACTACTACTACACACTACTACTACACACAACACTACTACACACCACTACTACTACACACTACTACTACACACACTACACTACTACTACACACACACTACTACTACACACACTACTACTACACACACTACTACTACACACACTACTACTACACACAACTACTACTACACACCACTACTACACACCACTACTACTACACACTACTACTACACACACTACTACACACACTACTACTACACACACTACTACTACACACTACTACTACACACACTACTACTACACACACTACACTACTACACACTACTACTACTACACACACTACTACTACTACTACTACACACACTACTACTACACACACCACTACTACACACACTACTACTACACACACTACTACTACTACACACTACTACACACCACTACTACTACTACACACCACTACTACTACTACTACACACACTACGACTACACACCACTACTACTACTATACACTACTACACACCACTACTACTACTACACACCACTACTACTACTATACACTACTACACACCACTACTATACACACACCACTACTATACACACACCACTACTATACACACCACTACTACACACCACTACTACACACACTACTACACACACACCACTACTACACACACACACCACTACTACACACACACTACTATACACACACCACTACTATACACACCACTACTACACACACTACTACTACACACACTACTACTACACACCACTACTATACACACACTACTACTACACACACTACTACACACACACACCACTACTACTATACACTACTACACACCACTACTACTACTACACACCACTACTACTACTACACACACTACGACTACACACCACTACTACTACTATACACTACTACACACCACTACTACTACTACACACCACTACTACTACTATACACTACTACACACCACTACTATACACACACCACTACTATACACACACCACTACTATACACACCACTACTACACACCACTACTACACACACTACTACTACACACACTACTACTACACACACTACTACTACACACACTACTACACACACTACTACTACACACTACTACTACACACACTACTACTACACACACTACTACTACACACTACTACTACACACACTACTACTACACACACTACTACTACACACACTACTACTACTACACACACTACTACACACTACTACTACACACACTACTACTACACACACTACACACACTACTACTACACACACTACTACTACACACACTACTACTACACACACTACTACTACACACACTACTACTACACACACTACTACTACACACTACTACTACACACCACCACCACTACTACTACTACTACACACACTACTACTACACACACTACTACTACACACCTACTACTACACACACTACTACTACACACACTACTACTACACACACTACTACTACACACACTACTACTACACACACTACTACTACACACACTACTACTACTACTACACACACTACTACTACTACACACACTACTACTACTACACACACTACTACTACACACACTACTACTACACACACCACTACTACTACTACTACACACACACACTACTACTACACACTACTACTACACACACTACACACACTACTACTACACACACTACTACTACACACACTACTACTACACACACTACTACTACACACACTACTACTCCACCACACCACACTACTACTACTACACCACTACTACTACACACACTACTACTACACACCCTACTACTACACACACTACTACTACACACACCACTACTACACACACACACACACACTACTACTACACACACTACTACACACTACTACTACACACCACTACTACACACACTAGTACACACTACTACACACTACTACACACACCACCACCACCACTACTACTACACACTACTACACACTACTACACACTACTACTACACACACTACTACTCACACACTACTACTACACACACTACTACTACACACACTACTACTACACACTACTACTACACACTACTACACACACACTACTACACACACACTACACACTACTACACACCACTACTACACACTACTACTACACACACACTACTACACACTACCACCACCACTACTACTACTACTACACACTACTACACACTACTACACACTACTACACACACACTACTACTACACACTACTACTACACAAACTACACCACACTACTACTACACACACTACACACACACTACTACTACACTACACTACACACACTACTACACACCACTACTACACACCACTACTACTACACACACTACTACACACACTACCACTACTACACACCACTACTACACACTACTACTACACACACACTACTACACACTACCACCACCACTACTACTACTACTACACACTACTACACACTACTACACACACACTACTACTACACACACTACTACTACACACTACTACACACTACTACTACACACTACTACACACCACTACTACACACTACTACACACTACTGCACACTACTACTACTACACACTACTACTACACACCACTACTACACACTACTACACACACACTACTACTACACACACTACTACACACCACTACTACACACTACTACTACACACACACACTACTACTACACACACACACTACTACTACACACACTACTACACACACTCCCACACACACTACTACACACCACCACCACCACTACTACTACTACCACACACACTACTACTACACACTACTACTACTACTACACACACACACTACTACACACACTACTACTACACACCACTACTACACACACACTACTACACACTACTACTACACACACACTACACACACACTACTACTACACTACTACTACACACACTACTACACACCACTACTACACACTACTACTACACACACACACTACTACTACACACACACACTACTACTACACACACTACTACACACACTCCACACACACTACTACACACCACCACCACCACTACTACTACTACACACACACACTACTACTACACACTACTACTACTACTACACACACACACTACTACACACACTACTACTACACACCACTACTACACACACACTACTACACACTACTACTACACACACACTCACCACTACACACACTACTACTACACACTACTACACACCACTACTACACACCACTACTACTACACACTACTACTACACACACTACTACACACCACCACCACCACCACTACTACTACTACACACACACACTACTACTACACACTACTACTACTACACACACACACTACTACACACACTACTACTACACAAACACTACTACACACTATTACACACTACTACTACACACTACTACTACACACAACACTACTACACACAACACTACTACACACCACTACTACTACTACACACTACTACTACACACACTACTACACACACTACACTACTACACACTACTACTACACACTACTACTACACACACTACACACACACTACTACACACTACTACTACACACTACTACTACACACAACACTACTACACACCACTACTACTACACACTACTACTACACACACTACACTACTACTACACACCACTACTACTACACACACCACTACTACACACACTACTACTACACACACTACTACTACTACACACCACTACTACACACCACTACTACACACCACTACTACTACACACTACTACTACACACACTACTACACACACTACTACTACACACACTACTACTACACACTACTACTACACACACTACTACTACACACACTACTACACACCACTACCACCACCACTACTACTACTACACACACACACTACTACTACACACTACTACTACTACACACACACTACTACACACACTACTACTACACAACACTACTACACACTATTACACACTACTACTAACTACTACACACACTACTACTACACACACTACTACTACACACCACTACTACACACCACTACTACACACCACTACTACACACTACTACTACACACACTACTACACACACTACTACTACACACACTACTACTACACACTACTACTACACACACTACTACTACACACACTACACTACTACACACTACTACTACTACACACACTACTCACACTACTACTACACACCACTACTACACACCACTACTACACACCACTACTACACACTACTACTACACACACTACTACACACACTACTACTACACACACTACTACTACACACCACTACTACACACACTACTACTACACACACTACTACTACACACACTACTACTACTATACACCACTATCATACACACTACTACACACACCACTACACACCACTACTACTACACACCACTACTACTACTACACACACTACGACTACACACCACTACTACTACTATACACTACTACACACCACTACTACTACTACACACCACTACTACTACTACTACACACACTACGACTACACACCACTACTACTACTATACACTACTACACACCACTACTACTACTACACACCACTACTACTACTATACACTACTACACACCACTACTATACACACACCACTACTATACACACACCACTACTATACACACCACTACTACACACCACTACTACACACACTACTACACACACACCACTACTACACACCACTACTACACACCACTACTACTACACACTACTACTACACACACTACTACACACTACTACTACACACACTACTACACACTACTACTACACACACTACTACACACTACTACTACACACACACTACTACTACACACTACTACTACACACACTACTACTACACACACTACTACACACCACCACCACCACCACACTACTACTACTACACACACACACTACTACTACACACTACTACTACTACACACACACACTACTACACACACTACTACTACACAACACTACTACACACTATACACACTACTACTCACACACTACTACTACACACAACACTACTACACACACACTACTACACACCACTACTACACACACACTACTACTACACACACTACTACACACACACACTACTACACACTACTACTACACACTACTACTACACACACTACACACACACTACTACACACTACTACTACACACCTACTACTACACACAACACTACTACACACCACTACTACTACACACTACTACTACACACACTACACTACTACTACACACACACTACTACTACTACTACACACACTACTACTACACACACCACTACTACACACACTACTACTACACACACTACTACTACACACACTACTACTACACACACTACTACTACACACCACTACTACACACCACTACTACACACCACTACTACACACTACTACTACACACACTACTACACACACTACTACTACACACACTACTACTACACACTACTACTACACACACTACTACTACACACACTACACTACTACACACTACTACTACTACACACACTACTACTACTACTACTACTACACACACTACTACTACACACACCACTACTACACACACTACTACTACACACACTACTACTACACACACTACTACTACTATACACCACTATCATACACACTACTACACACACCACTACACACCACTACTACTACCACCACACTACTACTACACACACTACGACTACACACCACTACTACTACTATACACTACTACACACCACTACTACTACTACACACCACTACTACTACTACTACACACACTACGACTACACACCACTACTACTACTATACACTACTACACACCACTACTACTACTACACACCACTACTACTACTATACACTACTACACACCACTACTATACACACACCACTACTATACACACACCACTACTATACACACCACTACTACACACCACTACTACACACACTACTACACACACACCACTACTACACACACACACCACCTACTACTACTACTACTACACACTACTACACACTACTACACACACACTACTACTACACACACTACTACTACACACTACTACACACTACTACTACACACTACTACACACCACTACTACACACTACTACACACTACTACACACTACTACTACTACACACTACTACTACACACCACTACTACACACTACTACACACACTACTACTACTACACACACTACTACACACCACTACTACACACTACTACTACACACACACACTACTACTACACACACACACTACTACTACACACACTACTACACACACTCCCACACACACTACTACACACCACCACCACCACTACTACTACTACACACACACACTACTACTACACACTACTACTACTACTACACACACACACTACTACACACACTACTACTACACACCACTACTACACACACACTACTACACACTACTACACACTACTACTACACACACACTACACACACACTACTACTACACACACTACTACTACACACACTACTACACACCACTACTACACACTACTACTACACACACACACTACTACTACACACACACACTACTACACACCACTACTACTACACACTACTACTACACACACTACACTACTACTACACACACACTACTACTACTACACACACACTACTACTACACACACCACTACTACACACACACTACTACACACACTACTACTACACACACTACTACTACACACACTACTACTACACACCACTACTACACACCACTACTACACACTACTACTACACACTACTACTACACACACACTACTACACACACTACTACTACACACACTACCACCACTACTACACACACTACTACTACACACACTACTACACACTACTACTACCACACTACTACTACACACTACTACTACACACACTACTACTACACACACTACTACTACACACACTACTACTACACACACTACTACACACCTACTACACACACTACTACTACACACTACTACACACACTACTACTACACACACTACTACTACACACACTACTACTACACACACTACTACTACACACCACTACTACACACTACTACTACACACCACACACTACTACTACTACTACACACACTACTACTACACACACTACTACTACACACCCTACTACTACACACACTACTACTACACACACTACTACACACCACTACTACTACACACACTACTACTACACACACTACTACTACACACACTACTACTACTACTACACACACTACTACTACTACACACACACTACTACTACACACACTACTACTACACACACTACTACTACACACCACCACTACACTACTACTACACACACACACTACTACTACACACTACTACTACACACACTACACACACTACTACTACACACACTACTACTACACACACTACTACTACACACACTACTACTACACACACTACTACTACACACACTACTACTACACACACCACTACTACTACTACTACTACACACACTACTACTACACACACTACTACTACACACCTACTACTACACACACTACTACTACACACACTACTACTACACACACTACTACTACACACACTACTACACACACTACTACTACACACACTACTACTACACACACACACTACTACTACACACTACTACTACTACTACACACACACACTACTACACACACTACTACTACACACCACTACTACACACACACTACTACACACTACTACACACTACTACTACACACACACTACACACACACTACTACTACACTACTACTACACACCACTACTACACACCACTACTACACACCACTACTACTACACACTACTACTACACACACTACTACACACTACTACTACACACACTACTACACACTACTACTACACACACTACTACACACTACTACTACACACACACTACTACTACACACTACTACTACACACACTACTACTACACACACTACTACACACCACCACCACCACCACTACTACTACTACACACACACACTACTACTACACACTACTACTACTACACACACACACTACTACACACACTACTACTACACAAACACTACTACACACTATTACACACTACTACTACACACTACTACTACACACAACACTACTACACACAACACTACTACACACCACTACTACTACTACACACTACTACTACACACACTACTACACACACTACACTACTACACACTACTACTACACACTACTACTACACACACTACACACACACTACTACACACTACTACTACACACTACTACTACACACAACACTACTACACACCACTACTACTACACACTACTACTACACACACTACACTACTACTACACACACACTACTACTACTACTACACACACTACTACTACACACACCACTACTACACACACTACTACTACACACACTACTACTACACACACTACTACTACACACACTACTACTACACACCACTACTACACACCACTACTACACACCACTACTACACACTACTACTACACACACTACTACACACACTACTACTACACACACTACTACTACACACTACTACTACACACACTACTACTACACACACTACACTACTACACACTACTACTACTACACACACTACTACTACTACACACACTACTACTACTACTACTACTACACACACCACTACTACACACACTACTACTACACACACTACTACTACACACACTACTACTACTATACACCACTATCATACACACTACTACACACACCACTACACACCACTACTACTACACACCACTACTACTACTACACACACTACGACTACACACCACTACTACTACTATACACTACTACACACCACTACTACTACTACACACCACTACTACTACTACTACACACACTACGACTACACACCACTACTACTACTATACACTACTACACACCACTACTACTACTACACACCACTACTACTACTATACACTACTACACACCACTACTATACACACACCACTACTATACACACACCACTACTATACACACCACTACTACACACCACTACTACACACACTACTACACACACACCACTACTACACACACACACCACTACTACTACTACTACTACACACTACTACACACTACTACACACACACTACTACTACACACACTACTACTACACACTACTACACACTACTACTACACACTACTACACACCACTACTACACACTACTACACACTACTACTACTACACACTACTACTACACACCACTACTACACACTACTACACACACTACTACTACACACACTACTACTACACACACTACTACACACCACTACTACACACTACTACTACACACACACACTACTACTACACACACACACTACTACTACACACACTACTACACACACTCCCACACACACTACTACACACCACCACCACCACTACTACTACTACACACACACACACTACTACTACACACTACTACTACTACTACACACACACACTACTACACACACTACTACTACACACCACTACTACACACACACTACTACACACTACTACACACTACTACTACACACACACTACACACACACTACTACTACACACACTACTACTACACACACTACTACACACCACTACTACACACTACTACTACACACACACACTACTACTACACACAACACTACTACACACCACTACTACTACACACTACTACTACACACACTACACTACTACTACACACACACTACTACTACTACTACACACACTACTACTACACACACCACTACTACACACACTACTACTACACACACTACTACTACACACACTACTACTACACACACTACTACTACACACCACTACTACACACCACTACTACACACCACTACTACACACTACTACTACACACACTACTACACACACTACTACTACACACACTACTACTACTACACACTACTACTACACACACTACTACTACACACACTACACTACTACACACTACTACTACTACACACACTACTACTACTACTACTACTACACACACTACTACTACACACACCACTACTACACACACTACTACTACACACACTACTACTACACACACTACTACTACTATACACCACTATCATACACACTACTACACACACCACTACACACCACTACTACTACACACCACTACTACTACTACACACACTACGACTACACACCACTACTACTACTATACACTACTACACACCACTACTACTACTACACACCACTACTACTACTACTACACACACTACGACTACACACCACTACTACTACTATACACTACTACACACCACTACTACTACTACACACCACTACTACTACTATACACTACTACACACCACTACTATACACACACCACTACTATACACACACCACTACTATACACACCACTACTACACACCACTACTACACACACTACTACACACACACCACTACTACACACACACACCACTACTACTACTACTACTACACACTACTACACACTACTACACACACACTACTACTACACACACTACTACTACACACTACTACACACTACTACTACACACTACTACACACCCACCTACTACACACTACTACACACTACTACTACTACACACTACTACTACACACCACTACTACACACTACTACACACACTACTACTACTACACACACTACTACACACCACTACTACACACTACTACTACACACACACACTACTACTACACACACACACTACTACTACACACACTACTACACACACTCCCACACACACTACTACACACCACCACCACCACTACTACTACTACACACACACACACTACTACTACACACTACTACTACTACTACACACACACACTACTACACACACTACTACTACACACCACTACTACACACACACTACTACACACTACTACACACTACTACTACACACACACTACACACACACTACTACTACACACACTACTACTACACACACTACTACACACCACTACTACACACTACTACTACACACACACACTACTACTACACACAACACTACTACACACCACTACTACTACACACTACTACTACACACACTACACTACTACTACACACACACTACTACTACTACTACACACACTACTACTACACACACCACTACTACACACACTACTACTACACACACTACTACTACACACACTACTACTACACACACTACTACTACACACCACTACTACACACCACTACTACACACCACTACTACACACTACTACTACACACACTACTACACACACTACTACTACACACACTACACTACTACACACTACTACTACTACACACACTACTACTACTACTACTACTACACACACTACTACTACACACACCACTACTACACACACTACTACTACACACACTACTACTACACACACTACTACTACTATACACCACTATCATACACACTACTACACACACCACTACACACCACTACTACTACACACCACTACTACTACTACACACACTACGACTACACACCACTACTACTACTATACACTACTACACACCACTACTACTACTACACACACACACACTACTACTACTACACACCACTACTACTACTATACACTACTACACACCACTACTACTACACACACCACTACTACTACCACACTACCACTACTATACACACCACTACTACACACCACTACTACACACCACTACTACACTACACACACTACTACACTACTACACACCACCACTACTACTACTACTACTACACACTACTACACACTACTACACACACACTACTACTACACACACTACTACTACACACTACTACACACTACTACTACACACTACTACACACCACTACTACACACTACTACACACTACTACACTACTACACACTACTACTACACACCACTACTACACACTACTACACACACTACTACTACACACACTACTACTACACACACTACTACACACCACTACTACACACTACTACTACACACACACACTACTACTACACACACACACTACTACTACACACACTACTACACACACTCCCACACACACTACTACACACCACCACCACCACTACTACTACTACACACACACACTACTACTACACACTACTACTACTACTACACACACACACTACTACACACACTACTACTACACACCACTACTACACACACACTACTACACACTACTACTACACACACACTACACACACACTACACACACACTACTACTACACTACTACTACACACCACTACTACCACTACTACACACCACTACTACACACTACTACTACACACACTACTACACACTACTACTACACACACTACTACACACACACTACTACTACACACACTACTACTACACACACTACTACACACCACCACCACCACCACTACTACTACTACACACACACACTACTACTACACACTACTACTACTACACACACACACTACTACACACACTACTACTACACAAACACTACTACACAAACACTACTACACACTACTACTACACACTACTACTACACAACACACTACTACTACACACTACTACTACACACAACACTACTACACACAACACTACTACACACAACACTACTACACACACTACTACTACACACACTACTACACACACTACACTACTACACACTACTACTACACACTACTACTACACACACTACACACACACTACTACACACTACTACTACACACTACTACTACACACAACACTACTACACACCACTACTACTACACACTACTACTACACACACTACACTACTACTACACACACACTACTACTACACACACCACTACTACACACACTACTACTACACACACTACTACTACACACACTACTACTACACACACACTACTACACACCACTACTACACACCACTACTACACACCACTACTACTACACACTACTACTACACACACTACTACACACACTACTACTACACACACTACTACTACACACTACTACTACACACACTACTACTACACACACTACACTACTACACACTACTACTACTACACACACTACTACTCACACACCACTACTACACACACTACTACTACACACACTACTACTACACACACTACTACTACTATACACCACTATCATACACACTACTACACACACCACTACACACCACTACTACTACACACCACTACTACTACTACACACACTACGACTACACACCACTACTACTACTATACACTACTACACACCACTACTACTACTACACACCACTACTACTACTACTACACACACTACGACTACACACCACTACTACTACTATACACTACTACACACCACTACTACTACTACACACCACTACTACTACTATACACTACTACACACCACTACTATACACACACCACTACTATACACACACCACTACTATACACACCACTACTACACACCACTACTACACACACTACTACACACACACCACTACTACACACACACACCACTACTACACACACACTACTATACACACACCACTACTATACACACCACTACTACACACACTACTACTACACACACTACTACTACACACCACTACTATACACACACTACTACTACACACACTACTACACACACACACCACTACTACTATACACTACTACACACCACTACTACTACTACACACCACTACTACTACTACACACACTACGACTACACACCACTACTACTACTATACACTACTACACACCACTACTACTACTACACACCACTACTACTACTATACACTACTACACACCACTACTATACACACACCACTACTATACACACACCACTACTATACACACCACTACTACACACCACTACTACACACACTACTACACACACACCACTACTACACACACACACCACTACTACACACACACTACTATACACACACCACTACTATACACACCACTACTACACACACTACTACTACACACACTACTACTACACACCACTACTACTACACACACTACTACTACACACACTACTACACACACACACCACTACTACACACACACTACTATACACACCACGACACTACACACACCGTACGACTACACACACCGCTACTACACACACCACACTACTACACACACACACTTCTACACACCCTCACCCCTCTCTCTCTGTCTCTCTGTCTCTCTCTCTGTCTCTCTCTCTGTCTCTGTCTCTCTCTCTCGCTCTGTCTCTCTCTCGCGCTCTCTCTCTCTCTCTCTCTCTGTCTCTGCGTCTCTCTCTCTCTCTGTGTCTCTCTCTCTCTCTCTCTCTCTCTCTCTGTGTCTCTCTCTCTCTCTCTCTCTCTCTCTGTGTCTCTCTCTGTGTCTCTCTCTCTCTCTCTCTCTCTCTCTGTGTCTCTCTCTCTCTCTCTCTCTCTCTCTGTGTCTCTCTCTCTCTCTCTCTCTCTCTGTCTCTCTGTGTCTCTCTCTCTCTCTGTGTCTCTCTCTCTCTCTCTCTCTGTCTCTCTCTGTCTCTCTCTGTCTCTCTCTCTGTCTCTCTCTCTGTCTCTCTCTCTGTCTCTCTCTCTCTCTCTGTCTCTCTCTCTCTGCCTCTGTGTCTCTCTGTCTCTCTCTCTCTCTGTCTCTGTGTCTCTCTCTCTCTGTCTCTGTCTCTGTGTCTCTGTCTCTGTGTCTCTGTGTCTCTGTCTCTGTCTCTCTCTCTCTGTCTCTCTCTCTCTCTCTCTCTCTCTCTCTCTCTCTCTGTCTCTCTCTCTGTCTCTCTGTCTCTCTCTCTCTCTCTGTCTCTCTCTCTGTGTCTCTCTGTCTCTCTCTCTCTCTCTCTCTCTGTGTCTCTCTCTCTCTCTCTCTCTCTGTGTCTCTCTCTCTCTCTCTCTCTCTCTGTGTCTCTCTCTCTCTCTCTCTCTGTGTCTCTCTCTCTCTCTCTCTCTCTCTGTGTCTCTCTCTCTCTCTGTGTCTCTCTGTGTCTCTCTCTCTGTGTCTCTCTCTCTCTCTCTCTCTCTCTCTCTCTCTCTCTGTCTCTGTGTCTCTCTCTCTCTCTCTCTCTCTGTCTCTGTGTCTCTCTCTCTCTCTCTGTCTCTCTGTCTACAGAGCAGCAGTATATCAGTGATGTATTGTGTCTGGTCAGCCATGGAGACCCTCAGGTCAGAGGTGTTACAGGGGTGTTGTGTGGTGCTGTAATCCACTCTGCTCTCACCAAGACCCGTTACAACATACACAGCTGGATGACCAGCGTCCACACCTCTACAGGTAGGAACTCATTATGTTACTGAGATTCCCCTGAAACCCACTGGGACTGTGTATTGTCCAGTTAACACCAGTCACCAACACCAGCATTATCTCTCTGTCACATGGTGGCTTTGGTCTACTCTCCTCCCTCTCTCATCTCCTCTCCCTCCCTCTCCCCTCTCTGTCATCTCCTCTCCCTTTCCCCTCTCTCTCATCTCCTCTCCCCTCTCTCTCATCTCCTCTCCCCTCTCTCTCATCTCCTCTCCCCTCTCTCTCATCTCCTCTCCCCTCTCTCTCATCTCCTCTCCCTCCCTCTCCCTTTCATCTCCTCTCCCCTCTCTCTCATCTCCTCTCCCTCCCTCTCCCTTTCCCCTCTCTGTCATCTCCTCTCCCCTCTGTCATCTCCTCTCCCTTTCCCCTCTCTCTCATCTCCTCTCCCCTCTCTCTCATCTCCTCTCCCCTCTCTCTCATCTCCGCTCCCCTCTCTCTCATCTCCTCTCCCCTCTCTCTCATCTCCTCTCCCCTCTCTGTCATCTCCTCTCCCCTCTGTCATCTCCTCTCCCCTCTCTGTCATCTCCTCTCCCCTCTCTGTCATCTCCTCTCCCCTCTCTGTCATCTCCTCTCCCCTCTCTGTCATCTCCTCTCCCTCCCTCTCCCTTTCGCCTCTGTCATCTCCTCTCCCCTCTCTGTCATCTCCTCTCCCCTCTCTGTCATCTCCTCTCCCCTCTCTGTCATCTCCTCTCCCCTCTCTGTCATCTCCTCTCCCTTTCCCCTCTCTCTCCTTCCTCTCCTTCCTCTCCTCCCCCTCCTCCCCCTCCTCTCTCTC
>NC_138294.1:892500-910000 GCF_965601325.2 Salmo salar
GTATACACTTTACTGTCTCTACCATCACCAGGTATGTATATATATATACACTTTACTGTCTCTACCATCACCAGGTATATATATATACACTTTACTGTCTCTACCATCACCAGGTATGTATACACTTTACTGTCTCTACCATCACCAGGTATGTATACACTTTACTGTCTCTACCATCACCAGGTATATATACACTTTACTGTCTCTACCATCACCAGGTATATATACACTTTACTGTCTCTACCATCACCAGGTATGATATTACACTTTACTGTCTCTACCATCACCAGGTATATATACACTTTACTGTCTCTACCATCACCAGGTATGTATATATATATATACACTTTACTGTCTCTACCATCACCAGGTTATATATACACTTTACTGTCTCTACCATCACCAGGTATATATACACTTTACTGTCTCTACCATCACCAGGTATGTATATATATATACACTTTACTGTCTCTACCATCACCAGGTATGATATATACACTTTACTGTCTCTACCATCACCAGGTATGTATATATATATACACTTTACTGTCTCTACCATCACCAGGTATATATACACTTTACTGTCTCTACCATCACCAGGTATATATACACTTTACTGTCTCTACCATCACCAGGTATATATACACTTTACTGTCTCTACCATCACCAGGTATATATACACTTTACTGTCTCTACCATCACCAGGTATGTATATATATATACACTTTACTGTCTCTACCATCACCAGGTATATATACACTTTACTGTCTCTACCATCACCAGGTATATATACACTTTACTGTCTCTACCATCACCAGGTATATATACACTTTACTGTCTCTACCATCACCAGGTATATATACACTTTACTGTCTCTACCATCACCAGGTATATATACACTTTACTGTCTCTACCATCACCAGGTATATATACACTTTACTGTCTCTACCATCACCAGGTATATATACACTTTACTGTCTCTACCATCACCAGGTATATATACACTTTACTGTCTCTACCATCACCAGGTATATATACACTTTACTGTCTCTACCATCACCAGGTATGTATACACTTTACTGTCTCTACCATCACCAGGTATATATACACTTTACTGTCTCTACCATCACCAGGTATATATACACTTTACTGTCTCTACCATCACCAGGTATATATACACTTTACTGTCTCTACCATCACCAGGTATATATACACTTTACTGTCTCTACCATCACCAGGTATATATACACTTTACTGTCTCTACCATCACCAGGTATGTATATATATATACACTTTACTGTCTCTACCATCACCAGGTATATATACACTTTACTGTCTCTACCATCACCAGGTATGTATATATATATACACTTTACTGTCTCTACCATCACCAGGTATATATACACTTTACTGTCTCTACCATCACCAGGTATGTATACACTTTACTGTCTCTACCATCACCAGGTATGTATATATATATACACTTTACTGTCTCTACCATCACCAGGTATGTATATATATACACTTTACTGTCTCTACCATCACCAGGTATATATACACTTTACTGTCTCTACCATCACCAGGTATGTATATATATATACACTTTACTGTCTCTACCATCACCAGGTATATATACACTTTACTGTCTCTACCATCACCAGGTATATATACACTTTACTGTCTCTACCATCACCAGGTATATATACACTTTACTGTCTCCACCATCACCAGGTATGTATATATATATACACTTTACTGTCTCCACCATCACCAGGTATATATACACTTTACTGTCTCTACCATCACCAGGTATGTATATATATACACTTTACTGTCTCTACCATCACCAGGTATATATACACTTTACTGTCTCTACCATCACCAGGTATATATACACTTTACTGTCTCTACCATCACCAGGTATGTATATATATATACACTTTACTGTCTCTACCATCACCAGGTATATATACACTTTACTGTCTCTACCATCACCAGGTATATATACACTTTACTGTCTCTACCATCACCAGGTATGTATATATATATACACTTTACTGTCTCTACCATCACCAGGTATATATACACTTTACTGTCTCTACCATCACCAGGTATATATACACTTTACTGTCTCTACCATCACCAGGTATATATACACTTTACTGTCTCTACCATCACCAGGTATATATACACTTTACTGTCTCTACCATCACCAGGTATATATACACTTTACTGTCTCTACCATCACCAGGTATGTATATATATATACACTTTACTGTCTCTACCATCACCAGGTATATATACACTTTACTGTCTCTACCATCACCAGGTATGTATATATATACACTTTACTGTCTCTACCATCACCAGGTATATATACACTTTACTGTCTCTACCATCACCAGGTATTATACACTTTACTGTCTCTACCATCACCAGGTATGTATATATATATACACTTTACTGTCTCTACCATCACCAGGTATATATACACTTTACTGTCTCTACCATCACCAGGTATATATACACTTTACTGTCTCTACCATCACCAGGTATGTATATATATATACACTTTACTGTCTCTACCATCACCAGGTATATATATATAGTATATATATATACACTTTACTGTCTCTACCATCACCAGGTATGTATACACTTTACTGTCTCTACCATCACCAGGTATATATACACTTTACTGTCTCTACCATCACCAGGTATATATACACTTTACTGTCTCTACCATCACCAGGTATGTATATATATATACACTTTACTGTCTCTACCATCACCAGGTATATATACACTTTACTGTCTCTACCATCACCAGGTATATATACACTTTACTGTCTCTACCATCACCAGGTATATATACACTTTACTGTCTCTACCATCACCAGGTATATATATATACACTTTACTGTCTCTACCATCACCAGGTATATATACACTTTACTGTTTCTACCATCAGTGTCAAGAGAACACTCTGGGCTGTCTGTAAATTCAGAGAGTTCTGTCTGGTCTCTGTCTGAGGAGTAGGGTTGATCTGAGCGTCATGCTAACTGGCTGGTTCCAGACACAGATGAGAGAACATCTCACTCCTGAACATTAGACTGGTCCTAACAGACCTCATCTCCAGGTCCTGGTAGAGCTGGTAGAGGGTGTTCATCTCCAGAACATTAGACTGGTCCTAACAGACCTCATCTCCAGGTCCTGGTAGAGCTGGTAGAGGGTGTTCATCTCCTGAACATTAGACTGGTCCTAACAGACCTCATCTCCAGGTCCTGGTAGAGCTGGTAGAGGGTGTTCATCTCCAGAACATTAGACTGGTCCTAACAGACCTCATCTCCAGGTCCTGGTAGAGCTGGTAGAGGGTGTTCATCTCCAGAACATTAGACTGGTCCTAACAGACCTCATCTCCAGGTCCTGGTAGAGCTGGTAGAGGGTGTTCATCTCCAGAACATTAGACTGGTCCTAACAGACCTCATCTCCAGGTCCTGGTAGAGCTGGTAGAGGGTGTTCATCTCCAGAACATTAGACTGGTCCTAACAGACCTCATCTCCAGGTCCTGGTAGAGCTGGTAGAGGGTGTTCATCTCCTGAACATTAGACTGGTCCTAACAGACCTCATCTCCAGGTCCTGGTAGAGCTGGTAGAGGGTGTTCATCTCCTGAACATTAGACTGGTCCTAACAGACCTCATCTCCAGGTCCTGGTAGAGCTGGTAGAGGGTGTTCATCTCCTGAACATTAGACTGGTCCTAACAGACCTCATCTCCAGGTCCTGGTAGAGCTGGTAGAGGGTGTTCATCTCCAGAACATTAGACTGGTCCTAACAGACCTCATCTCCAGGTCCTGGTAGAGCTGGTAGAGGGTGTTCATCTCCTGAACATTAGACTGGTCCTAACAGACCTCATCTCCAGGTCCTGGTAGAGCTGGTAGAGGGTGTTCATCTCCTGAACATTAGACTGGTCCTAACAGACCTCATCTCCAGGTCCTGGTAGAGCTGGTAGAGGGTGTTCATCTCCTGAACATTAGACTGGTCCTAACAGACCTCATCTCCAGGTCCTGGTAGAGCTGGTAGAGGGTGTTCATCTCCTGAACATTAGACTGGTCCTAACAGACCTCATCTCCAGGTCCTGGTAGAGCTGGTAGAGGTTGTTCATCTCCAGAACATTAGACTGGTCCTAACAGACCTCATCTCCAGGTCCTGGTAGAGCTGGTAGAGGGTGTTCATCTCCTGAACATTAGACTGGTCCTAACAGACCTCATCTCCAGGTCCTGGTAGAGCTGGTAGAGGGTGTTCATCTCCAGAACATTAGACTGGTCCTAACAGACCTCATCTCCAGGTCCTGGTAGAGCTGGTAGAGGGTGTTCATCTCCTGAACATTAGACTGGTCCTAACAGACCTCATCTCCAGGTCCTGGTAGAGCTGGTAGAGGGTGTTCATCTCCAGAACATTAGACTGGTCCTAACAGACCTCATCTCCAGGTCCTGGTAGAGCTGGTAGAGGGTGTTCATCTCCTGAACATTAGACTGGTCCTAACAGACCTCATCTCCAGGTCCTGGTAGAGCTGGTAGAGGGTGTTCATCTCCAGAACATTAGACTGGTCCTAACAGACCTCATCTCCAGGTCCTGGTAGAGCTGGTAGAGGGTGTTCATCTCCAGAACATTAGACTGGTCCTAACAGACCTCATCTCCAGGTCCTGGTAGAGCTGGTAGAGGGTGTTCATCTCCAGAACATTAGACTGGTCCTAACAGACCTCATCTCCAGGTCCTGGTAGAGCGGTGGGGGCCTCCAGCAGCGGCCTCGCCCTCTCCAGGTCCGGTGGCGGAGAGGGGCACCCGAACATTAGACTGGTCCTAACAGACCTCATCTCCAGGTCCTGGTAGAGCGGTGGGGGCACTCCAGCAGCGGCCTCAGCCCTCTCCAGGCCGGTGGCGGGGGGGTCCTCCGAACAGACGGTCCTCAGCCCATCTCCAGGTCCTGGTAGAGCTGGTAGAGGGTGTTCATCTCCTGAACATTAGACTGGTCCTAACAGACCTCATCTCCAGGTCCTGGTAGAGCTGGTAGAGGGTGTTCATCTCCAGAACATTAGACTGGTCCTAACAGACCTCATCTCCAGGTCCTGGTAGAGCTGGTAGAGGGTGTTCATCTCCTGAACATTAGACTGGTCCTAACAGACCTCATCTCCAGGTCCTGGTAGAGCTGGTAGAGGGTGTTCATCTCCAGGGTTAATGACTTTAATTGTGTCATCAGCAACACTTTAGTTCAGTCTTTTGACTGACTCCTGGTATAACAACAGAGATCAGAGCGTTCACAAATTCATTCCCTTATTCTGAGCTCTGGCTCTCTCAAAGCAGACTCTGACATCAGAGGAGATGGCCAGCGGGACCTTTCCAATCCATCCTGCATCTCTCTTTCTCTCTATGTCAGGACGTATCGTGGTTATAACCTGTCTCAGGGAGTGTCAGACGTCACTGTGGAGAATAACTTGTCAAGAGTCGTCTCTGCTGTGTCCCACGCTCTCACCTCCTCTACGTCAAGGGCCCTCACTGTGAGTACCACACACACACACACACACACACACACACACACACACACACACACACACCTCCATGTCTAGGGCCCTCACTGTGAGTGTCCTTGGTGTCCTCCTCCTCCGCAGGCCAGACGTCCATCCCTCCAGCCCAACATACCTCATTGTCTCATTTAGGAAACGTCTCCTTCTCTGCAGGTCATTCATGGAATTATCAATCTGTCTTTTTTTCCTTCCTGTGTAGTTTGGCTGCTGTGAGGCGCTGCATCTTCTGACCACCACCTTCCCAGCATGCACCTGGAGTACGGGCTGGCACTGTGGTTACGTCAGCTCCACCGTCACACACCCCAACCGATCCAACCTCAACCGCTCCCGGGCACGCTCACACAGGTACACACACACACACACACACACACACACACAGGTACACACACACACAGGTACACACACACACAGGTACACACACGCTCACACACGTACACACACGCTCACACAGGTACACACACACGCTCACACAGGTACACACACACACGCTCACACAGGTACACACACACACCGGTACACACACGCACTCACCCCTCAGTTTGGAGTTTGTATTTAATATTTCTCTCTCTCTCCCAGCCTCTCCCAGCCCGGCTCAGGCCCATTGGAGGAAGGGAAAAGGACTCTAACAGTAGGGATGGCTAACATGGTGTTATCTCTACTGTCCTCTGCCTGGTTCCCTCTGGACCTCTCTGCTCACCAAGATGCTCTGCTGCTGGCCGGGAACCTGCTCGCTGGTACGTACCTGGACACAACACACCTGGACACAACACCTGGATACACCTGGATACACCTGCTTGATGTTATTAGAATGTTTACAGAATGTTAACACACCTGTATACACCTGGATACACCTGCTTGATGTTATTAGAATGTTTACAGAATGTTAACACACCTGTATACACCTGGATACACCTGCTTGATGTTATTAGAATGTTTACAGAATGTTAACACACCTGTATACACCTGGATACACCTGCTTGATGTTATTAGAATGTTTACAGAATGTTAACACACCTGGATACACCTGGATACACCTGCTTGAGGTTATTAGAATGTTTACAGAATGTTAACACACCTGGATACACCTGGACACACCTGCTTGATGTTATTAACCTGTTGGTGACCCCTTCCCGTTCTCATCCCGTTAACGGGATTGATTTTGACAACAGCCAGTGGAAAATCAGAGCGCCAAATTTAAAACAGCTAAAAATCTCATAATTCCATTTTCTCAAACAATCAACTATTTTACACCATTTTAAAGATAAACTTCTCGTTAATCTAACCACATTGTCCGATTTCAAAAAGGCTTTACAGCGAAAGCATAAAATTAGATTATGTTAGGACATAAACTTCACAAGAAACACCACACAGCCATTTTCCAAGCAACTTGATGCATCACAAAAACCCAAAACACAGCTAAATGAAGCACTAACCTTTGACGATCTTCATCAGATGACACTCCTAGGACATTATGTTACACAATACATGTATGTTTTGTTCAATCAAGTTCATATTTATATCCAAAAACAGCATTTTACATTGGCGCGTAATGTTGAGAAATGTTTTCCCTCCAAACCTCCCGGTGAATGAGCACAATGAGCGCACATAGTACGTCAATTCTCATCGTAAACATTGATCAATATAGAAGTGTTATGCACAGAATTATAGATACACTTCTCCTAAATGTAATCGCTTTGTCAGATTTCAAGAAAGGTTCACGGCGAAAGCACAATTTGCAATAATCTGAGTACAGCCCAGAAGACACCAACAACAAGCAAACAGAAACCCACCATCTTGGAGTCAATAAAACTAAGAAATGACATTATAAATATTCACTTACCTTTGATTATCTTCATCAGAAGGCACTCCCAGGTACCCCAGCTCCACAATAAATGTTCGATAAAGTTCATATTTATTTCCAAATAATCCATTTTGTTCGCGCGTTAGGTTCACTATCCAAATCCACTACGCGCGTGCTTATTTAGTCCAGACGAAAAGTCAAAAAAGTTATACTACAGTTTGTAGAAACATGTCAAACGATGTATAGAATCAATCTTTAGGTTGTTTTTATCATATACCTTGAATAAAATTCCAACCAGACCTATCCGTTCTCTTTAGGAGTGAATATGAACTCAGCTCGCTCCCAAGTCCTTGCGCGTGACTGAGCCCATGCCTTATAATGGGACACCTACTTCCTTGGGCTGTTATTCCCTTCAAATTCACTGTAGAATCCTCAAACACCGTTCTAAAGACTGCTGACATCTAGTGGAAGCTTTAGGAAGTGCAAAATGAACCCTAAGTCACTGTATACAGCAATCACTTGAAAGGACTACAAGCACCAGACTTCCCACTTCCTGTTTGACTTTTTCTCAGGTTTTTGCCTGCCATATGAGTTCTGTTATACTCACAGACACCATTCAAACAGTTTTAGAAACGTCAGAGTGTTTTCTATCCAAATCTACTAATAATATGCATATTCTAGTTTCCGGGACAGAGTAGTAACCTGTTTAAATTGGGTACGTTTTTCATCCGGCCGTGAAAATACTGCCCCCTAGCCCTAAGAGGTTTTAAGGTGTTTACAGAATGTTAACACACCTGGATAAACCTGTATACACCTGCTTGATGTTTTATAATGTTTACAGAATGTTAACACACCTGGATAAACCTGCATACACCTGCTTGATATTATAGTGTTTACCTGTCCCGCGTTGTTGCAGCCTTTATAAAACCTTAGTACAACAATTGGTACACTCTTTACAGAACGTTAAGCACACCTTAACAAACCTGTCGAACGTTAGCACAACGTTATTACGACATAATTACAACATAAACACAGCGGTGTCCGGGAACCTGGTAACCTGACTGTACGTGTAGCCCATGTAACATGTATATCTAAAATGTATGTAGTTCTGTTCTTGTCTATTGATGTCCTGTATTATGTCATGGTTCATGTTTTGTGTGTAACCTCAGGAAGAGTATCTGCTGCTATAGAAACAGATAATGATCATAATAAACCCCAGGAAGAGAAGCTGCTGCTATAGAAACAGATAATGATCCTAATAAACCCCAGGAAGAGAAGCTGCTGCTATAGAAACAGATAATGATCCTAATAAACCCCAGGAAGAGAAGCTACTGCTTTAGAAACAGATAATGATCATAATAAACCCCAGGAAGAGAAGCTGCTGATATAGAAACAGATAATGGGGATCCTAATAAACCCCAGGAAGAGAAGCTGCTGCTATAGAAACAGATAATGGGGATCCTAATAAACCCCAGGAAGAGAAGCTGCTGCTATAGAAACAGATAATGGGGATCCTAATAAACCCCAGGAAGAGAAGCTGCTGCTATAGAAACAGATAATGGGGATCCTAATAAACCCCAGGAAGAGAAGCTGCTGCTATAGAAACAGATAATGATCCTAATAAACCCCAGGAAGAGAAGCTGCTGCTATAGAAACAGATAATGGGGATCCTAATAAACCCCAGGAAGAGAAGCTGCTGCTATAGAAACAGATAATGGGGATCCTAATAAACCCCAGGAAGAGAAGCTGCTGCTATAGAAACAGATAATGGGGATCCTAATAAACCCCAGGAAGAGAAGCTGCTGCTATAGAAACAGATAATGATCATAATAAACCCCAGGAAGAGAAGCTGCTGCTATAGAAACAGATAATGATCCTAATAAACCCCAGGAAGAGAAGCTGCTGCTATAGAAACAGATAATGATCCTAATAAACCCCAGGAAGAGAAGCTGCTGATATAGAAACAGATAATGATCCTAATAAACCCCAGGAAGAGAAGCTGCTGCTATAGAAACAGATACTTTTCCTGGGGTTTATTAGGATCATTATCTGTTTCTATAGCAGCAGATACTTTTCCTGGGGTTTATTAGGATCATTATCTGCTGCTATAGAAACAGATAATGATCCTAATAAACCCCAGGAAGAGAAGCTGCTGCTATAGAAACAGATAATGATCCTAATAAACCCCAGGAAGAGAAGCTGCTGCTTTAGAAACAGATAATGATCATAATAAACCCCAGGAAGAGAAGCTGCTGCTATAGAAACAGATAATGGGGATCCTAATAAACCCCAGGAAGAGAAGCTGCTGATATAGAAACAGATAATGATCCTAATAAACCCCAGGAAGAGAAGCTACTGCTATAGAAACAGATAATGATCCTAATAAACCCCAGGAAGAGAAGCTGCTGCTATAGAAACAGATAATGATCCTAATAAACCCCAGGAAGAGAAGCTGCTCATATAGAAACAGATAATGATCCTAATAAACCCCAGGAAGAGAAGCTACTGCATAGAAACAGATAATGATCCTAATAAACCCCAGGAAGAGAAGCTGCTGCTTTAGAAACAGATAATGGGGATCCTAATAAACCCCAGGAAGAGAAGCTGCTGCTATAGAAACAGATAATGATCCTAATAAACCCCAGGAAGAGAAGCTGCTGCTATAGAAACAGATAATGGGGATCCTAATAAACCCCAGGAAGAGAAGCTGCTGCTATAGAAACAGATAATGATCCTAATAAACCCCAGGAAGAGAAGCTGCTGCTATAGAAACAGATAATGATCCTAATAAACCCCAGGAAGAGAAGCTGCTGATATAGAAACAGATAATGGGGGTCCTAATAAACCCCAGGAAGAGAAGCTGCTGCTATAGAAACAGATAATGATCCTAATAAACCCCAGGAAGAGAAGCTGCTGCTATAGAAACAGATAATGATCCTAATAAACCCCAGGAAGAGAAGCTACTGCTTTAGAAACAGATAATGATCCTAATAAACCCCAGGAAGAGAAGCTGCTGATATAGAAACAGATAATGGGGATCCTAATCAAATACCACAATACCAAAGTTACAACATTCAGCTGTCGTAATACCCAACATGACACCAAGCTGTAACGTTCTCTCCAGCGGCGGCTCCAAAGTGTATGTGTAGTCCCTGGGCTGGGGAGGAGGAGGGAGGGCCAGTCCCCAGTAAGACAGAGGAGCCCTGGGCAGCGGTGGGGGAGCGCCCCCTGGTGGTCCTGGTGGAACAACTCTTCTCTCACATCCTCAAGATACTCAACATCTGTGCCCACGTACTGGACGACACTCCGCCCGGACCCGCCGTCAAGGTGGGTGTGTGTGTCTAAACAATGTGTAAATCAGAGATGCAAAGGGATAATCTGTCCCCCAGGCCACCCTGACCTCCCTAGCCAACGCTCCCTCTTTCAGTGTTGTCCTCTCTGTCCCGCAGGCCACCCTGCCCTCCCTAGCCACCGCTCCCTCTCTCAGTGTTGTCCTCTCTGTCCCCCAGGCCACCCTGCCGTCCCTAGCCAACGCTCCCTCTCTCAGCCCCATCAGAAGGAAAGGCAAGGAGAAGGAGGTAGCAGAGCCAAGCACCACTCCCATGAGCCCTAAGAAAGGCAGCGAGACCAACACTGGTACAGTAGTCCACTTCCTGACTTATTTTGCTCTGTAGGAAACATGTACACACTGACTTTAACTTCATAGAAACAATGGATTCTTTTTAACTTCAGTCCGTTTCTTAGTCCTTCATTAATGAACGATTTCAGTCAAAGGTACGAAGGTTTCAAACAGCAAAATGGTGTGAAGGATACATACCCAGCGCTTCAATTTACAAAGATCCCTCTCTTCATGACCTTTTGCCTTTTTCTTTCTGACCTTTGTGAGCAGGCAGGCCAGCGGACAGCGCCGGGTCCACCGCTAACGTCAACAAGTCCACAACCCTGGGAAGCTTCTATCATCTACCTACCTACCTCAAACTGTACGACGTCCTCAAAGCTACACACACCAACTATAAGGTACACACACACACACACACACACACACACACACACACACACACACACACACACACTCCTAGTCATCAACTACTTTGCCACATTCAAATGTTTTGGAGTTAATCTTTTCTGAATCACTGAAATATCAGAATAGTCAACCTGGATGTTTTGATGTGTAAAATGGCCGACATGACTTCTGAAACTTCTTACAACTGCAATTGTTCACTTACTACACTTGTTTTCTTATGTACTTGTCAATGTTTTTGTTGTTGTGGTACTTGTTGATGTTTGTTGTGTGTTTCCTAGGTGACGTTAGACCTCCACAGCACCAATGAGAAGTTTGGAGGGTTCCTGCGTTCTGCGCTGGACGTTCTGTCTCAGCTGCTAGAGATGGCCACGCTACACGACATCGGAAAGGTCAGAGCGACCATAATACACCTTTAGAAATGTGTTATAACACTCTTATTCATGTTCATAAACGAGTTATAACACTCTTATTCATGTTCATAAACGAGTTAACACTCTTATTCATGTTCATAAATGAGTTATAACACTCTTATTCATGTTCATAGACGAGTTATAACACTCTTATTCATGTTCATAGACGAGATAACACACTTATTCATTTTCATAAACGAGTTATAACACTCTTATTCATGTTAATAAACGTGTTGGAACACTTATTCATGTTAATAAACATGTTAACACTCTTATTCATCTTAATAGACGTGTTAGAACACTTATTCATGTTCATAAACAAGTTATAACACTCTTATTCGTGTTAATAAACGTGTTAAAACACCTTTCATATTGATAAGCTTAAGGGGATACTGCGAGATTCTGGCATTTAAGCATTGCTACTGTACATGTAGACCTCCAGTCATTGCGCTAGCGCTAGTTAGCATTGGCTCGCACAACAACATCTAACTTCCTTCATACTGGACACGGAGACATAAAAATGGTGTCCACAAGTTCATCTGACTGGGGAAGTAGATAAAGGGGCTTCGATGCCAGAATCTGATGTATGAAAGCATAACTATTATTAATTATATAATAATTAATATATTAGATACTAGTTAGTTCATAGTTGTAGTATAATGAGGTATTGATTAGTTAGTAGTTGTAGTACAATGAGGTATTGATTAGTTAGTAGTTGTAGTACAATGAGGTATTGATTAGTTAGTAGTTGTAGTACAATGAGGTATTGATTAGTTAGTAGTTGTAGTACAATGAGGTATTGATTAGTTAGTAGTTGTAGTACAATGAGGTATTGATTAGTTAGTAGTTGTAGTATAATGAGGTATTGATTAGTTAGTAGTTGTAGTATAATGACGTATTGATTAGTTGGTAGTTGTAGTATAATGATGTATTGATTAGTTAGTAGTTGTAGTATAATGAGGTATTGATTAGTTAGTAGTTGTAGTATAATGACGTATTGATTAGTTGGTAGTTGTAGTATAATGATGTATTGATTAGTTGGTAGTTGTAGTATAATGATGTATTGATTACTTGGTAGTTGTAGTATAATGAGGTATTGATTAGTTAATAGTTGTAGTATAATGAGGTATTGATTAGTTGGTAGTTGTAGTATAATGAGGTATTGATTAGTTGGTAGTTGTAGTATAATGAGGTATTGATTAGTTAGTAGTTGTAGTATAATGACGTATTGATTAGATAGTAGTTGTAGTATAATGATGTATTGATTAGATAGTAGTTGTAGTATAATGATGTATTGATTCGTTGATAGTTGTAGTATAATGAGGTATTGATTAGATAGTAGTTGTAGTATAATGAGGTATTGATTAGATAGTAGTTGTAGTATAATGAGGTATTGATTAGATTGTAGTTGTAGTATAATGATGTATTGATTAGTTGGTAGTTGTAGTATAATGAGGTATTGATTAGTTGGTAGTTGTAGTATAATGAGGTATTGATTAGTTAGTAGTTGTAGTATAATGACGTATTGATTAGTTGGTAGTTGTAGTATAATGATGTATTGATTAGTTGGTAGTTGTAGTATAATGATGTATTGATTACTTGGTAGTTGTAGTATAATGAGGTATTGATTAGTTCATAGTTGTAGTATAATGAGGTATTGATTAGTTGGTAGTTGTAGTATAATGAGGTATTGATTAGATAGTAGTTGTAGTATAATGAGGTATTGATTAGATAGTAGTTGTAGTATAATGAGGTATTGATTAGTCAATAGTTGTAGTATAATGAGGTATTGATTAGATGGTAGTTGTAGTATAATGATGTATTGATTAGTTAGTAGTTGTAGTATAATGATGTATTGATTAGATAGTAGTTGTAGTATAATGATGTATTGATTAGATAGTAGTTGTAGTATACTGATGTATTGATTAGATAGTAGTTGTAGTATAATGATGTATTGATTAGTTAGTAGTTGTAGTATAATGAGGTATTGATTAGATATGTGTTAGTTCGTAGTTGTAGTATAATGATGTATTGATTAGTTGGTAGTTGTAGTATAATGAGGTATTGATTAGATAGTAGTTGTAGTATAATGAGGTATTGATTAGACTGTAGTTGTAGTATAATGATGTATTGATTAGTTGGTAGTTGTAGTATAATGAGGTATTGATTAGATAGTAGTTGTAGTATAATGAGGTATTGATTAGTCTATAGTTGTAGTATAATGAGGTATTGATTAGTTCATAGTTGTAGTATAATGAGGTATTGATTAGTTGGTAGTTGTAGTATAATGAGGTATTGATTAGATAGTAGTTGTAGTATAATGAGGTATTGATTAGACTGTAGTTGTAGTATAATGATGTATTGATTAGTTGGTAGTTGTAGTATAATGAGGTATTGATTAGATAGTAGTTGTAGTATAATGAGGTATTGATTAGTCTATAGTTGTAGTATAATGAGGTATTGATTAGTTCATAGTTGTAGTATAATGAGGTATTGATTAGTTGGTAGTTGTAGTATAATGATGTATTGATTAGTTGGTAGTTGTAGTATAATGAGGTATTGATTAGATAATAGTTGTAGTATAATGAGGTATTGATTAGATAATAGTTGTAGTATAATGAGGTATTGATTAGATAATAGTTGTAGTATAATGAGGTATTGATTAGTCAATAGTTGTAGTATAATGAGGTATTGATTAGTCAATAGTTGTAGTATAATGATGTATTGATTAGATAGTAGTTGTAGTATAATGATGTATTGATTAGTTAGTAGTTGTAGTATAATGATGTATTGATTAGTTAGTAGTTGTAGTATAATGATGTATTGATTAGATAGTAGTTGTAGTATAATGAGGTATTGATTAGTTGGTAGTTGTAGTATAATGAGGTATTGATTAGATAGTAGTCGTAGTATAATGAGGTATTGATTAGTTAATAGTTGTAGTATAATGAGGTATTGATTAGATAGTAGTTGTAGTATAATGAGGTATTGATTAGTTAGTAGTTGTAGTATAATGAGGTATTGATTAGTTAGTAGTTGTAGTATAATGAGGTATTGATTAGTTAGTAGTTGTAGTATAATGAGGTATTGATTAGTTAGTAGTTGTAGTACAATGAGGTATTGATTAGTTAGTAGTTGTAGTACAATGAGGTATTGATTAGTTAGTAGTTGTAGTACAATGAGGTATTGATTAGTTAGTAGTTGTAGTATAATGAGGTATTGATTAGTTAGTAGTTGTAGTATAATGAGGTATTGATTAGTTAGTAGTTGTAGTATAATGAGGTATTGATTAGTTAGTAGTTGTAGTATAATGAGGTATTGATTAGATAGTAGTTGTAGTATAATGATGTATTGATTAGTTAATAGTTGTAGTATAATGATGTATTGATTACTGTTGTCTGATCCATCAGTGTGTGGAAGAGATCCTCAGCTACCTGAAACTCTGCTTCTCCAGAGAACCTCTGATGGCGACTGTCTGTGTTCAACAGGTCTGTACTGTACGGTGTGTGTGTGGTGGTCAGTGTAATGTGTTCAACAGGTCTGTACTGTACGGTGTGTGTGTGGTGGTCAGTGTAATGTGTTCAACAGGTCTGTACTGTACGGTGTGTGTGTGGTGGTCAGTGTAATGTGTTCAACAGGTCTGTACTGTACGGTGTGTGTGTGGTGGTCAGTGTAATGTGTTCAACAGGTCTGTACTGTACGGTGTGTGTGTGGTGGTCAGTGTAATGTGTTCAACAGGTCTGTACTGTACGGTGTGTGTGTGTGTGGTGGTCAGTGTAATGTGTTCAACAGGTCTGTACTGTACGGTGTGTGTGTGGTGGTCAGTGTAATGTGTTCAACAGGTCTGTACTGTACGGTGTGTGTGTGGTGGTCAGTGTAATGACTACTGTACTGGTCAGTGTACTGTGTGTGTGTGTGGTGGTCAGTGTAATGACTACTGTACTGGTCAGTGTACTGTAGTCTCTAAGACTCACCACAGAGTGAGACTGGTACCTGCCGACAGGGACTGAGAGATATCGGACTCCCTGTGCGATGGTTCCATACAAAACACTAACGTTCATAAGAGCGTGTCTGAAGAGACTGTGTGTGTGTGTGTGTGGTGTGTGTGTGTGTGTGTGTGTGTGTGTGTGTGTGTGTGTGTGTGTGTGTGTGTGTGTGTGTGTGTGTGTGTGTGTGTGAGAGAGAGAGGTCAGTGTGTGTGTGTGAGAGAGAGAGGTCAGTGTGTGTGTGTGTGAGAGAGAGAGAGAGGTCAGTGTGTGTGTGAGAGAGAGGTCAGTGTGTGAGAGAGAGGTCAGTGTGTGTGTGTGCGAGGTCAGTGTGTGTGTGTGCGAGGTCAGTGTGTGTGTGCGAGGTCAGTGTGTGTGTGAGAGGTCAGTGTGTGTGTGTGTGTGAGAGGTCAGTGTGTGTGTGTGTGTGAGAGGTCAGTGTGTGTGTGTGTGTGTGTGTGTGAGAGGTCAGTGTGTGTGTGTGTGTGTGTGTGAGAGGTCTGTGTGTGTGTGTGTGTGAGAGGTCAGTGTGTGTGTGAGAGGTCAGTGTGTGTGTGAGAGGTCAGTGTGTGTGTGAGAGGTCAGTGTGTGTGTGAGAGGTCAGTGTGTGTGAGAGAGGTCAGTGTGTGTGAGAGAGGTCAGTGTGTGGTCAGTGTGTGTGTGAGAGGTCAGTGTGTGTGTGTGAGAGGTCAGTGTGTGTGTGTGAGAGGTCAGTGTGTGTGTGTGTGTGTGTGAGAGGTCAGTGTGTGTGTGTGAGTGAGAGGTCAGTGTGTGTGAGAGGTCAGTGTGTGTGAGAGGTCAGTGTGTGTGAGAGGTCAGTGTGTGTGAGAGGTCAGTGTGTGTGTGTGTGTGAGAGGTCAGTGTGTGTGTGAGAGGTCAGTGTGTGTGTGAGAGGTCAGTGTGTGAGAGAGGTCAGTGTGTGAGAGAGGTCAGTGTGTGTGAGAGAGGTGTGTGTGTGAGAGAGGTGTGTGTGTGTGTGTGTGAGGTCAGTGTGTGTGAGGTCAGTGTCAGTGTGTGTGAGGTCAGTGTCTGTGAGAGAGGTCAGTGTGTGTGAGAGAGGTCAGTGTGTGTGTGTGTGTGTGTGTGTGTGTGTGTGTGTGTGTGTGTGTGTGTGAGGTCTGTGTGTGTGTGTGTGAGGTCAGTGTGTGTGTGTGTGGTCAGTGTGTGTGTGTGTGGTCAGTGTGTGTGTGTGAGAGGTCAGTGTGTGTGTGTGTGTGTGTGTGTGTGAGGTCAGTGTGTGTGTGGTCAGTGTGTGTGTGGTCAGTGTGTGTGTGTGAGAGGTCAGTGTGTGTGTGTGAGAGGTCAGTGTGTGTGTGTGAGAGGTCAGTGTGTGTGTGTGAGAGGTCAGTGTGTGTGTGTGAGAGGTCAGTGTGTGTGTGTGAGAGGTCAGTGTGTGTGTGTGAGAGGTCAGTGTGTGTGTGTGAGAGGTCAGTGTGTGTGTGTGTGTGTGTGTGTGAGAGGTCAGTGTGTGTGTGTGAGAGGTCAGTGTGTGTGTGTGAGAGGTCAGTGTGTGTGTGTGAGAGGTCAGTGTGTGTGTGTGTGAGGTCAGTGTGTGTGTGTGAGGTCAGTGTGTGTGTGTGAGGTCAGTGTGTGTGTGTGAGGTCAGTGTGTGTGAGAGAGGTCAGTGTGTGTGAGAGAGGTCAGTGTGTGTGAGAGAGGTCAGTGTGTGTGTGTGTGTGTGTGTGTGTGTGTGTGT
>NC_138294.1:915000-935000 GCF_965601325.2 Salmo salar
GTCTTTCTCCTCCATCTTCTTGTCTGACTGGGTCTTTCTCCTCCGTCTTCTTGTCTGACTGGGTCTTTCTCCTCCATCTTCTTGTCTGACTGGGTTGTTCTCCTCCGTCTTCTTGTCTGACTGGGTCTTTCTCCTCCATCTTCTTGTCTGACTGGGTCTTTCTCCTCCGTCTTCTTGTCTGACTGGGTCTTTCTCCTCCGTCTTCTTGTCTGACTGGGTCTTTCTCCTCCATCTTCTTGTCTGACTGGGTTGTTCTCCTCCGTCTTCTTGTCTGACTGGGTCTTTCTCCTCCATCTTCTTGTCTGACTGGGTCTTTCTCCTCCGTCTCCTTGTCTGACTGGGTCTTTCTCCTCCATCTTCTTGTCTGACTGGGTCTTTCTCCTCCATCTTCTTGTCTGACTGGGTCTTTCTCCTCCATCTTCTTGTCTGACTGGGTCTTTCTCCTCCGTCTTCTTGTCTGACTGGGTCTTTCTCCTCCGTCTTCTTGTCTGACTGGGTCTTTCTCCTCCGTCTCCTTGTCTGACTGGGTCTTTCTCCTCCGTCTCCTTGTCTGACTGGGTCTTTCTCCTCCGTCTCCTTGTCTGACTGGGTCTTTCTCCTCCATCTTCTTGTCTGACTGGGTCTTTCTCCTCCGTCTTCTTGTCTGACTGGGTCTTTCTCCTCCGTCTTCTTGTCTGACTGGGTCTTTCTCCTCCATCTTCTTGTCTGACTGGGTCTTTCTCCTCCGTCTCCTTGTCTGACTGGGTCTTTCTCCTCCATCTTCTTGTCTGACTGGGTCTTTCTCCTCCGTCTTCTTGTCTGACTGGGTCTTTCTCCTCCATCTTCTTGTCTGACTGGGTCTTTCTCCTCCGTCTCCTTGTCTGACTGGGTCTTTCTCCTCCATCTTCTTGTCTGACTGGGTCTTTCTCCTCCATCTTCTTGTCTGACTGGGTCTTTCTCCTCCGTCTCCTTGTCTGACTGGGTCTTTCTCCTCCATCTTCTTGTCTGACTGGGTCTTTCTCCTCCCGTCTCCTTGTCTGACTGGGTCTTTCTCCTCCCGTCTCCTTGTCTGACTGGGTCTTTCTCCTCCGTCTCCTTGTCTGACTGGGTCTTTCTCCTCCATCTCCTTGTCTGACTGGGTCTTTCTCTTCCTGTCTTCTTGTCTGACTGGGTCTTTCTCCTCCGCCTCCTTGTCTGACTGGGTCTTTCTCCTCCATCTTGTCTGACTGGGTCTTTCTCCTCCATCTTGTCTGACTGGGTCTTTCTCCTCCATCTTGTCTGACTGGGTCTTTCTCCTCCGTCTTCTTGTCTGACTGGGTCTTTCTCCTCCATCTTCTTGTCTGACTGGGTTGTTCTCCTCCATCTTCTTGTCTGACTGGGTCTTTCTCCTCCGTCTTCTTGTCTGACTGGGTCTTTCTCCTCCGTCTCCTTGTCTGACTGGGTCTTTCTCCTCCATCTTGTCTGACTGGGTCTTTCTCCTCCATCTTGTCTGACTGGGTCTTTCTCCTCCATCTTGTCTGACTGGGTCTTTCTCCTCCATCTTGTCTGACTGGGTCTTTCTCCCCATACAGCCATCCCAGCCCTGCAGCCTATAGTCCATGACCTGTTTGTTCTGAGAGGCTCCAACAAGGCTGACGCTGGGAAGGAACTGGACACCCAGAAAGAGGTGGTGGTCTCCATGCTGCTGAGACTCATACAGTACCACCAGGTAAACACACTTTGGAACCATGGAACCTTGGTACTTTGGAACCATGAAACCATGGTACTTTGGAACCATGAAACCATGGTACTTTGGAACCATGAAACCTTGGTACTTTGGAACCATGGAACCTTGGTACTTTGGAACCTTGGTACTTTGGAACCATGGAACCTTGGTACTTTGCAACCTTGGTACTTTGGAACCATGGAACCTTGGTACTTTGGAACCATGGAACCTTGGTACTTTGGAACCTTGGTACTTTGGAACCTTGGTACTTTGGAACCATGAAACCTTGGTACTTTGGAACCATGGTACTTTGGAACCTTGGTACTTTGGAACCATGGTACTTTGGAACCATGGTACTTTGGAACGATGGTACTTTGGAACCATGGTACTTTGGAACCATGGGACCTTGGTACTTTTGAACCTTGGTACTTTGGAACCATGGAACCGTGGTACTTTGCAACCATGGAACTTTGGAACCATGGTACTTTGGAACCTTGGTACTTTGGAACCTTTGTACTTTGGAACCTTTGTACTTTGGAACCATGAAACCTTTGTACTTTGGAACCTTTGTACTTTGGAACCTTTGTACTTTGGAACCTTTGTACTTTGGAACCATGGAACCATTGTACTTTGGAACCATTAAATATTTGAACCATGCAACCATTACAACCATGTAACATTTTCACCTGTGTGACCTTTGACCCCTGTGCTTCTGTGTTTAGGTGCTGGAGATGTTCATCCTGGTCCTCCAGCAGTGTCACAAGGAGAACGAGGACAAGTGGAAGAGACTGTCCAGACAGATCGCTGACATCATACTGCCCATGATAGGAAAACAACAGGTCCGAACACAGTGAGAGAGAGACGGAGAGCTTGTAAACTTATATAAAATGATTCCTGCTCTGCCTGTTCCTATAGACTGTCAATCCCGTCCCAAACTTGACTCTAGAATTTCACTCCCGTTCCTGAGGTAGTAACACAGGACCTGAGGTGATGTCTACCTGTAGTGTGTCACTGAGGGAGTAACACAGGACCTGAGGTGATGTCTACCTGTAGTGTGTCACTGAGGTAGTAACAGAGGACCTGGGGTGATGTCTACCTGTAGTGTGTCACTGAGGTAGTAACAGAGGACCTGAGGTGATGTCATCCTGTAGTGTGTCACTGAGGGAGTAACACAGGACCTGAGGTGATGTCATCCTGTAGTGTCACTGAGGTAGTAACACAGGACCTGAGGTGATGTCTACCTGTAGTGTGTCACTGAGGTAGTAACAGAGGACCTGAGGTGATGTCTACCTGTAGTGTGTCACTGAGGTAGTAACACAGGACCTGAGGTGATGTCTACCTGTAGTGTGTCACTGAGGGAGTAACACAGGACCTGAGGTGATGTCATCCTGTAGTGTCACTGAGGTAGTAACAGAGGACCTGAGGTGATGTCATCCTGTAGTGTGTCACTGAGGGAGTAACACAGGACCTGAGGTGATGTCATCCTGTAGTGTCACTGAGGTAGTAACAGAGGACCTGAGGTGATGTCATCCTGTAGTGTGTCACTGAGGTAGTAACACAGGACCTGAGGTGATGTCATCCTGTAGTGTGTCACTGAGGGAGTAACACAGGACCTGAGGTGATGTCAACTGATTTCGTGTTGTGTCCTAGATGCACCTGGACTCCCCTGAGGCTCTGGGAGTGTTGAACACTCTGTTTGAGACGGTTGCCCCCTCCTCTCTCCGCCCGGTAGATATGCTGCTGAAGGGAATGTTCACTACACCTGCTACCATGGTGAGACACACGGAATTTGGCTTTTGGATAATTCAATCGTTGCCAGGTCTTTACTGAGGCTAACTCTCTTCCCTCCCTCCCTCCCTCCCTCCCTCCCTCCCTCCCTCCCTCCCTCCCTCCCTCCCTCCCTCCCTCCCTCCTCCTCTCTCTCCCTCCCTCCCTCCCTCCTCCTCTCTCTCCCCCACTCCCTCCTCTCCCTCCCTCTCCCCCACTCTCTCCTCCTCTCCTTCCCTCCATTCCTCTCTCTCCCCCACTCCCTCCCTCCCTCCTCCTCTCTCTCCCCCCTCCTCTCTCCTCCTCTCTCCCCCACTCCCTCCCCCACTCCCTCCTCCTCTCCCTCCCTCCCCAGGCTAATGTCAACACAGTTCAGTTGTGGGTATCAGGTGTCTTGGCTGTCCTCAGAGTCCTCATCTCTCAGTCCACTGAAGACATAGTCCTCTCTCGTGTCCACGAGCTCTCCCTCTCTCCTCTCCTCCTCTCCTGTCCCACCATCCGACATCTCCACGACGACAGCAGCCTCTCGTCGCCCCCGCAACTGCCTCTGGCGACCCCGGCAACTGTCGCCCCCGACAACCAGGAGGCCAACGGAGAGCGGGTGCTGCCGGAGGAGACCTTTGCCAGGTGAGTGCCGGATCGGGTCTTCACGGTTGCTCTGTGGTTATTATGGTTGACCCCAGGTACACACTTTTAGGGGTCAAAGTTGACTCTTGATCGTTTAGGAATATGAGAGAGCGCGATATTTAAAAATTGTCAACCTCACTTTAAAAATATACAGTACCAGTCAAAAGTTTGGACACACCTACTCGTTCAAGGTTTTCCTTTATTTTTACTATTTTCTACGTTGTAGAATAATAGTGAAGACATCAACACTATGAAATAACACATATGGAATCATGTAGTAACCAAAAAAGTGTTAAACAAATCAAAATATATTTTACATTTGAGATTCTTCAAAGTAGCCACCCTTTGCCTTGATGACAGCTTTGCACACTCTTGGCATTCTCTCAGCCAGCTTCACCTGGAATGCTTTTCCAACAGTCTTGAAGGAGTTCCCACATATGCTGAGGACTTGTTGGGTGCTTTTCCTTCACTCTGTGGTCCAACTCATCCCAAACCATCTCAATTGGTTTGAGGTCAGGGGATTGTGGAGGCCATGTCATCTAATGCAGCACTCCATCACTCTCCTTCTTGGTCAAATAGCCCTTACACAGCCTGGAGGTGTGTTGGGTCATTGTCCTGTTGAAAAACAAATGATAGTCCCACTAAGCCCAAACCAGATGGAAAGGCGTATCGCTGCAGAATGCTGGCGTCGCCATGCTGGTTAAGTGTGCCTTGAATTCTAAATAAATCACTGACAGTCACCAGCAAAGCACCCCCACACGATCACACCTCCTCCTCCATGCTTCACGGTGGGAACCACACATGCAGAGATCATCCGTTCACCTACTCTGTATCTCACAAAGACACGGCGGTTGGAACCAAAAATCGCACATTTGGACTCATCAGACCAAAGGACAGATTTCCACCATTCTAATGTCCATTGCTTGTGTTTCTTGGCCCAAGCAAGTCTCTTCTTCTTATTGGTGTCCTTTAGTAGTGGTTTCTTTGCAGCAATTCGACCATGAAGGCCTTATTAGATGTCTCCTCTCTCCAGGTTCCTACTCCAGCTAGTAGGAGTGATGTCTCCTCTCCTCTCTCCAGGTTCCTACTCCAGCTAGTAGGAGTGATGTCTCCTCTCCTCTCCTCTCTCCAGGTTCCTACTCCAGCTAGTAGGAGTGATGTCTCCTCTCCTCTCCTCTCTCCAGGTTTCTACTCCAGCTAGTAGGAGTGATGTCTCCTCTCCTCTCCTCTCTCCAGGTTCCTACTCCAGCTAGTAGGAGTGATGTCTCCTCTCCTCTCTCCAGGTTCCTACTCCAGCTAGTAGGAGTGATGTCTCCTCTCCTCTCTCCAGGTTCCTACTCCAGCTAGTAGGAGTGATGTCTCCTCTCCTCTCCTCTCTCCAGGTTCCTACTCCAGCTAGTAGGAGTGATGTTAGAGGACATCTCTACCAGACAGGTGAAGGTTGACATGACAGAACAGCAACACACGTTCTACTGTCAACAGCTGGGGACTCTGTTAATGTGTCTCATACACATCTTCAAGAGTGGTGAGTGGACAGATACACACATTTAGAGATATATATATATATATACTAGAGGTTGACCGATTATTATTTTTCAACGCCGATACCGATTTATTGGAGGACCAAAAACCCGATGCCGATTAATCGGTATCGCTTTTATTTTGTTTGATTTATTTATTTTATTTTTTACATTTATTTGTAATAATGACAATTACAACAATACTGAATGAACACTTATTTTAACTTAATATAATACATCAATAAAATCAATTTAGCCTCAAATAAATAATGAAACATGTTCAATTTGGTTTAAATAATGCAAAAACAAAGTGTTGGAGAAGAAAGTAAAAGTGCAATATGTGCCATGTAAGAAAGCTAACGTTTAAGTGCCTTGCTCAGAACATGGGAACATATGAAAGCTGGTGGTTCCTTTTAACATGAGTCTTCAATATTCCCAGGTAAGAAGTTTTAGGTTGTAGTTATTATAGGAATTATAGGACTATTTCTCTCTCTATGATTTGTATTTCATTTACCTTTGACTATTGGATGTTCTTATAGGCACTTTAGTATTGCCAGTGTAACAGTATAGCTTCTGTCCCTCTCCTCGCTCCTACCTGGGCTCGAACCAGGAAAACATCGACAACAGCCACCCTCGAAGCAGCGTTACCCATGCAGAGCAAGGGGAACAACTACTCCGAGTCTCAGAGCGAGTGACGTTTGAAACGCGATTAGCGTGCACCCGGCTAACTAGCTAACCATTTCACATCGGGTACACCAGCCTCATCTTGGGAGTTGATAGGCTTGAAGTCATAAACAGCGCAATGCTTGAAGCATTGCGAAGAGCTGCTGGCAAAACGCACGAAAGTGCTGTTTGAATGAATGCTTACGAGCCTGCTGCTGCATACCACCGCTCAGTCAGATTGCTCTATCAAATCATAGAATTAATTATAATATAATAAACACACAGAAATACGAGCCTTAGGTCATTAATATGGTCGAATCTGGAAACTATCATCTCGAAAACAAAACGTTTTTTCTTTCAGGGAAATACGGAACCGTTCCGTATTTTACCTAACGGGTGGCATCCATAAGTCTAAATATTGCTGTTACATTGCACGACCTTCAATGTTATGTCATAATTACGTAAAATTCTGGCAAATTAGTTCAACGAGCCAGGCGGCCCAAACTGTTGCATATACCCTGACTCTGCGTGCAATGAACGCAAGAGCAGTGACACAATTTCATGTTAGCAGGCAATATTAACTAAATATGCAGGTTTAACCTCTCTTGGGCAGGTGGGACGCTACCGTCCCACTCACGGTTCACACTATTCAACAGCCAGTGAAAAATCAGAGCGCCAAATTCAAAACCACAAAATGTCATAATTCAATGTTCTCAAACAGACGACTATTTTACACCATTTTAAAGGTACACGTCTCCTTAATGTAACCACATTGTCCGATTTCAAAAAGGCTTTATGGCGAAAGCATAAAGTTAGATTATGTTAGGACAGTTCCAACACAAGAAAAACCACACAGCCATTTTCCTAGCAAGGACAGGTGTCACAAAAACCAGAAAACCAGCTAAAATTATGCACTAACCTTTGACGATCTTCATCAGATGATCATGTTACACAATACATGCATTTTTTGTTCGATAAAGTTCATATTTATATCCATAAACCCAATTTTACATTGGCGCGTGATGTTCAGAAAATATTTTGCCTCCAATACTGTCGGTGAATCAGTACAACAATTTACAAAAATACTCATCGTAAACGTTGATAATATATTAAACTGTTATTCAAAGAATTACAGATAAACATCTCCTTTATGCAACCGCTGTGACAGATTTCAAAAAAGCTTCACGGGGAAAGCACACTTTGCAATAATCTGAGTACGGCGCTCAGAAAAATACACCAGACAATACAGATACCCGCCATTTTGGAGTCATCTAAAATCATAAATAGCATTAGAAATATTCACTTACCCTTGATGATCTTCATCAGAAGGCACTTCCAGGAATCCCAGGTCCACAATAAATGTTGTTTTGTTCGATTAAGTCCATAATTTATGTCCAAATACCTCCTTTTTGTTTCCGCGTTCAGTAAACTACTCCAAGTGTAGGAAGCGCGCGGAAAATGTCACGACGAAAAGTAAAAAAAAGTTACATTTACGTTCGTTCAAACATGTCAAACGTTGTATAGCATCAATCTTTAGGGCCTTTTTCACTTAGAACTTCAATAATATTCCAACCGGACGATTCCAGTGTCTTGAAAAACGTTTTGGAACACAGCTAACGCTCACGTGAATGTGCGCCAATGAACGCCAGTGCTTTCCTGAGTCAACAACTTCCAACTTCCTCTGTTCGCTCTCTGTTCATCATAGACGCCTCAAACAACTTTCTAAAGACTGTTGACATCTAGTGGAAGCCTTAGGAAGTACAAAATGAACCCTAAGTCACTGTGTGTTCGATAGGCAATGACTTGAAAGGACTACAAGCACCAGAATTCCCACTTCCTGGTTAGATTTTTCTCAGGTTTTTGCCTGCCATATGAGTTCTGTTATACTCACAGACATCATTCAAACAGTTTTAGAAACGTCAGAGTGTTTTCTATCCAAATCTACTAATAATATGCATATTCTAGTTCCTGGGCCCGAGTAGTAGGCCGTTTAATTTGCGTACGCTTTTCATCCGGCAGTGGAAATACTGCCCCCGACCCAAGAGAAGTTAAAAATATATACTTGTGTATTGATTTTAAAGAAAGGCATTAATGTTTATGGTTAGGTACACATTGGTGCAACGGCAGTGCTTTTTTTCACAAATGCGCTTGTTAAATCAACACCCGTTTGGTGAAGTAGGCTGTGATTCAATGATAAATTAACAGGCACCGCATCGATTATATGCAACGCAGGACACGCTAGATAACTACACATGGTTGATGATATTACTAGTTTAACTAGTGATTATGTTAAGATTGATCGTTTTTTATAAAATAAGTTTAATGCTAGCTAGCAACTTACCTTGGCTTCTTGCTGCCCTCGTGTAACAGGTAGTCAGCCTGCCATGCAGGCTCCTCGTGGAGTGCAATGTAAGGCAGGTGGTTAGAGCGTTGGACTAGTAACCGGAAGGTTGCAAAAACGAATCCGCGAATCCCCCCTGAACAAGGCAGTTAACCCCCGTTCCTAGGCCGTCATTGAAAATAAGAATGTGTTCTTAACCTGACTTGCCTAGTTAAATAAATGTGTAAAAAAATAAATAATAATTGGCAAATCGGTGGCCAAAAATACCGATTACCGATTGTTATGAAAACTTTAAATCGGCCCTAATTAATCTGCCATTCTTATTAATCGGTCAACCTCTAATATATCACACACATACATTTAGTGATAGATAGATATATATGCCTACACATATTTATGAATGTTAATATGAACTCCCTCCCTCCCCTCTCTCTCTCCAGGCATGTTCCGTAGGATCACGGCAGCAGCCACCCGTCTCCTGAAGGGTGAGGCTGGTCTGGGTGGAGGTCCAGGGGTCAGTGGTGTATTCTACCCCCTAGAGGGTCTTAATGCCATGGTGGGCTGCCTGGTGACCACACACCCCTCTCTGGTTCTGCTCTGGTGCCAAGTCCTCCTCATCATCAACTACACCAACTACAGCTGGTGGACAGAGGTACACCAGACACCCAGGTAGGTCTCTCTCTGAGGTACACCAGACACCCAGGTAGGTCTCTCTCTGAGGTACACCAGACACCCAGGTAGGTCTCTCTCTGAGGTACACCAGACACCCAGGTAGGTCTCTCTCTGAGGTACACCAGACACCCAGGTAGGTCTCTCTCTGAGGTACACCAGACACCCAGGTAGGTCTCTCTCTGAGGTACACCAGACACCCAGGTAGGTCTCTCTGAGGTACACCAGACACCCAGGTAGGTCTCTCTCTGAGGTACACCGGAAACCCAGGTAGGTCTCTCTCTGAGGTACACCAGACACCCAGGTAGGTCTCTCTCTGAGGTACACCAGACACCCAGGTAGGTCTCTCTCTGAGGTACACCAGACACCCAGGTAGGTCTCTCTCTGAGGTACACCAGACACCCAGGTAGGTCTCTCTCTGAAGTACACCAGACACCCAGGTAGGTCTCTCTGTCTCTCACTCACACAGACATACAACCACAGACGGACGGACATACATACACACACGGATGGAGGAACGGACAGACACACGGGCGAACACGCACCAAATCCTAAATGATATGACTCTCCCTCCACCTCCCTCTGTAGGAGACAGAGTCTGTCCTGCACCAAGCTGCTGAGCCCTCATTCCTCAGGAGGGGTGGAGGAGGAGAGACCAGAGGCCAGGCTGGCCATGTGTAACAGAGAGATCGTACGCAGGGGAGGACTCATTCTCTTCTGTGACTACGTGGTGAGACTATAGGTCCCTATAAAGCATTATAACTGGGGAGCTATTAAGCGTTATAACTGCTGTGACTCTTTGTTTTTATTCTACCTTTCCAGAATGTTCCACTTGACTGCCTTCTCTTACCCATAATCCTCCTCTCTCCCTCTGTAGTGTCAGAACCTGCACGACTCGGAGCACCTGACCTGGCTGATCGTCAACCACGTCCGTGACCTCATCAACCTTTCCCATGAGCCTCCGGTGCAGGACTTCATCAGTGCCGTGCACCGCAACTCTGCCGCCTCGGGACTGTTTATACAGGCTATACAGTCACGCTGTGACAACCTCTCTACAGTTAGTACACACACACACACACACACACACACACACACACACACACACACACACACTGTAGACTAATACAGAGTAGACGTGACAACCTCTCGACAGTACACACTCGTTTATTGCTCTGTTTATACAACGGGTGGGTGTAATCCTGAATGCTGATTGGTTAAAACCGCATTCCAGCCGGAGTCTATTCCACAAGTTACTACCGGCTAAATGTATGTCGTTAAAATGCCTATTTACTCTGTTCCATCTGACTGCGCAATCCACTGTCTCATCAGCCCAGCCAGGCAATGTATAAACTTGTTCTCCACTATAAAAAGCATATAGACATTATCTCACATTTCTTTTAGACTAACGTTTAGTTTTCAACAGCGGAGATTTGTATAAACATTGCTGTCTGTCTCTCTGACATTTACAACATTGTTTCAATATTCAAATTCAAATCTCCAGCTGTCCAATAGTAATGAACGAGTCGGGACAAGACAGACAGACAGGTTGCTTTTATCAGCCAGTCTAAATCATGAATCAGCATCATGTTTATGGATATATACAAAGAAATATCATTTGCAAACAGGTAAAACCAAACGAAGTTCAGCTGGTTTGCAGTGTTTCCAGCTTCAGTTTGAAGTGATTGTGTTAGCTGTGTTGTTAGCTGTGTTGTTAGCTGTGTTGTTAGCTGTGTTGTTAGCTGTGTTGTTAGCTGTGTTGTTAGCTGTGTTGTTGACTAGCTCCTCTGAACAACAGTGTCCTGACGAGTGAGAACATTTTCTACTCCAGGAGAAATCACGCCTCATTAGCTCATTGTTATGGATGTGTCCAATTAAATGTCACTAGAAAACAACTTAAAACAAATGTAAATGCAGCTACTGTTGTTATTCTGGCTGCACTGTTTGATGTGACTGTAAGTTAGCCGTAGTTGGCTAGCTAGCAAGCATGGAATAAGAACTTCGCCAGCCAGTAGGGCAATAGAACATTTAGAATGAACGACTGGGTCTCTGGAAACTGAACAGACAGAATGAACGACTGGGTCTCTGAGAGGAAACTGAACAGACAGAATGAACGACTGGGTCTCTGAGAGGAAACTGAACAGACAGAATGAACGACTGGGTCTCTGAGAGGAAACTGAACAGACAGAATGAACGACTGGGTCTCTGAGAGGAAACTGAACAGACAGAATGAACGACTGGGTCTCTGGAAACTGAACAGACAGAATGAACGACTGGGTCTCTGAGAGGAAACTGAACAGACAGAATGAACGACTGGGTCTCTGAGAGGAAACTGAACAGACAGAATGAACGACTGGGTCTCTGGAAACTGAACAGACAGAATGAACGACTGGGTCTCTGAGAGGAAACTGAACAGACAGAATGAACGACTGGGTCTCTGAGAGGAAACTGAACAGACAGAATGAACGACTGGGTCTCTGAGAGGAAACTGAACAGACAGAATGAACGACTGGGTCTCTGAGAGGAAACTGAACAGACAGAATGAACGACTGGGTCTCTGGAAACTGAACAGACAGAATGAACGACTGGGTCTCTGAGAGGAATCTGAACAGACAGAATGAACGACTGGGTCTCTGAGAGGAAACTGAACAGACAGAATGAACGACTGGGTCTCTGAGAGGAAACTGAACAGACAGAATGAACGACTGGGTCTCTGAGAGGAAACTGAACAGACAGAATGAACGACTGGGTCTCTGAGAGGAAACTGAACAGACAGAATGAACGACTGGGTCTCTGAGAGGAAACTGAACAGACAGAATGAACGACTGGGTCTCTGAGAGGAAACTGAACAGACAGAATGAACGACTGGGTCTCTGAGAGGAAACTGAACAGACAGAATGAACGACTGGGTCTCTGAGAGGAAACTGAACAGACAGAATGAACGACTGGGTCTCTGAGAGGAAACTGAACAGACAGAATGAACGACTGGGTCTCTGAGAGGAAACTGAACAGACAGAATGAACGACTGGGTCTCTGGAAACTGAACAGACAGAATGAACGACTGGGTCTCTGAGAGGAAACTGAACAGACAGAATGAACGACTGGGTCTCTGAGAGGAAACTGAACAGACAGAATGAACGACTGGGTCTCTGAGAGGAAACTGAACAGACAGAATGAACGACCAACCGGTTTGGGTAGTAACCCTAGATTTGTGTCAGGACTATATCTTGTGGAAGGATGAAATAGTATGAATAAATTAAGCAAAATATTTTTTTTAATTAAACTATGGAAATCATTATTAGTAACGGGTTGTATAAAAGTGATAATGCTCGTTCTCCCTGTCTCTCTCTCTGTCGCTCTCTGTCTCGCTCTCTGTCTCGCTCTCTGTCTCGCTCTCTGTCTCGCTCTCTGTCTCGCTCTCTCTCTCGCTCTCTCTCTCGCTCTCTCTCTCGCTCTCTGTCTCGCTCTCTGTCTCGCTCTCTGTCTCGCTCTCTGTCTCTCTCTCTGTCTCGCTCTCTCTCTCGCTCTCTCTCTCGCTCTCTGTCTCGCTCTCTGTCTCGCTCTCTCTCTCGCTCTCTCTCTCGCTCTCTGTCTCGCTCTCTGTCTCGCTCTCTGTCTCGCTCTCTGTCTCGCTCTCTGTCTCGCTCTCTGTCTCGCTCTCTGTCTCGCTCTCTGTCTCGCTCTCTGTCTCGCTCTCTCTCTCGCTCTCTGTCTCGCTCTCTGTCTCGCTCTCTGTCTCGCTCTCTGTCTCGCTCTCTGTCTCGCTCTCTCTCTCGCTCTCTGTCTCGCTCTCTGTCTCGCTCTCTGTCTCGCTCTCTGTCTCGCTCTCTGTCTCTCTCTCTCGCTCTCTCTCTCGCTCTCTGTCTCGCTCTCTGTCTCTCTCTCTGTCTCTCTCTCTCTCTCCTCTCCCTCTCTCTCCCCCCCATAGCCCACCATGTTGAAGAAGACTCTTCAGTGTCTAGAAGGGATTCACCTGTCCCAGTCTGGTTCTCTGTTGATGCTCTACGTAGACAAACTACTGAATACTCCTTTCAGAGTCCTGGCTCGTATGGTTGATACTCTGGCCTGCAGGAGGGTGGAAATGCTGCTGGCTGAAACACTACAGGTAGATATACAACAGTTTAGTCCAGCTGAACATGTTTCTCTCTGTTCCTCTATAGAACAGTTTAGTCCAGCTGAACATGTTCTCTCTGTTCCTCTATAGAACAGTTTAGTCCAGCTGAACATGTTCTCTCTGTTCCTCTATAGAACAGTTTAGTCCAGCTGAACATGTTCTCTCTCTGTTCCTCTATAGAACAGTTTAGTCCAGCTGAACATGTTCTCTCTGTTCCTCTATAGAACAGTTTAGTCCAGCTGAACATGTTCTCTCTCTGTTCCTCTATAGAACAGTTTAGTCCAGCTGAACATGTTCTCTCTGTTCCTCTATAGAACAGTTTAGTCCAGCTGAACATGTTCTCTCTGTTCCTCTATAGAACAGTTTAGTCCAGCTGAACATGTTCTCTCTCTGTTCCTCTATAGAACAGTTTAGTCCAGCTGAACATGTTCTCTCTGTTCCTCTATAGAACAGTTTAGTCCAGCTGAACATGTTCTCTCTCTGTTCCTCTATAGAACAGTTTAGTCCAGCTGAACATGTTCTCTCTGTTCCTCTATAGAACAGTTTAGTCCAGCTGAACATGTTCTCTCTCTGTTCCTCTATAGAACAGTTTAGTCCAGCTGAACATGTTCTCTCTGTTCCTCTATAGAACAGTTTAGTCCAGCTGAACATGTTCTCTCTCTGTTCCTCTATAGAACAGTTTAGTCCAGCTGAACATGTTCTCTCTGTTCCTCTATAGAACAGTTTAGTCCAGCTGAACATGTTCTCTCTCTGTTCCTCTATAGAACAGTTTAGTCCAGCTGAACATGTTCTCTCTCTGTTCCTCTATAGAACAGTATAGTCCAGCTGAACATGTTCTCTCTCTGTTCCTCTATAGAACAGTATAGTCCAGCTGAACATGTTCTCTCTGTTCCTCTATAGAACAGTTTAGTCCAGCTGAACATGTTCTCTCTCTGTTCCTCTATAGAACAGTTTAGTCCAGCTGAACATGTTCTCTCTCTGTTCCTCTATAGAACAGTTTAGTCCAGCTGAACATGTTCTCTCTCTGTTCCTCTATAGAACAGTTTAGTCCAGCTGAACATGTTCTCTCTCTGTTCCTCTATAGAACAGTTTAGTCCAGCTGAACATGTTCTCTCTCTGTTCCTCTATAGAACAGTATAGTCCAGCTGAACATGTTCTCTCTGTTCCTCTATAGAACAGTTTAGTCCAGCTGAACATGTTCTCTCTGTTCCTCTATAGAACAGTTTAGTCCAGCTGAACATGTTCTCTCTGTTCCTCTATAGAACAGTTTAGTCCAGCTGAACATGTTCTCTCTGTTCCTCTATAGAACAGTTTAGTCCAGCTGAACATGTTCTCTCTGTTCCTCTATAGAACAGTTTAGTCCAGCTGAACATGTTCTCTCTCTGTTCCTCTATAGAACAGTTTAGTCCAGCTGAACATGTTCTCTCTCTGTTCCTCTATAGAACAGTTTAGTCCAGCTGCCAGTAGAGGAACTGGACAGAATCCAGGAATACCTTCAGATCAGTGGACTAGCTCAACGGTAACAATACTCCTCTCCTCTCTTCCTCTCTCCTCCTCTCTTCCCCCTCTCCTCTCTTCTTCTCTCCTCCTCTCTTCCCCCTCTCCTCTCTTCTTCTCTCCTCCTCTCTTCCCCCTCTCCTCTCTTCTTCTCTCCTCCTTTCTTCCCCCTCTCCTCTCTTCTTCTCTCCTCCTCTCCTCTCTTCTCCTCTCCTCCTCTCTTCCCCCTCTCCTCTCCTCTCTTCTCTTCTCCTCCTCTCTTCTCCTTCTTCTCTCCTCCTCTCTTCCCCCTCTCCTCTCTTCTTCTCTCCTCCTCTCTTCCCCCCCTCCTCTCATCTCCCCTCTCCTCTCTTCTCCTCTCCTCCTCTCATCTCCCCTCTCCTCTCTTCTTCTCTCCTCCTCTCTTCCCCCTCTCCTCTCTTCTCCTCTCCTCCTCTCATCTCCCCTCTCCTCTCTTCTTCTCTCCTCCTCTCATCTCCCCTCTCCTCTCCTCCTCTCCCCTCTCCTCTCCTCTCTTCTCCTCTCCTCTCCTCTCCTCTCCTCTCCTCCTCTCATCTCCCCTCTCCTCTCTTCTTCTCTCCTCCTCTCTTCCCCCTCTCCTCTCTTCTCCTCTCCTCCTCTCATCTCCCCTCTCCTCTCTTCTTCTCTCCTCCTCTCATCTCCCCTCTCCTCTCTTCTCCTCTCCTCCTCTCCCCTCTCCTCTCCTCTCCTCTCCTCTCTTCTCCTCTCCTCCTCTCATCTCCCCTCTCCTCTCTTCTTCTCTCCTCCTCTCATCTCCCCTCTCCTCTCTTCTCCTCTCCTCCTCTCCTCTCCCCTCTCCTCTCCTCTCCTCTCCTCTCCTCTCCTCTCTTCTCCTCTCCTCCTCTCATCTCCCCTCTCATTCTAGTCAAATGTACATTATCTTCTTGTTTTAATGAATCACTACATGACGTAAAGTATGTGGACACCTGCTCGTCAAACATCTCATTACTAAATCATGGACATTAATATGGAGTTGGTCGACCCCTTTACTGCTATAACAGCCTCCACTCTTCTGGGAAGGCTTTCTACTAGATGTTGGATTATTACTGTGGGGATTTGCTTCCATTCAGCCACAAGAGCATTAGTGAGGTCAGGAACTGTTGTTGAGCGATTAGTCCTGGCTCGCAGTCGGTGTTCCAATTCATCCCAAAGGTGATCGATGGGGTTGAGGTCAGGGCTCTGTGCAGGCCAGTCAAGTTCTTCCACACCAATCTCAACAAACTATTTCTGTATTGACCTCGCTTTGTGCACGGGGGCATTGTCATGCTGAAACAGGAAAGGGCCTTCCCCAAACTGTTGCCACAAAGTTGGAAGCACAGAATCATCTTGAAAGTCATCGTATGCTGTATCGTTAAGATTTCCCTTCACTGGAACTAAGAGGCCCAAACCATGAAAAACAGCCCCAGACCATTATTCCTCCTCCACCAAACTTTACAGTTGGCACTATGCATTCTAGCAGGTAGCGTTCACCTGGCATCCGCCAAACCCAGATTTATCCTTTGGACTGCCAGACGATGAAGCGTGATTCATCACTCTAGAGAACGTGTTTCCACTGCTCCAGAGTCCAATGGCAGTGAGCTTTACACCACTCCAGACAACATTTAGCATTGTGCATGGTGATCTTAGGCTTGTGTGCTGCTGATCGGCCATGGAAACCCATTTCATGAAGCTCCCAACAAACAGTTATTGTGCTGAAGTTGCTTCCGGAGCCAGTTTGGAACTCGATAGTGATTGTTGCTACGCACTTCAGCAATCAGCGGTCCCGTTCTGTGAGCTTGTGTGGCCTACCACTTTGCGGCTGAGCCGTTGTTGCTCCTAGACGTTTCCACTTCACAATAACAGCACTTACAGTTGACCGGGGCAGCTCTAGCACGGCAGAAATTTGACAAACTGACTCGTTGGAAAGGTTGCATCTTATCACAGTGCCACATTGAAAGTCACTGAGCTCTTTAGTAAGGCCATTCTACTGCCAATGTTTGTCTATGGAGATTGCATGGCTGTGTGCCTTATTTTATACACCTGTCAGCAGCAGGTGTGGCTGAAATAGCCGAAGCCACTATTTTGAAGGGGTGTCCATACTGCTGTATATATAGTGTATGAAAGGGTGTCCATACTGCTGGAGATATAGTGTATGAAGGGGTGTCCATACTGCTGTATATATAGTGTATGAAGGGGTGTCCATACTGCTGTGTATATAGTGTATGAAGGGGTGTCCATACTGCTGCTGTATATATAGTGTATGAAGGGGTGTCCATACTGCTGTGTATATATAGTGTAGGAAGGGGTGTCCACATACTGCTGTATATATAGTGTATGAAGGGGTGTCCACATACTGCTGTATATATAGAGTATGAAGGGGTGTCCACACACTGCTGTATATATAGTGTATGAAGGGGTGTCCACATACTGCTGTATATATAGTGTATGAAGGGGTGTCCATACTGCTGTATATATAGTGTATGAAGGGGTGTCCACATACTGCTATATATATAGTGTATGAAGGGGTGTCCATACTGCTGTATGTATAGTGTATGAAGGGGTGTCCATACTGCTATATATATAGTGTATGAAGGGGTGTCCATACTGCTGTATTCATGGGACATTATATAATTTTCTCAAGCTACTTTCTTAAGAGATTTTCACCACAAAAAGCTGGTGATGTTGTGTGATGTCATTTCCTGCCTCTTGTTGCTAGGCACCAGAGGTTCTACTCCCTGCTGGACAGGTTCCGAGCCACCGTTGCCGAGGACACCAGCAGCCCCTCCCCTCCTGTGACATCACACCCCCTGGATGGGGAACCGCCACCAGCCCCTGAACTAGTCGAGGCTGACAAGGTGTGTGTGTGTGTGTGTGTCGGTGTGCTTTATAAAACGTCTGTTTGGGTCTGTCATATTCAACGTGTGTATGTCTTGTTCCAGGAGTGGTATGTTGCCTTGGTGATGTCCCAGTGTTGTCTCCGTGGTGACGGGTCGTTCCTGGAGACAACGGAACTCCTGACCAAACTACCTCCTGACGACCTCTCTACCATCATGACCTGCAAGGTAACACACACACACATATACACACACACACACACACTCCAAACTACCCTGTCTTATCCCTCAAAGCACACACTGACCTCTCTCTCTCTCTCTCTCCACCAGGACTTCAACCTGTCTCTCCTCTGTCCGTGTCTGAGCCTGGGGGTTCAGAGGTTAACCCGGGGTCAGGGGTCGTTGCTATTGGAGACAGCCCTGGCCGTGACACTGGATCATCTGAGCGGGGTCACACAGCTACTTCCTGTTCCACACCATTCCTTCCTGCCGCCGGCCAAACCTGACCCGGCCGAGCCCTACTGGGACAAACTGGCTATCGTCTATGGTAAGACTAACTCGGAAGGTTGTTGGTTCGAATCCTGGGCTGAAAAATGGGAGGATCTGGCAACTAAAAGCCTTTCCCCGCTGTACGTCAGATTGAGTCTTGTTCCATTATCACACTGTGATGTTACCTGGTTAAACTGTGGATATGGACCTGGCCAGATTGTACCATGTGCTTCAGGTGTGTGGTTCCATTCTGGCCATTTAGCTGGCGAGGCCACGTCAGCCATCTACCAGCACAGGCAGCGCTCGCCTCCCGAGGGAGTTGGGAAAACAACTGAAAGATATGAGTCCTAGAAATAGTTTTCACATGGTAACTTTAGATGTCCCAACTCGGAATCAAATACGATGCTCAAAAATAACATGGTCTCTGTGATAGAACGTTTCTTTTGATTACGTGATCATAAATCGTTCTTCTGACAAAGCATGTAAACGTTTTTAATCAAACTATTTATATGAATGTGACGGTTCACAATAATCATGTTATTGTGTACGTACTCCGTTCCCGGTCGTGTTCCTATTGGTCACTGTGATCTGCTCGTAACACCAGCCACACGACACCATAAAGACTCAAAATGTGTGACGCTGTCAGAACGCTGTCAGAGCCTTCGACCGTACACACTGGTATGTAATCAGCAGACCTGGACCCTGTCACACTGACTCAGCCGTGAGGGGAAAAACCCTGGCATAAGACGGCTAAAAACCATAGTCTGTGCTGCCCTTTACGGTATCCTGGTGCTCCCAGGTTCTGCTGCCGTTGTGCCCTTGAGCAAGGCACTTTATCTTGAAATTAAAAGAGCATATTTTGCAGAACCTGAAACTAGTGTGTTATATATATATATATATATATATATATATAGATAGATATAGATATAGATAGATAGATAGTCTCTTTCACCTGTCAATTATTCTGTTGTTCTCTAGGTGAGGCATGGCTCTACCCTCTCTATGTAGAGCTGTCTCAGTATCTGCTGTGTGTGTATTGTAGGTGAGGCATGGCTCTACCCTCTCTATGTAGAGCTGTCTCAGTATCTGCTGTGTGTGTATTCTAGGTGAGGCTGGACTCTACCCGCGGGTGATGTCTCTGTGTAGAGCACTGTCTCAGTATCTGCTGTGTGTGGGTCAGCTTCCTTCCCCTCTACAAATCCCTGAAGACAAACAACATCTCATCGCCACCTTCATCACCATGGCGACCGAGGTAAGAAGTTTATCATCCCTGACCTCTAACACTTGACCCTATCCCTGGCCAATGAGAAAATACTTTTGGGGGGGGCGCCTATGTCCAAACACTATAACATTTTAGATATTTAAAAAAAATAATTTTAGGAAAAACATTTCAATGTATAAACCGCTAAAACCAGATATAGAGTATGTAGAAGAGATTATGGACTTTATGTATTTGGTAATATTATCATCTTTGAGAAATAAAAATCACCTAAATAAAAGTTAGACGGTCAGGAAGAATTGAAAATTCCCCCCCAAACAGTGAATTTAGCACTATGGATTTAGATGTTATGTTTGAGCTGAAGGACACAGCACCAGTCATGGCAACATGCCTATCATTCACCAAAAGTAGCTTTTAAAACAGCAACATTTTCTCTCAGCTCCATGGAGACATTTCTACAATTGCAGGAAATTTCCTTAAAACTTTGAACTTTTCACTACACCGCCAAGATAGGGGGGCCTCTCACTCACCACCTAAGCCCCTTTTTGTTCCAGAATAAACCCTGCTTCATGGTGTTGT
>NC_138294.1:940000-1017500 GCF_965601325.2 Salmo salar
CAGGTAACACACCTGGTACCCTGTCCCCTCCCTGTCTGCTGTCTCACCAGGTAACACACCTGGGACCCTGTCCCATCCCTGTCTGCTGTCTCAGCAGGTAACACACCTGGGACCCTGTCCCCTCCCTGTCTGCTGTCTCACCAGGTAACACACCTGGGACCCTGTCCCCTCCCTGTCTGCTGTCTCAGCAGGTAACACACCTGGTACCCTGTCCCCTCCCTGTCTGCTGTCTCACCAGGTAACACACCTGGGACCCTGTCCCCTCCCTGTCTGCTGTCTCAGCAGGTAACACACCTGGGACCCTGTCCCCTCCCTGTCTGCTGTCTCAGCAGGTAGACCTAGTTGTTTGTAGTAGTGTCATCCTGGGGTCAGATCCATTCAGCTGTGCAGGGTTCAGAGGTCCTCATGGGTCCTAGTAATTGATGAACAGTGTGTTTCTCTGTGTGTCTCAGCAGGTACACTGATCAGCCATGAGAAACTCCTGCTCCAGATCAACACAGAGAGAGAGATGGGAAACATGGACTACAAACTGGGACAGGTAGGATGGAGGGGAGTGAAGGAGAGAGGGGGCTAGGGAGGAAAGGGAAGACAGACAGACCAAATGGCATAGCTGTGTGTGCTTCTCTTGCAGATATTTTCAGGGTCTCTCTCTAAATCCTCTCCTTTCTCTCTCTCTCTCTCTCGCTCTAATTCCACTCCTTTGTCTCTCTCTCCATCAGGTGTCCATCCATTCTGTGTGGCTGGGGAACAACATTACCCCTCTGAGAGAGGAAGAGTGGGGTGAAGATGAGGAAGATGAGACTGATACTCCGGCCCCCGCCTCTCTTCCTACCTCTCCTATCAATTCCAGGTAAAACACACACACACACACACACATCTCTCAAAGCAGGATACAGGTGTAGACATCCACTCCTGTTCTCTCTCTCTCTCTCTAACCTCCTCTCTTCTCCCTCTACAGGAAGCATCGTGCAGGTGTAGACATCCACTCCTGTTCTCAGTTCCTATTGGAGCTTTACAGCCAGTGGCTCCTCCCCGGTTCCCCTAGCAACAGACGCACCCCTGTTGTGCTCATCAGCGAGGTTGTCCGATCGGTAAGAACTCAGACTTGTTAGTTTGTTCATTCATTCACACAATGGTTACATTGGATTGAGGACTAAGGTGGAAACTCCCTCCAGCCATACTTGCACTGATGCATGATGGGATGGGGAGAGAATCACTCTCGTATTTCTTTGTTGATCATTTCCTTGGTTGTTAAGAGGTTCCTCCCTCCCGTCTCTCTAGTTGTTGGCGGTCTCTGACCTGTTCACGGAGCGTAACCAGTTTGACATGATGTTCACCACTCTGATGGAGCTGCAGAAGAGTCATCCTGCTGAAGATGAGATAGTGAACCAGTACCTGGTGCCTGCTCTCTGCAAGGCTGCAGCTGTACTGGGCATGGTGAGACACACCACTGTTTCCCCCTACACTCATTTTACATACAAATCTTCTACCGTCCTGTGGCCAAATAAGCTTTCAAACGGTTACATTTGGTTGGTCGCTGCGGCCAAGTGGAGGGCCTATAAAATGTTTGCTTGGAGACCACGCCTTTGGCCACGCCCACAAATGTTTTTTTTTTTTTTATATGTGTGCTTACAAACCTGTGTGTGTGTGTGTTCAGGACAAGGCTACGTCTGAACCTGTGTGTCGGGTGTTGGAGCTGACCCTGCGCAGCACCCACCTCCCCAGCCGTATGGGAGCGCTGCACGGCCTTCTGTATGTACTGGAGTGTGACCTGCTGGACGACACGGTGAAACAACTGATACCTGCTGTCTCTGAGTACATACTGAGTAACCTACGGGCCATAGCACAGTGAGTAACACACACACACACACACACACACACACACACACACACACAGCCCACTTAAAATGGTTTGGGATGAGTTGGACCTCAGTGAAGGAAAAGCAGCCAACAAGTGCATATGTGGGAACTCCTTCAAGACGGTTGGAAAATAATTCCAGGTGAAGCTGGTTGAGAGAATGCCAAGCTGTCGTCATGGCAAAGGGTGGCTACTTGATCAGAGCCTTGTCCTAAGGTTCAACCGTCCCCTGATGTTAATACCAGACTAAACCATGCTGGGTTGAAGACCTACGTCTCTGTGTGTCCCTGCTGTTGATGTTGAAAGAGAACCAGGCCCTTAATTTGACCCCTCTGATGGTCTACATCATTAAATTACAGTCAATCAGCCATTCAAGGTCAGCCTCATTTGTGAGGGTAATGATTCTGTGTGTGGTATTAACTCTGAGATGTCATTTTCTATTGTCAGGGATAAATGTAATGAGGATGGATGTCATTCCTTCTGTGTGCTCTAGTCACGGACGAGGCTAGGATGAAATGCACGGTCATGACTAGTTCTGCAAAGCTACCAGTAATTTACTAAAGTTACTGGAATCTTCAGTCATAATGGTAATTAACACAATATCTATGGCAATCTATGGTAATTTTGGTCATTTATACTTGGATAACTTTTAAAAAAATGTATTCAAACATACAGTTGAGTTTACATACACTCAGGTTGGAGTCATTAAAACTCGTTTTTACAACCACTCCACAAATTTCTTGTTAACAAACTATATTTAGTTTTAACAAGTTGGTTAGGACATCTACTTTGTGCATCGCACAAGTCATTTTTCCAACAGTTGTTTACAGACAGATTAATTCACTTATAATACACTGTATCATAATTCCAGTGGGTCAGAAGTTTACATACACTAAGTTGACTGTGCCCAAGACCTCAGAAAAAAAATTGTAGACCTCCACAAGTCTGGTTCCTTGGGAGCAATTTCCAAATGCCTGAAGGTACCACGTTCATCTGTACAAACAATAGTACACAAGTATAAGCACCATGGGACCACGCAGCCGTCATACCGCTCAGGAAGGAGACACGTTCTGTCTCCTAGAGATGAACGGACTTTGGTGCGAAAAGTGCAAATCAATCCCAGAACAACAGCAAAGGACCTTGTGAAGATGCTGGAGGAAACGGGTACAAAAGTATCTATATCCACAGAAAAACGAGTCCTATATCGACACAACCTGAAAGGTCGCTCAGCAAGGAAGAAGCCACTGCTCCAAAACTGCCATAAAAAAGCCAGATGACAGTTTGCACCTGCACATGGGGACAAAGATTGTACTTTTTGGAGAAATATCCTCTGGTCTGATGAAACAAATATAGAACTGTTTGGCCATAATGACCATCGTTATGTTTGGAGGAAAAAGGGGGAGGCTTGCAAGCTGAAGAACACCATCCCAACCGTGAAGCACGGGGGTTGCAGCATCATGTTGTAGGGGTGCTTTGCTGCAGGAGGGACTGGTGCACTTCACAAAATAGATGGCATCATGTGGAGGGAAAATGATGTGGATATATTGAAGCAACAACTCAAGACATCAGTCAGGAAGTTAAAGCTTGGTCGCAAATGGGTCTTCCAAATGGACAACGACCCCAAGCATACTTCCAAAGTTGTGGCAAAATGACTTAAGGACAACAAAGTCAAGGTATTAGAGTGGCCATCACAAAGCCCTGACCTCAATCCTATAGAACATTTGTGGGCAGAACTGAAAAAGCGTTTGCGAGCAAGGAGGCCTACAAACCTGACTCAGTTACACCAACTCTGTCAGGAGGAATGGGCTAAAATTCACCCAACTTATTGTGGGAAGCTTGTGGAAGGCTACCCAAAACGTTTGACCCAAGTTAAACAATTTAAAGGCAATGCTACCAAATACTAATTGAGTGTATGTAAACTTCTAACCCACTGGGAATGTGATGAAAGAAATAAAAGCTGAAATAAATCATTCTCTCTACTATTATTCTGACTTTTCACATTCTTAAAATAAAGTTGTGATCCTAACTGACCTAAGACAATTTTTCCTAGGATTAAATGTCAGGAATTGTGAAAAACTGAGTTTAAACGTATTTGGCTAAGGTGTATGTAAACTTCCGATTTCAACTGTAGTATAAATGTTTTGTGACCATGCGTTTCTAGTGGATAGACTGTATGGTTCAAAAGAAAATAGACTAAAATAGACAAAAAATAGAATAATTAATGAAAAGGCATCTAATCAACAATGGCATTATATTCCTAACATATTGACATAGTCCAATGAAGTGTAATATATTGTAAAGGATGTGTCATGCTGAAAGCTAAGCTGATGGTTTATATTATAATACCCCCAATGGTATTCACTAAGCTGATGGTTTATATTATAATAACCCAATGGTATTCACTAAGCTGATGGTTTATATTATAATAACCCCAATGGTATTCACTAAGCTGATGGTTTATATTATAATAACCCAATGGTATTCACTAAGCTGATGGTTTATATTATAATAACCCCAATGGTATTCACTAAGCTGATGGTTTATATTATAATAACCCCAATGGTATTCACTAAGCTGATGGTTTATATTATAATAACCCAATGGTATTCACTAAGCTGATGGTTTATATTATAATAACCCCAATGGTATTCACTAAGCTGATGGTTTATATTATAATAACCCAATGGTATTCACTAAGCTGATGGTTTATATTATAATAACCCCAATGGTATTCACTAAGCTGATGGTTTATATTATAATAACCCAATGGTATTCACTAAGCTGATGGTTTATATTATAATAACCCCAATGGTATTCACTAAGCTGATGGTTTATATTATAATACCCCAATGGTATTCACTAAGCTGATGGTTTATATTATAATAACCCCAATGGTATTCACTAAGCTGATGGTTTATATTATAATAACCCCAATGGTATTCACTAAGCTGATGGTTTATATTATAATACCCCCAATGGTATTCACTAAGCTGATGGTTTATATTATAATAACCCCAATGGTATTCACTAAGCTGATGGTTTATATTATAATAAACCCAATGGTATTCACTAAGCTGATGGTTTATATTATAATAACCCCAATGGTATTCACTAAGCTGATGGTTTATATTATAATAACCCAATGGTATTCACTAAGCTGATGGTTTATATTATAATAACCCAATGGTATTCACTAAGCTGATGGTTTATATTATAATACCCCCAATGGTATTCACTAAGCTGATGGTTTATATTATAATAACCCAATGGTATTCACTAAGCTGATGGTTTATATTATAATAACCCCAATGGTATTCACTAAGCTGATGGTTTATATTATAATAACCCCAATGGTATTCACTAAGCTAATGGTTTATATTATAATACCCCCAATGGTATTCACTAAGCTAATGGTTTATATTATAATACCTCCAATGGTATTCACTAAGCTGATGGTTTATATTATAATAAACCCAATGGTATTCACTAAGCTGATGGTTTATATTATAATAACCCCAATGGTATTCACTAAGCTAATGGTTTATATTATAATACCCCCAATGGTATTCACTAAGCTAATGGTTTATATTATAATACCTCCAATGGTATTCACTAAGCTGATAGTTTATATTTAGGCTAATTTTGGTCATTTAGCCAAAGCTCTTTTCCAGAGTGGCTTCCAGTTTGTGCGTTGATTTTAAGGTAGCTAGGTAAGACAACCACATATCAGTTATATTAAGTACAACTTTCCCTCAGTCATTGCTAGTAATGCCTCTCTCTGTCTCTCTCTCTCTCTGTCTCTCAGCTGTGTGAACCTGCACAACCAGCAGCATGTCTTGGTGATGTGTGCTGTGGCCTTTTACATGATGGAGAACTACCCTCTGGATGTAGGAGCTGAGTTTACAGCTGGAGTTATACAGGTTAGTACTGTAGTACTACTGGGGTTATACAGGTTAGTACTGTAGTACTGCTGGGGTTATACAGGTTAGTACTGTAGTACTACTGGGGTTATACAGGTTAGTACTGTAGTACTACTGGGGTTATACAGGTTAGTACTGTAGTACTGCTGGGGTTGTACAGGTTAGTATTGTAGTACTGCTGGGGTTGTACAGGTTAGTACTGTAGTACTGCTGGGGTTATACAGGTTAGTACTGTAGTACTGCTGGGGTTATAGTACTAATCCACCTCTCTCTCCCTCTGTCCCCCCCTCCACCTCTCTCTCCCTCCGTCCCCCCTCCACCTCTCTCTCCCTCCGTCCCCCCTCCACCTCTTTCTTCCTCCGTCCCTCCTCCGTCCTCTCTCCCTCCGTCCCCCCTCCACCTCTCTCTCCCTCCGTCCTCTCCCTCCACCTCTCTCTCCCTCCGTCCTCTCCCTCCACCCGTCCTCTCCCTCCACCTCTCTCTCCCTCCGTCCTCTCCCTCCACTTCTCTCTCCCTCCGTCCCCCCTCCACCTCTCTCTCCCTCCGTCCCCCCTCCACCTCTCTCCCCCTCCGTCCCCCCTTCCACCTCTCTCTCCCTCCGTCCCCCCTCCACCTCTCTAGATGTGTGGTGTGATGGTATCAGCCAGTGAAGACTCTACCCCCTCAGTGATCTACCACTGTGTGTTGCGTGGGTTGGAGCGCCTCCTGCTGTCGGAGCAGCTGTCTCGTATGGACGGAGAGGCACTGGTTAAACTGAGTGTCGACAGGGTTAACATGCCCAGCCCTCACAGAGCCATGTCTGCACTGGGACTCATGCTCACCTGCATGTACACAGGTAACATCAACATATACCAAGTATCATCTAACGCTAGCTAGCTTAGCCCTGCATGTACACAGGTAACATCTACCTATACCTAGTATCATCTAACTAACGCTAGCTAGCTTAGCCCTGCATGTACACAGGTAACATCTACCTATACCTAGTATCATCTAGCTAACGGTAGCTAGCTTAGCCCTGCATGTACACAGGTAACATCTACCTATACCTAGTATCATCTAGCCAACGGTAGCTAGCTTAGCCCTGCATGTACACAGGTAACATCTACCTATACCTAGTATCATCTAGCTAACGCTAGCTAGCTTAGCCCTGCATGTACACAGGTAACATCTACCTATACCTAGTATCATCTAGCTAACGCTAGCTAGCTTAGCCCTGCATGTACACAGGTAACATCTACCTATACCTAGTATCATCTAGCTAATGCTAGCTAGCTTAGCCCTGCATGTACACAGGGAAGACAATATAGCTGCTACTATTACTATAATAACTTTACTAACACTAGCTAGCTTAGCCCTGCATGTACACAGGGAAGACTAATAGATACTAGCTACTATCACCTGACAAACGTTAGCTACCTTGTATCATCTTACTAAGACATCTAGACATACCTATACCTGGCTAACTAACTCTAGCTAGCTGATTCCTGCTATCTGCATGTACACAGCTATGATTTTACAACAACGATACCATCCTACTCATATTACACAAGTAGGGTAACTAGATACTAGTTAATATAACCTAACTAATGCTAACTTGCCTAGCCCTGCATGTATGTAGTTCCAAGACAACTAACTATTAGCCATTAACACTAAACTAATTCTAGGTAGCTTACGCTTGCATGTACGCATGAGAATAATGCATTACACTGTAGGTGTATAACAAGTGTCCTGCCATGCTAGAGCTGGAATAAAGCTAACGTAACAATGTAGAGGCTATAGCTATCGCTAACATATCAATGTAGAGGCTATCGCTAACATAACAATGTAGAGGCTATAGCTATCGTTAATATAACAGTGTAGACGCTATAGCAATTGCAAACATAACAATGTAGAGACTATAGCTATCGCTAACATAACAATGTAGAGGCTATAGCTATTGCTAACATAACAATGTAGAGGCTATAGCTCACACTAACATAACAATGTAGGGGCTATAGCTATCGCTAACATAATGTAAGGGCTATAGCTATCGCTAACATAACAATGTAGGGGCTATAGCTATCGCTAACATAACAATGTAGGGGCTATAGCTATCGCTAACATAACAATGTAGAGGCTATAGCTATCGCTAACATAACAATGTAGAGGTTATAGCTATCGCTAACATAACAATGTAGAGGCTATAGCTATTGCTAACATAACAATGTAGAGGCTATAGCTCACACTAACATAACAATGTAGGGGCTATAGCTATCGCTAACATAACAATGTAGAGGCTATAGCTATCGCTAACATAACAATGTAGAGGCTATAGCTATCGCTAACATAACAATGTAGAGGCTATAGCTCACACTAACATAACAATGTAGGGGCTATAGCTATCGCTAACATAATGTAAGGGCTATAGCTATCGCTAACATAACAATGTAGGGGCTATAGCTATCGCTAACATAACAATGTAGGAGCTATAGCTATCGCTAACATAACAATGTAGAGGCTATAGCTATCGCTAACATAACAATGTAGAGGCTATAGCTATCGCTAACATAACAATGTAGAGGCTATAGCTATTGCTAACATAACAATGTAGAGGCTATAGCTCACACTAACATAACAATGTAGGGGCTATAGCTATCGCTAACATAACAATGTAGAGGCTATAGCTATCGCTAACATAACAATGTAGAGGCTATCGCTCACACTAACATAACAATGTAGGGGCTATAGCTCACGCTAACATAACAATGTAGGGGCTATAGCTATCGCTAACATAACAATGTAGGGGCTATAGCTATCGCTAATATAGCTAACACTAACATAATAAATTATATAGCTAATGCTAACAATTCTAAGAATCCCCTTTCTTCCCAGGACAGGAAAACAAGATTCCCTCCTACGACCAATTAACTAACCCCAATCCTACAAACTCCTCCCTCACAAACTAGCCTGGGTACCAGTCTGTTTAGCTAACATTCCACAAGGTGTGGAATGTTAGCCACACAGACTGATACCCAGGCTACCACCAAACCAGCTTTGTCTATGAATAAAAAATAACCAAATTTTTCCATCAAACAATCGTTTAGTAATTTAATAATCACGACGAATCACCCTCTCATCCTCCCAGCGGTGCGTACCTCAGCGTCGACAGCAGAGTCAGCGTTGGGGTCAGAGGTGATGGGGTCAGAGGTTAGAGGTCAGGGGTCAGAGGTTACCTCGGGTCCTGTTGCTTTCTCCTCAGGCAAGGAGAAGGCCAGCCCTGGTCGCCCGGCCGGCGCTGTCGACCCTCAGGCCCCCGACAGCGAGTCTGTCATCGTTGCCATGGAGAGGGTCTCTGTGCTCTTCGACAGGTAGGGTGGTGACGACAACAACACGTTTGGACAATAAACACGTCTACATACAACTCTATCAGACACACAACACTCTGTCATATTTCATCCAGTGGGGCTTCAGAACATTAGTTAGCCCATCTGCTAAATGAATGTAATGGGAACAGTTTTCTCATATCCATCATAGTAATAGACTGTTATATATCTGGTTTGATGTTTTCTCATATCAACCATAGACATAGACTGATATCTGGGTTTCCATGTCCGTTATTCCTGGTCTTCCGGGATCCTTTATTTTTGGGTCTATTTTATAACGTCTCATGTACCCAGTCTTTTTGGGGGGGTTGTCTATTTTATAACAATGTACCCAGTCTTACAGTTGTTTTCTGATGTCTGCTTTTCCATGTCCGTTATCCCTGATATTTCCTACATTGCTGTCCCAGGATCCGTAAGGGTTTCCCCAGCGAGGCACGGGTGGTGGCCAGGATTCTTCCTCAGTTCCTGGACGACTTCTTCCCTCCGCAGGACGTCATGAACAAGGTCATCGGAGAGTTCCTGTCCAATCAGCAGCCTTACCCACAGTTCATGGCTACTGTCGTCTACAAGGTCAGTGTGAGAATGGTGGACAGTAAAGGTGGGTACAACTCCATGTGACAGACAACTCACTCTCTTTCCAATCCCCCCATCTCTCCTCCCTCTCTCCTCCCTCCCTCTCTTCCTCCTCCCTCTCCGGTGTTCCAGACCCTCCATGTTACAGGCCAGTCCAGTATGGTGACAGACTGGGTGTTACTGTCTCTATCTAACTCTCCCTCTCTCTCTAACCCTGTGTCTCTCAGGTGTTCCAGACCCTCCATGCTACAGGCCAGTCCAGTATGGTGACAGACTGGGTGTTACTGTCTCTATCTAACTTCACCCAGAGAACCCCAGTCGCCATGGCCATGTGGAGTCTGTCTTGCTTCTTTATCTCTGCCTCCACCTCCCAGTGGGTCTCTGCTCTGTATCCTTACTAGAGAGGGGGACGGGTGGGGGTGTTGTCTGTCTGTCTGTCTGTCTGTCTGTCTGTCTGTCTGTCTGTCTGTCTGTCTGTCTGTGTGGTAGAGAAGTAGAAGTCATATTGTCCTCCATCTCTCCTTAACTCCTCTCCCCCCCAGCCTGCCCCATGTCATCAGCCGTATGGGTAAGAGTGACGTGGTGGACATCAGCCTGTTCTGTCTGGTAGCCCTGGACTTCTACAGACACCAGTTAGATGAAGAGTTGGACCGCAGAGCCTTCCAGTCGGTCTTCCAGACCGTAGCCTCACCTGGCAACACCTATCAGCAACTACTGGACTGTCTGCAGAGTATCCACCAAGACACATCACTCTGAGAAGGAGAGAGAGATGTAGCCCCTATCACCACACATCACAGAGAGGGAGAGAAAGAGAGAGAAAGAGAGGGGGAGAGAGAGACAGAGAGGGGGAGAGAGACAGAGAGAGAGACAGAGAGGGGGAGAGAGAGACAGAGAGGGGGAGAGAGAGACAGAGAGGGGGAGAGAGAGACAGAGAGGGGGAGAGAGAGACAGAGAGGGGGAGAGAGAGACAGAGAGGGGGAGAGAGAGACAGAGAGAGACAGAGAGGGGGAGAGAGACAGAGAGGGGGAGGGAGAGACAGAAAGGGAGGGAGGGAGGGAGGGAGGGAGACGGAGAGGGAGAGAGAGACGGAGGGAGACGGAGAGAGAGACGGAGGGAGACGGAGAGAGAGACGGAGGGAGACGGAGAGAGAGACGGAGGGAGACGGAGAGAGAGACGGAGGGAGGGAGACGGAGAGAGAGACGGAGGGAGGGAGGGAGGGGGAGAGAGAGACGGAGGGAGGGAGGGAGAGAAAGAGAGAGACGGAGGGAGGGAGGGAGAGAAAGAGAGAGACGGAGGGAGGGAGGGAGAGAAAGAGAGAGACGGAGGGAGGGAGGGAGAGAAAGAGAGACGGAGGGAGAGAAAGAGAGAGACGGAGGGAGGGAGGGAGGGAGAGAAAGAGAGAGACGGAGGGAGGGAGGGAGAGAAAGAGAGAGACAGAGAGGGAGGGAGAGAAAGAGAGAGACAGAGAGGGAGGGAGAGAGAGAGAGAGAGAGAGACAGAGAGGGAGGGAGAGATAGAGAGGGAGGGAGAGATAGAGAGGGAGGGAGAGATAGAGAGGGGGGAGACAGTGACAGAAGGAGAGGGCGAGAGACCAAACAATTAAACGGACAGACACACAACTAGTCTTTCTTTGTCCAAATCAGACGGCCTTCTTTCCCTCTCAGCTGCTGATCTGACATAGTTGAAGAGCCAAAAGGAAAGCGACATGACAGATGATGTAGTGTCTTACTGTACTAGACATACAGGAAAGCAGAGAGCTGACAGAGGAAGGAAGCCATTTTACAGTGTTAGGACACTGCTAGCTAGCTACAGGCTCGTACTTGACTCCCTCCCTTCTAGAGAAATAATTGAAAGAAAGAAGAATTGTCTCATTAAGATTATTTTGGTTCCGCCTGCACCCTCGTTTCCCCCCGGACCATTAATTAAGAAGGACAACAACACACCCACTCGTACATGACATGAGGGACTTCTAGCACCTTGATGACGAACTAAGAAAAATAATATTCAATCCTCCCCCCCAAAAAAGAGGAAAAAACCTGGAATTGTATATTTTCCTGTGAGGACTTGTACTTCATTGGTTGTGGTGTGAAATCAAGATACGATAAAAAAAAAAAAAAATCTCAAGTATTTCCTAATATTTAAAAGTTCCATACTTCTATTTTTCAGTGTGTTGTTTTGTTACAAACGGCAAAGTAATGATTTAAACTGACTGACTACAGGTGTTGCTTTGATAGATAGGTCGACTGCATCCCAAATTATACTCTATTCTCTACTTTGGTAAAGTAGTACACTATATAGGGAATATGGTGCCATTTGAGAAACAACCAGGGTGATGTGCCTGCTCGATGTTGTTAATAATTATCAATCTATCTTTGTATTGTTTATTTTTTTAATTAATTCACTCTCTCTCTCTCTCTCCTCACACCAATATGACAAAGAGGAGAGAGAGAGAGAGAAAGTTATTTTACGTATCTTTCAGAGTTAAAGTGATCTCTTAATAGCCATAGTAATCTACTTCTTAAAAAGCTGAGATTGCATCGTTGTCACTGCGGACGGACGGACAGACACAGAAAGACAAGCGAGGTGTTCACTGTTAGCATGTTGCGGTGAACTATCTAGCCTAGGTAGAGTCCTAAATGGTACCCTGTTCTCTATGTGGTAGACTACGTTTGACCAGGGCTATGGTCAAAAGTAGTGCACTTTGTAGGGAATAGGGCTTGAGGAGGAGACACCTATAACCCAACCTGTCCCATTTCTTTCACTGTCCCTATATCAAAAGTAGGGTACCATTTAGGATTCGGCCTCTGAATCCCTTTGTGTTGTTTTTAAGATGTAAGCGATGATTATTATGATGACAGGACTGGAAGGACTTTCACAGTCCTCTTTTAAAGGAGAAGAATCTTCATAGATAATGAATGAATTTATCTTCAACTTAAAGCCATGATGGTGAATGAATGAGATAACAACTACTGTAAAGAGACACGAGGATGATGAGAGATGAAGAAACTGTAATGGACATTGAGATGACTGACGGGTGGTTGTTTTTTTACTGTCTCAGTGTCTTGCGCGCACACACACACACACACACACACACACACACACACACACACACACACACACACATTATGGCATGTCCTATGATTCCCCTTGTCATTTCAAATGGACACACATTGCACTGCATGCTTTGCTGTTGAACTGAACGTCCGCTGGCCAGAAGCATAAGGTGGCCATTTTATTGACCTTTAAGATGCCCGACAGGTTGGTCGACTGATCTCACAATGTTTCTGATGCACTGGCCTTGACAGACTCAATAATGTCCTGTTGTCCTCCTGTGTGTTTAAACAGATGCATGGCCTCTTCTTTCCTAGCTGTTAGATTGATCTAACTATCATTGATTTGATCGATTGGTTGATTCGTTTCGATGTATTTCTATGGTAACTGTCGCCGGGCCGACGATAGAGGATGGATTTCTATGGTAACCGTCGCCGGGCCGACGATAGAGGATGTATTTCTATGGTAACTGTCGCCGGGCCGACGATAGAGGATGAGGAGCAACACAAACCATCCAAAGGGGAACCTTGTAACCATAGCGACCAACAGCAAGCTTTGACACATCAACAGGTTGGGGACGGGAATTAGTCCTTAAGTTGTGGCTGTTTTTTTTGTCAGAGCTTTAAAATGGCACCCCATTCCCTATGCAGTGCACTTCTTTTGACCAGGGTCCATAGGGTCGTAGTGCACTGCATAAGGATTAGGGTGCTATTTCAGGATACACTCAGAAAGACTGGGCCCGTGGTCATAAGTAGAGTAAGTCATCCTATTCCGAGCCAGAACGTCCCGTAGTCCAAAGTAGTGCACTATAAAGGGAACAGGGAGCCATTTTGGGACGGCTATGTTGTGATGTATCAGATTTGACTGTAGTACAGTCAGTTCAATCAATACCGTGTAGAATTCACCTAATAAATCGGGATTATGTCCCTTGTTGCTTGCTGTTTTTAAGGCTATGGGGACGTCCCAATTGGCATGCTATTCCCTACATAGGGTCCCGCACACTATCAAATACTTGTGATGGAAATTCCACCGGGAGGTCAATCCATCCCACCAGACACCATGGTTTTGGATCAGGGTCAGTACAGATTAGGATTTAAATGTGTCCATAGTCAGCTAGTTAGTCCCATTCTCTCTATATAAACCCCCCAGTCATGTATTGGGTAAAACACCAAGGTTTCGGCATCACTGTTCCTTCAGACCCTGAATGACTGGGGGGTTTATATATATACAGAGAGAGTTTGACTTATGTATTTTTATAGCTTCCTGTTTATTCTCTGTTAGTCAGCACCTCTACATTAAGTAATGTTCTCTGGGTATGCACCAGATCTTTTTAATAGTCAGCAAGTTAACACTAAATCAGAAACATATTTTTAAAGTCTGAAATCCCTAAGTGACTTGGTTTATTGATTGTTCTCCAGTAACTGTGACATCAGATAAAACTAATTCAGTCTCTCTCTAGTTAAGATATGGACCCAGATAAAACTCATTCAGTCTGTCTCTAGTTGTTAAGATATGGACCCAGATAAAACTCATTCAGTCTGTCTCTAGTTAAGATATGGACCCAGATAAAACTCATTCAGTCAGTCTCTAGTTAAGATATGGGCCCAGAGGTCAACTGATATGTTTAGCACTTTTAAAATAAATGTTTAGGTTAAAAGCTAAACTGACCTAAGTTCAGTGTCTTGGGGTGTCTTCAGTGGTCGCTAACCCTGGTCTAGAAGGGCTGCAGTGTGTGTGTGTGTGTAGGTTTTTATTCCTGCCCGGCACTAACACACATCATTCAGCTAACCAAGGTTTTGATGATTCTGATAAACATAAAAGCAGGTGTGTTAGTGCTGGGCTGGACCAAAAGCCTGCACCCTGTACCTCTCCGGGACCAGGGTTGGCCAGCCTTGTCCTACATGGTCTGAACAGAAGCACATGTGATGTGAGATTCTTCCCAGGAGGTTTTCATTGATCATCAGGAGGCTATGATAGAATCAGAACTCTTTCATTCTATGGAGAGAATTAGAATTCTGTTCACTCCATTCTGGAGCCTCTACTGCTACACAACCGGTTGTATTCTGTTCTGTCACACTTCTCTTTCTCTGTTGTCTGCAAGGAGATATACTGTTCATTCAAATATTCTCTATTGAATTTAAAGGCAATATTTTAACTTGGATCAATTACTGGAGATGATATGATGTAGAAATGAATAAAGTATTTAAAAATGTAAAAGAAAAGTGCATGTCTGTTGTGTGTGTATGTTTTCTTTGTAAATGAATGTCTTATCTTTTAAAATATATTAATTCCACTACTGTTTAGATAATACATTAGCTTCCATGCCATGCTGTGAACATCAAGCAAAGATATCAGGCAGGATAAGGTGGTTGAGGAGGTGTTTAGTCCAATGTTTGGGGGGGTGTTTAAGCCTCTCTCACTGTTGGGCGGGAAGAGAACAACAGGTGAACAGAGATTTTAAGGATTTGCCAACCTGCAATATTTGATCATGTACAGTAGTCTACTGTTGTGAAATGTGTATATCTGTTCCTCTGATTAAGGCGGCATCCTAAATTGCACCCTATTCCCTATGTATCGCAGCCCTATGGATCCTGGTCAAAAGCAGTGCATTAGCGTGCTGTTTGGGGAAACGGAATGAAGACACCAATTTAGACCTGCCCAGACATGGCTGCAGTCACAGACTGTCAACCAAGGTGGCTTGATGTCATCTCAGTCCTGTGTAGTCTACACACCAGGGGCGTTTTAATAGTTGTTAAGAGTATTAATCCCAGATTAACCACTAGCCTGTGGCTCACATAGGGAATAGGGGGCCATTTAGGGATGCACACTATGTAGTGCACTGGACCCTGGTCAAAAGCAGGGCACTACACAGGGAATAGGGGGCCATATGGCTCTCGTACAGTAGGCTACTGAACAACTGGACATTTGTAGGATTATCTCTGTGTTCAAGGTTTGACTAAGTAGTCCAACAATATTTATCTACACTGAACAAAAATATAAATTCAACATGTAAAGTGTTGGTCACATGTTTCATGAGCTGAAATTTAAAAAAATCCCAGATATTTTCCATATGTGCAAAAAGCTTATTTCTCACCAATTTTGTGCACAAATGTGTTTTTATATCTCTGTTGGGGAGCATTTATCCTTTGCCAAGATAATCCAGACACCTGACAGGTGTGGCATATCAAGAAGCTGATTAAACAGCATGATCATTACACATGTGCACCTTGTGCTGGGGACAATAAAAGGCCACTTTAAAATGTGCAGTTTTGTCACACAACACCACAGCTGTCTCAAGTTTTGAGGGAGTATGCAATTGGCATGCTGACTGCAGGAATGTCCATCAGACCTATTGCCAGGGAATTTAATGTTAATTTCTCTACCGTAAACTGCCTCCGACGTGGTGGTGGTGTGCTGAGAAGTATTTCTGTCTATAATAAAGCAATTTTCTGGGGAAAAACTAATTCTGATTGGCTGGGCCTGGCTCCCCAGTGGCAGTGATGCAAACTGGTGAGTCCCAAAAAGGTGACACTTTTTTGTGTTACACTGAAACAAATAAATCCCTGCTAGGTGGAAATGCAGGTTTTAACTAATTAAACAACAAAGAATATGATCTACATGATCACTCTCTGTGTATAAAATAAAAAGTGGTTCATGTGAACCTATCTCACAGCTAAAAAATGTAAAGAAAGTGTTGGCTCTGTTTTTTACTTAACAAATAAGGAACACTCAATGTACACTTATAAATCATAACAATTTAAATCAAAATACAGCTGTAGACAGAAGTCAAACATCACACATACAACTGATGTCTCTCCTGAGTTCTGCCCCATAGGAAAAGTCCCAAGTTATTTTATTAAGCCCGAAGTCCAGCCCAAGTGATGTCACTGCATACGTTATTACTTTCTACTCATCAGACCAAGCCCTTGCATACACAGCTTTACACACTTGCAAGGGAGATACAACAGTTCCAGTGTTTTCTAAGGGCTCAGCAGTAAATGTCCACTCCCCAAGTTGATTTATAGTGGAATGTCTGACGAGTCTCTTATCTCTTCTACTCGCCTGCAGGGTTCTGTTTTTATCTTTGAAGTGCTTTCTCCCAGACCCCATGCAATAACTCACACATCTCTCAGACCGTGTCTTTATAAGAGGCAGAGACTTCGAAAAGACTGGAACAATTCTAAAACCTTATAATGAATATATTTATATATTGTTAATCTGTAGTCCAGGACCCTATAAATGTGGAGGGGGAGGGGTCCCATAACCCTTCCCCTTCTATTAATACAATATATTACAATCAATTATTATAATACATCAACCATTTGGTACAGCCCTTATCATGACCCCAATTTGACTCCATCAAAAGCAATCCAATGTTATTTGTTGCCTAGACTTTATTGCAAATGACACTCAAGTCTTAAGAAAAAACAATACACTAATATTGCAGTTAGCCATGACAGCCTTTACAATAGAACGCTTGTGACCACACACATCTAAATATTGCACTTGGGTGGAAAAAACCCCATCTTAAAGTAGAAATAGAATGAAACAAACGATCAAGTGCACAAGGCTACATGTGTGCAAAAATAACTTTCACTGAGTAAAAAACGAAATAATCCCCCCTCACTCACACAAAAGTGTTACTGTCAAATTCAACACAACAAAAGCAATATATTTGGGCTACACTGCAGGTTATTACATCGCAAACTTTCTGCCTGTGGACATCTGTTCTACAATGTGCCAGCAGAGCATGATACCCTTTGTTGGCATAATTGATCTCTTTCAGGCAGAGAACACACCTGGTATACCTCTTTTTATCCACTGTATTGAAGAAGTGAGAATGAGGGAAAGTGTGTGTTGTTCCTTTCACCTCTATACTGGCATCCAGTTTAAGCCAGGACCAGCTCCAGCTACACTTGATCCCTGAATCCCCTTGTTTAACAAGAAACGCCTCATTTTCACCTAATTATCTTATTCTGAAAATTAACCACATACTGTAGAGGGAAAACACGAGTTCACAGATAGTAGTTCGTTTGTTAACGAGTTAACATTTCACACAGATTGCCAGGGTCCAGTAAGCAACTAAGCGTTATAACTTGAGGAACTGGAAGGAGTTGTACCAGTACTATTGGTTAGGTTACTAACGTTAGCTCATCTGATGTTGTAACGTTAGCTAGCTAGTTATCTGACTTTGTTAGCCAGCTAATTTTCAAACAATAAACTCAATTATTTGATCAGTTAAGTTGGCTAATGTTGCTCAACATTTCTCCGGCTAGTTAACAGAGAAATTCGATCCAGCTACTATAGCAATATACTTTAACAACGCTAACAATACTTGTTCCATCACACTTTCTACCTCACCTCAAACTTTCCAAATGCCAGTTGTTTTTCGGTTACAGGTACTCTCCTCACCCCGGTCTCCGTGGCAAATGGCAGTTGTTTTTCGGTTACAGGTACTCTCCTCATCCCGGTGTCCTGTGGCAAATGCCAGTTGTTTTTCGGTTACAGGTACTCTCCTCACCCCGCTCTCCGTGGTAAATGTCAGTTGTTTTTCGGTTACAGGTACTCTCCTCACCCCGGTCTCCGTGGTCAGGCTTCTCACCTACCTCTCCGTTAACGTTCAGGGCGACGCGCTGCTGTAAATTAACGGCCCAACTGCCTTTCCATTCTCCCACTCTTTCCGGAGCGCGCGCTGATGCTGTAGCTAGCACATTGGTTGTCTCTTCTCTCTTCAGTCTCGTGCTGCGTTCTGTTGTTATGGGAACGATTGGCTGAGCCTTGGATACAGACAGTATTGTGCTGCTGTTCTGTTGTTATGGGAACGATTGGCTGAGCCTTGGATACAGACAGTATTGTGCTGCGTTCTGTTGTTATGGGAACGATTGGCTGACCCTTGGATACAGACAGTATTTTGCTGCTGTTCTGTTGTTATGGGAACGATTGGCTGAGCCTTGGATACAGACAGTATTGTGCTGCCCCCCCACACACACAAACTTTTCTCATCGGATCTACACGATTCACGTAGGCCACCTATTTTGGATTTAAAACGGTGAATTTAGCCGAAAGGTGACTAGTTTGCATCCCTGCAGTGGATGGGCCTGGCTGCCAGGTGATTGGCTGCACACCTGCACAGTCATGTGAAATCCATAGATTAGGGCCTAATGAATTTATTTAAAATGACTGATAAACGGTAAGTCAGTAAAATCTTTGAAATTGTTAACATGTTGCGTTTATAGTTTTGTTCAGTATAAGAACAAATACACTGTCTTACATGTGAAATATGAACTGCAGGGTGGAAACCCCCCCGTTGTATTGTTTTAGAGGGACGGCGTGTTGATCTGTTGTGGTGAGGAACAGAATCACTGTACTTGACCCTCTCTCACCCCAGTCCATATCCCAGGTCCAGACTCCAGGTCCAGACCCCAGGTCCAGATCCCAGGTCCAGATCCCAGGTCCAGACCCCAGGTCCAGATCCCAGGTCCAGACACCAGGTCCAGACACCAGGTCCAGACACCAGGTCCAGACCCCAGGTCCAGATCCCAGGTCCAGATCCCAGGTCCATATCCCAGGTCAAGATCCCAGGTCCAAACCCAAGATCCCAGGTCCAGACACCAGACTCCAGGTCCAGACCCCAGACCCCAAGTCCAGACCCCAGATCCCAGGTCCAGACCCCATGTCCAGAACCCAGGTCCAGAACCCAGGTCCAGACCCCCGGTCCAGAACCCAGACACCAGGTCCAGACCCAGACCCCAGGTCCATCTGGCTGCTGCTCCTACTGCCCACCACAGAAGGGAGGAAATCCCCATTCTGGACATACTAACATACTGGACATAGACAGCACATTAGGGGCTATGTATGTAGTTTATCCCATACTATGCATTCTATTTGTATGCTTGTTGTGATTGACTGTATCATCAGATTTTTATTTGATCAATGTAATAACATTCTCAAGGATGCTACACAGATAGACTAGAGAGGATGTTACAGATAGAATAGAGAGGATGTTAAAGATAGACTAGAGAGGATGTTACAGATAGAGGATGTTACAGATAGACTAGAGAGGATGTTACAGATAGAATAGAGAGGATGTTAAAGATAGACTAGATAGGATGCTACACAGATAGACTAGAGAGGATGTTACAGATAGACTAGAGAGGATGTTACAGATAGACTAGAGAGGATGTTACAGATAGACTAGAGAGGATGTTTCAGATACAGGATGTTACAGATAGACTTGAGAGGATGTTACAGATAGACTAGAGAGGATGCTACACAGATAGACTAGATAGAGGATGTTACAGATAGACTAGAGAGGATGTTACAGATAGACTAGAGAGGATGTTAAAGATAGACTAGATAGGATGCTACACACATAGAGTTGAGAGGATGTTACAGATAGACTAGAGAGGATGTTACAGATAGACTAGGGAGGATGTTACAGATAGACTAGAGAGGATGTTACAGATAGACAACAGAGAGGATGTTACAGATAGACTAGAGAGGATGTTACAGATAGACAACAGAGAGGATGTTACAGATAGACTAGAGAGGATGTTACAGATAGACTAGAGAAGATGTTACAGATAGACTAGAGAGGATGTTACAGAAAGTCCAAGCTGCTTGATAAGGACTCCATGAAAGTGCTAGCTACTGCCCTCATTCAATGCCACTTTGAATATGCTAGTACTTCCTGGTTTGGGGGCTTATCTAAATTTATGAAGGGGAAGCTCCAGATAGCCCAGAATAAGCTGATCAGGGTAGTACTGAAGGTGAGTCCACGTACTCACATAGGCAGGAGCTGCTTTCAGGAACTAAACTGGCTGCCTGTTGAAGCTAGGGTGTCCCAGATTAGACTAGGTTTGGTTTACAGGAGTATTTATGGTCCTGCGCCCAGATATCTAAGTGATTACTATCCTCGTGTTAGGGATGCACACAATCACAGCACCAGATCAGGTGTTGCTGATGTGTGCTTATACAGGTTCAGGAGTAATGCTGGGAAAGGTACTTTCTAGTATACTGGAGCCTCAGAATGGAATGAGTAGCCTCTGCCCATAAAAACAACGTCCTCTCTGGGCAGCTTTAAAAATACAGTTAAAATATGTTTGATGTCCTCTGTGCCCATATGAACAACCCCTATGATGTCACTGGAATGTTTTTTTTGTGTTTTATTATTTCACTGCCATACTGTGTTCCATCTTGTCCGGCCATCTTGTCTCAAGAGGACCACAATGGAAATAAGTCCCAGACTTTATTGTGTGTTATACTCCATGATTTTATTCATGTGCATGTATGCCTTTTAAGTTTTATGTGTGCTTGTTTTTTTTTTTTAAATGGTCGAATTAATACACTAAACTAAACAGATAGACTAGAGAGGATGTTACAGATAGACTAGATAGAGGATGTTACAGATAGACTAGAGAGGATGTTACAGATAGACTAGAGAGGATGTTACAGATAGACTAGAGAGGATGTTACAGATAGACTAGAGAGGATGTTAAAGATAGAGGATGTTACAGATAGAGGATGTTACAGATAGACTAGATAGAGGATGTTACAGATAGAGGATGTTACAGATAGACTAGATAGAGGATGTTAAACAGATAGACTAGAGAGGATGTTACAGACTAGAGAGGGGATGTTACAGATAGACTAGAGAGGGGATGTTACAGATAGAGGATATTACAGATAGACTAGGGAGGATGTTACAGATAGACTAGAGAGGATGTTACAGATAGACTAGAGAGGATGTTACAGATAGACTAGAGAGGATGTTGCAGATAGAGGATGTTACAGATAGACTAGAGAGGATGTTACAGATAGACTAGAGTATGTTTCTCTTCCCTCTCTCTCTCCCTCCCCCCTCACTCTACCTCTCCCTCTCTCTCTCCCTCTCTCTCCCCCTCTCTCTCCCTCTCTCTGAGGAGTTGGTTAGACATATGGAACTTCACCATACTGTTCTTTCAGCTGGGCGGACGTAATTCAAATCCTCAGACAAGATACTTCCCATGACCTCTGTGCTGATTGACTGTCTGTGTGTTTGGGACCGGCTGGAAGCGGCTGTGGTACAGTAGGCTATTCCCAGAGTGGCTATCAGGCAGCTATTTATGGGAGATCGACACGGACTGTCTATGGATTTATAAGATGCAATGCATGATGATGAATGGACATTTATGGGGATGTTTTTACCTCAGAAAAAGGCGGTAGTTGACCAATATTTTAAGTTATTAAACACAATATATAAATTAGAACACAAGGTATGATATGTTACTGTTTTATCAGCTCCATCATCAGTAACCACCAGTTGTCATATCAAGTATTACTGTCCGGGTTATATTATCTCCATCATCAGTATTACTGTCAGGTTATATTATCTCCATCAGTATTACTGTCAGGTTATATTATCTCCATCATCAGTATTACTGTCAGGTTATATTATCTCCATCATAAGTATTACTGTCAGGTTATATTATCTCCATCATCAGTATTACTGTCATGTTATATTATCTCCATCAGTATTACTGTCAGGTTATATTATCTCCATCATCAGTATTACTGTCAGGTTATATTATCTCCATCATCAGTATTACTGTCAGGTTATATTATCTCCATCAGTATTACTGTCAGGTTATATTATCTCCATCAGTATTACTGTCAGGTTATATTATCTCCATCATCAGTATTACTGTCAGGTTATATTATCTCCATCATCAGTATTACTGTCAGGTTATATTATCTCCATCATCAGTATTACTGTCAGGTTATATTATCTCCATCATCAGAATTACAGTCAGGTTATATTATCTCCATCATCAGAATTACTGTCAGGTTATATTATCTCCATCGTCAGTATTACTGTCAGGTTATATTATCTCCATCATCAGTATTACTGTCAGGTTATATTATCTCCATCAGTATTACTGTCAGGTTATATTATCTCCATCATCAGTATTACTGTCAGGTTATATTATCTCCATCATCAGTATTACTGTCAGGTTATATTATCTCCATCAGTATTACTGTCAGGTTATATTATCTCCATCATCAGTATTACTGTCATGTTATATTATCTCCATCAGTATTACTGTCAGGTTATATTATCTCCATCATCAGTATTACTGTCAGGTTATATTATCTCCATCATCAGTATTACTGTCAGGTTATATTATCTCCATCAGTATTACTGTCAGGTTATATTATCTCCATCATCAGAATTACAGTCAGGTTATATTATCTCCATCATCAGAATTACTGTCAGGTTATATTATCTCCATCGTCAGTATTACTGTCAGGTTATATTATCTCCATCATCAGTATTACTGTCAGGTTATATTATCTCCATCAGTATTACTGTCAGGTTATATTATCTCCATCATCAGTATTACTGTCAGGTTATATTATCTCCATCATCAGTATTACTGTCAGGTTATATTATCTCCATCAGTATTACTGTCAGGTTATATTATCTCCATCATCAGTATTACTGTCATGTTATATTATCTCCATCAGTATTACTGTCAGGTTATATTATCTCCATCATCAGTATTACTGTCAGGTTATATTATCTCCATCATCAGTATTACTGTCAGGTTATATTATCTCCATCAGTATTACTGTCAGGTTATATTATCTCCATCAGTATTACTGTCAGGTTATATTATCTCCATCATCAGTATTACTGTCAGGTTATATTATCTCCATCATCAGTATTACTGTCAGGTTATATTATCTCCATCATCAGTATTACTGTCAGGTTATATTATCTCCATCATCAGAATTACAGTCAGGTTATATTATCTCCATCATCAGAATTACTGTCAGGTTATATTATCTCCATCGTCAGTATTACTGTCAGGTTATATTATCTCCATCATCAGTATTACTGTCAGGTTATATTATCTCCATCAGTATTACTGTCAGGTTATATTATCTCCATCATCAGTATTACTGTCAGGTTAAATTATCTCCATCATCAGTATTACTGTCAGGTTATATTATCTCCATCAGTATTACTGTCAGGTTATATTATCTCCATCAGTATTACTGTCAGGTTATATTATCTCCATCATCAGTATTACTGTCAGGTTATATTATCTCCATCATCAGTATTACTGTCAGGTTATATTATCTCCATCATCAGTATTACTGTCAGGTTATATTATCTCCATCGTCAGTATTACTGTCAGGTTATATTATCTCCATCATCAGTATTACTGTCAGGTTATATTATCTCCATCATCAGTATTACTGTCAGGTTATATTATCTCCATCATCAGTATTACTGTCAGGTTATATTATCTCCATCATCAGTATTACTGTCAGGTTATATTATCTCCATCAGTATTACTGTCAGGTTATATTATCTCCATCAGTATTACTGTCAGGTTATATTATCTCCATCATCAGTATTACTGTCAGGTTATATTATCTCCATCACTGTCAGGTTATATTATCTCCATCATCAGTATTACTGTCAGGTTATATTATCTCCATCATCAGTATTACTGTCAGGTTATATTATCTCCATCAGTATTACTGTCAGGTTATATTATCTCCATCATCAGAATTACAGTCAGGTTATATTATCTCCATCATCAGAATTACTGTCAGGTTATATTATCTCCATCGTCAGTATTACTGTCAGGTTATATTATCTCCATCATCAGTATTACTGTCAGGTTATATTATCTCCATCAGTATTACTGTCAGGTTATATTATCTCCATCATCAGTATTACTGTCAGGTTATATTATCTCCATCATCAGTATTACTGTCAGGTTATATTATCTCCATCAGTATTACTGTCAGGTTATATTATCTCCATCATCAGTATTACTGTCATGTTATATTATCTCCATCAGTATTACTGTCAGGTTATATTATCTCCATCATCAGTATTACTGTCAGGTTATATTATCTCCATCATCAGTATTACTGTCAGGTTATATTATCTCCATCAGTATTACTGTCAGGTTATATTATCTCCATCAGTATTACTGTCAGGTTATATTATCTCCATCATCAGTATTACTGTCAGGTTATATTATCTCCATCATCAGTATTACTGTCAGGTTATATTATCTCCATCATCAGTATTACTGTCAGGTTATATTATCTCCATCATCAGAATTACAGTCAGGTTATATTATCTCCATCATCAGAATTACTGTCAGGTTATATTATCTCCATCGTCAGTATTACTGTCAGGTTATATTATCTCCATCATCAGTATTACTGTCAGGTTATATTATCTCCATCAGTATTACTGTCAGGTTATATTATCTCCATCATCAGTATTACTGTCAGGTTAAATTATCTCCATCATCAGTATTACTGTCAGGTTATATTATCTCCATCAGTATTACTGTCAGGTTATATTATCTCCATCAGTATTACTGTCAGGTTATATTATCTCCATCATCAGTATTACTGTCAGGTTATATTATCTCCATCATCAGTATTACTGTCAGGTTATATTATCTCCATCATCAGTATTACTGTCAGGTTATATTATCTCCATCGTCAGTATTACTGTCAGGTTATATTATCTCCATCATCAGTATTACTGTCAGGTTATATTATCTCCATCATCAGTATTACTGTCAGGTTATATTATCTCCATCATCAGTATTACTGTCAGGTTATATTATCTCCATCATCAGTATTACTGTCAGGTTATATTATCTCCATCAGTATTACTGTCAGGTTATATTATCTCCATCAGTATTACTGTCAGGTTATATTATCTCCATCATCAGTATTACTGTCAGGTTATATTATCTCCATCACTGTCAGGTTATATTATCTCCATCATCAGTATTACTGTCAGGTTATATTATCTCCATCATCAGAATTACTGTCAGGTTATATTATCTCCATCATCAGTATTACTGTCAGGTTATATTATCTCCATCATCAGAATTACTGTCAGGTTATATTATCTCCATCAGTATTACTGTCAGGTTATATTATCTCCATAATCAGTATTACTGTCAGGTTATATTATCTCCATCATCAGTATTACTGTCAGGTTATATTATCTCCATCATCAGTATTACTGTCAGGTTATATTATCTCCATCATCAGTATTATTGTCAGGTTATATTATCTCCATCATCAGTATTACTGTCAGGTTATATTATCTCCATCATCAGTATTACTGTCAGGTTATATTATCTCCATCGTCAGTATTACTGTCAGGTTATATTATCTCCATCATCAGTATTACTGTCAGGTTATATTATCTCCATCATCAGTATTACTGTCAGGTTATATTATCTCCATCATCAGTATTACTGTCAGGTTATATTATCTCCATCATCAGTATTACTGTCAGGTTATATTATCTACATCATCAGTATTACTGTCAGGTTATATTATCTCCATCATCAGTATAACTGTCAGGTTATATTATCTCCATCATCAGTATTACTGTCAGGTTATATTATCTCCATCATCAGTATTACTGTCAGGATATATTATCTCCATCAGTATTACTGTCAGGTTATATTATCTCCATCATCAGTATTATTGTCAGGTTATATTATCTCCATCAGTATTACTGTCAGGTTATATTATCTCCATCATCAGTATTACTGTCAGGTTATATTATCTCCATCATCAGTATTACTGTCAGGTTATATTATCTCCATCATCAGTATTACTGTCAGGTTATATTATCTCCATCAGTATTACTGTCAGGTTATATTATCTCCATCAGTATTACTGTCAGGTTATATTATCTCCATCATCAGTATTACTGTCAGGTTATATTATCTCCATCATCAGTATTACTGTCAGGTTAAATTATCTCCATCATCAGTATTACTGTCAGGTTATATTATCTCCATCAGTATTACTGTCAGGTTATATTATCTCCATCAGTATTACTGTCAGGTTATATTATCTCCATCAGTATTACTGTCAGGTTATATTATCTCCATCAGTATTACTGTCAGGTTATATTATCTCCATCATCAGTATTACTGTCAGGTTATATTATCTCCATCAGTATTACTGTCAGGTTATATTATCTCCATCGTCAGTATTACTGTCAGGTTATATTATCTCCATCAGTATTACTGTCAGGTTATATTATCTCCATCATCAGTATTACTGTCAGGTTATATTATCTCCATCATCAGTATTACTGTCAGGTTAAATTATCTCCATCATCAGTATTACTGTCAGGTTATATTATCTCCATCAGTATTACTGTCAGGTTATATTATCTCCATCAGTATTACTGTCAGGTTATATTATCTCCATCAGTATTACTGTCAGGTTATATTATCTCCATCATCAGTATTACTGTCAGGTTATATTATCTCCATCATCAGTATTACTGTCAGGTTATATTATCTCCATCAGTATTACTGTCAGGTTATATTATCTCCATCGTCAGTATTACTGTCAGGTTATATTATCTCCATCAGTATTACTGTCAGGTTATATTATCTCCATCATCAGTATTACTGTCAGGTTAAATTATCTCCATCATCAGTATTACTGTTATGTTATATTATCTCCATCATCAGTATTACTGTCAGGTTATATTATCTCCATCATCAGTATTACTGTCAGGTTATATTATCTCCATCATCAGTATTACTGTCAGGTTATATTATCTCCATCATCAGTATTACTGTCAGGTTATATTATCTCCATCAGTATTACTGTCAGGTTATATTATCTCCATCATCAGTATTACTGTCAGGTTATATTATCTCCATCATCAGTATTATTGTCAGGTTATATTATCTCCATCAGTATTACTGTCAGGTTATATTATCTCCATCAGTATTACTGTCAGGTTATATTATCTCCATCATCAGTATTACTGTCAGGTTATATTATCTCCATCATCAGCATTACTGTCATGTTATATTATCTCCATCAGTATTACTGTCAGGTTATATTATCTCCATCAGTATTACTGTCAGGTTATATTATCTCCATCATCAGTATTACTGTCAGGTTATATTATCTCCATCATCAGTATTACTGTCAGGTTATATTATCTCCATCATCAGTATTACTGTCAGGTTATATTATCTCCATCATCAGTATTACTGTCAGGTTATATTATCTCCATCAGTATTACTGTCAGGTTATATTATCTCCATCATCAGTATTACTGTCAGGTTATATTATCTCCATCAGTATTACTGTCAGGTTATATTATCTCCATCGTCAGTATTACTGTCAGGTTATATTATCTCCATCAGTATTACTGTCAGGTTATATTATCTCCATCGTCAGTATTACTGTCAGGTTATATTATCTCCATCGTCAGTATTACTGTCAGGTTATATTATCTCCATCATCAGTATTACTGTCAGGTTAAATTATCTCCATCATCAGTATTACTGTCAGGTTATATTATCTCCATCATCAGTATTACTGTCATGTTATATTATCTCCATCATCAGTATTACTGTCAAGTTATACTATCTCCATCAGTATTACTGTCAGGTTATATTATCTCCATCATCAGTATTACTGTCAGGTTATATTATCTCCATCAGTATTACTGTCAGGTTATATTATCTCCATCAGTATTACTGTCAGGTTATATTATCTCCATCATCAGTATTACTGTCAGGTTATATTATCTCCATCATCAGTATTACTGTCAGGTTATATTATCTCCATCATCAGTATTACTGTCAGGTTATATTATCTCCATCGTCAGTATTACTGTCAGGTTATATTATCTCCATCGTCAGTATTACTGTCAGGTTATATTATCTCCATCATCAGTATTACTGTCAGGTTATATTATCTCCATCGTCAGTATTACTGTCAGGTTATATTATCTCCATCGTCAGTATTACTGTCCGGTTATATTCTCTCATCATCGGTAACTACCAGTTGCTCCCAATTCTCCAGACCAGTACCCTCCTCCCGTCCTCCCCAAACACACACACACCTCCTTTTAAGTCTTTCTTCAGCAGCTGGTAGTGAGTGGTCTTTCCTTTGTTTACAGTGCTTACTGCTAACCTAACCATGGGATCGGACTGAACATACTTGGGGCCGCATTTATGAACTGTAAGCAATTTTAAACACTTTTTAAAAAACTGGATAGCTAGCTAGTTACATAGCCACGGTAAACTTCTCTACATGGATTGAAGTTTTTCAATTTATGGCTAACAAATGCATTGGCCAGGTGGTGGATTGAGGATATTGAACAGAGAAAAACAAAACGTTTAAGTTAACGTTATAGCTATTATATTTAGTTAGTTAATTAGCTATACGCATTATATATTACTAGATGTAAACAGTAAGCAACATAGATTAGCAGAATTAGCCATCTGGCTAGCGAATAAACTAGGCTGAACCGGTAGCTAACCATGACAACGGCAGCGATACCGTTACACTTTAGCCAGCTGTTCTAATCGCCTTGGAAAACAATGTATAGCTTTCTTCCTCTGTATCGTCTGCAAACACATTCCGGAGAATGCCACGGTCTTGTGTAGTCTTTACTATAATTGTGTTTGAAAGATATAACCTTTGGGTGAATGTCATTTTCATGTTAACATGGGATTTGAATTCGGCCACCTGTAGCATACAATACTTTTGTTGCTAGCCGATTCTCAATCAAACTTTAATCATTCTAGCTAGTTTTTTTTTGTACTTCGGCGCACAGTTCTGACTATGATTGACAGCCATGTAAACCAATGACAGGACAGTAAAGTTTTGTGTACACTATCGTTGGCATGGTTACTCGTTGACATTACAAGATTCTGGAAAACGGAGGCGGGTCAGTAGTTAAGCACGGGTGGATGCACTTTCTAGGTGTATGGATTTTTGACCAGCAATTTACGGACAATAATTACAAAGTTTGTAAACTATCTTTATATTCATTATAAACACAAAGACTGAAGCCTAAATGACGAAAGTGCAGTGCCAGTAATACAATTAACAACTTGTAATTTTTCGTTATCATCTTAGTTTGTTAGATACGCTTGCTATAGCTACCTAGCTAGCTACTGTAGCCAGCTAACGTTAAAACTAAGTTAGCTCTCTGTTCTCGTCCTCTCATGCAAACAAGCTGCTAGCTAGTTCTCGCTTTGACTAAGTTTAGCTCAGTTGTAGGTTTATCAGCAGTTAGTAAACATAGGTAGTTAGCTAGAGGGTGAGGAGAGGAGGCTCTCTTGTTGCCACGCAACTGTATGACCTCCTGTCTTCAACACCTGTGGAAAGGTGAGTCGTGAGTAACCGCCCTCGGTTTTGAAATCATCCTTCCCATTGGACAATGCAAAGCGTCTTCTAACCCCACCCACGGGCCGGTGTGGTTTTATGTCAGTGGTTGAGGTGCTTCCGTTCACCAAGGGGTGTTGTACAACGCAGTATTCCTTCCTTGGCATTCTACATGGCATTGCGTTTAAATGCCATGTAGAAATTTGATTTTGATTGCGTTTAAAATTACTTTGGTGTTTATTTATCTCATAGTTCTTTCCTTTATATGACTTATTGAAGGAGTGTACACTTGGGGACCTTCTCTTCTTTCCTGCATGGCTATAACATTTTAGTCATTTAGCAGACGCTCTTATCCAGAGCGACTTACAGTGAATGCATACATTTCATACATTTTTGTTGTTGTTGTTGTACTGGCCCCCGTGGGAATCGAACCCACAACCCTGGCATTTCACACACCATGCTGGCGTTGCACACACCATGCTCTACCCACTGAGCCACAGGGAAGTGCTTCCCAAACGTCTCGTTGAGTACCCTCAACCGTTCAACTTATTTGATGTATTCCAGTGCTATTCTACTGGTCAACTAAGCACCAAGACCTTCATTGGTAAAAATAAACTGGAACACATCCAATGAATGTGGAACAGCTGGGGGTACTCAAGGAGAGGTTTGGGAAACACTGCTACCAACCCCAATGGTACTGTGCTGTCTCAGATGTGTTCCTTTCAGACATGTGACTTGATTGTTGTTATATTGTCTCCTGTCCTCTGTGTGTTGTATTGGCTACCATCACTCACAATGAGTCCTTGGTGCTGTTTGTCCCTCCTGTCTCTCCGTAGGTGACCCCTGCCTGACCTGTGACAAGTCACATCATCCTCAGAGAGTGGCACCAGCATGGCAGGGCTGGCGTTGGAGTGGAGGGGCTGACGTCATGCTCTCACCATCCTGACAAATCCCTCAGTACTAGAACGAGAGAGGGAGGAAAAGCCTTAGAGGGAGACAGACAGCCCTTGACAGTGGAACGAGAGAGAGAGAGAGGATAGAGAAGAAGGGAAAAAGAAGGGAGGAGAGGAGAGGGATTAAGCCTCATCAAAAGAAACAACAGTTCTCTTTTACAATACATCTCATTGACTTACCATGCCAGTAAAGCTCATTGAATGGAACTGAGACTACAAAAGTCACATCAGTCTTTTCAACCACTCTCCTCTTTCCTGGTTGTTGTTGTAGGCCCAAATTACAATATGATCTCAGTCAACTTACCTGGTAACATAAGGGTTGGATAAATAACATCAGTCAACTTACCTGGTAACATAAGGGTTAGATAAATAACATCAGTCAACTTACCTGGTAACATAAGGGTTGGATAAATAACATCAGTCAACTTACCTGGTAACATAAGGGTTGGATAAATAACATTGAATAACAGAACAAGAGTCAAAACAATGTTCAGACAGACGGACACCTCGTCCAAGAGACGTCATGGAGGTCATGGGGGTCTCACAACCTTACCCTCGCCTCCTCACCCCCACCAGGGTGGGCGTATCCGGGGGGTGGAGGTGGCCCGGGGGAGGGCAGGGTATGGGTTCACCCTCTCTGGCCAGGGCCCCTGTGTCCTCAACTGCATTCTAAAAGGAAGTCCGGCGGACTACGTGGGTCTCCGCTCCGGTGACCACATCCTGTCCGTGAACGACATAAACGTCTCCAAGGCTTCGCACGAGGACGTCGTCAAGCTGATTGGACGATGCACGGGGGTTCTGCACCTGGTCGTCGCCGAGGGAGACCGGGGAGGCCGTCGTCACGGACACGGTGGTACCAACCGCAACCGTCGCCACGGAAACAATTCAGGAAGTCCAGCCGGAGGAGCGGCAGCTGCCGCGGACTCGTGCTCCAGCGACGAGGAGTTGTGTGGTTTCCATAACAGCAGCAGCGGAGGCGGAAACAACAAAAACGTGAAGCCCGGTTCTCGTGGTAACAGTGCCAGCGGTGGTGGAGGAGGAGGAGGAGGGGGTGGTGGTTGGTTCAAGCCCAAGTTGGACTCTAAGACCCTGGGTATTAACAGGGCAGAGAGGGTGGTGGCGGAGATGCAGTCTGGAGGAATATTTAACATGATCTTTGACAACTCTTCACACTCCTCCAGCAGCTCAGAGAAAGGTAGCAATCTACCTGTTTTAATATAGCATGGTTTTTTAATGTACTGTATCACATCACATTTTGGCCTGGTTTCCCGGACACAGTTTAATGGAGAGTCTCAATTGAAAATGCTTTTTAGTCCAGGACTAACTAGGCTTAATCTGTGTCTGGTAAACTGGCCCTTTATGTGTGTTTCTGCATAATGTACCACCATGCTCAAATAAACTAACCCTAAACCTTACCTTGACCATAAACCTAATCCTAAAGACAGGGTCATCGCTCCTCCTCCTCCTCTCCGTGCCTCCTCTTCCTCGTCTGCGTCGGCCAAGCCTGTGAGGCCCCTGTCAGAGCCAGAGTTCCCCCCGTACCATAAGGGCCGGGGCCGGTCCCACAGCAACCCGAACCTGCTCTCTGAGGAGGAGATGGACAGGGTTCTAATGTCCGACGACTCAGTGTTCCTGGACGGGTTCCATCTGCAGGAGACAGAGCTCCAGGTGAGTACTAACATGCCAGGTGTGTGTGTGTGTGTGTGTGTGTGTGGGTGTGGGTGTGGGTGGGTGGGTGGGTGGGATTTGTCCCAAAAGGCACTATGTTCCCTGTATAGTGCATTACTGTTGACCAGAGCCCTACACAACTACATTATCAGCTAGGTGTGATAACCACACAACTACATTATCAGCTAGGTATAATACCCACACAGCTACATTATCAGCTAGGTTTGATACCCACACAGCTACATTATCAGCTAGGTTTGATACCCACACAACTACATTATCAGCTAGGTATGATACCCACACAGCTACATTATCAGCTAGGTGTGATAACCACACAACTACATTATCAGCTAGGTATGATAACCACACAACTACATTATCAGCTAGGTATAATACCCACACAGCTACATTATCAGCTAGGTGTGATAACCACACAACTACATTATCAGCTAGGTATAATACCCACACAGCTACATTATCAGCTAGGTGTGATAACCACACAACTACATTATCAACTAGGTATAATACCCACACAGCTACATTATCAGCTAGGTGTGATAACCACACAGCTACATTATCAGCTAGGTATAATACCCACACAGCTACATTATCAGCTAGGTGTGATAACCACACAACTACATTATCAGCTAGGTATGATACCCACACAGCTACATTATCAGCTAGGTTTGATACCCACACAGCTACATTATCAGCTAGGTTTGATACCCACACAACTACATTATCAGCTAGGTATGATACCCACACAGCTACATTGTCAGCTAGGTGTGATAACCACACAACTACATTATCAGCTAGGTATGATAACCACACAACTACATTATCAGCTAGGTATAATACCCACACAGCTACATTATCAGCTAGGTGTGATAACCACACAACTACATTATCAGCTAGGTATAATACCCACACAGCTACATTATCAGCTAGGTGTGATAACCACACAACTACATTATCAGCTAGGTATAATACCCACACAGCTACATTATCAGCTAGGTGTGATAACCACACAACTACATTATCAGCTAGGTATAATACCCACACAGCTACATTATCAGCTAGGTTTGATACCCACACAGCTACATTATCAGCTAGGTTTGATACCCACACAACTACATTATCAGCTAGGTATGATACCCACACAGCTACATTGTCAGCTAGGTGTGATAACCACACAACTACATTATCAGCTAGGTATGATAACCACACAACTACATTATCAGCTAGGTATAATACCCACACAGCTACATTATCAGCTAGGTGTGATAACCACACAACTACATTATCAGCTAGGTATAATACCCACACAGCTACATTATCAGCTAGGTGTGATAACCACACAACTACATTATCAACTAGGTATAATACCCACACAGCTACATTATCAGCTAGGTGTGATAACCACACAACTACATTATCAGCTAGGTATAATACCCACACAGCTACATTATCAGCTAGGTGTGATAACCACACAACTACATTATCAGCTAGGTATAATACCCACACAGCTACATTATCAGCTAGGTTTGATAACCACACAACTACATTATCAGCTAGGTTTGATAACTACGCAACTACATTATCAGCTAGGTTTGATACCCACACAGCTACATTATCAGCTAGGTGTGATACCCACACAGCTACATTATCAGCTAGTTGTGATAACCACAAAACTACATTATCAGCTAGGTTTGATACCTACACAGCTACATTATCAGCTAGGTGTGATACCTACACTGCTACATTATCAGCTGGGTTTGATACCTACACTGCTACATTATCAGCTGGGTATGATACCCACACAGCTACATTATCAGCTAGGTATGATACCCACACAGCTACATTATCAGCTAGGTTTGATACCTACACAGCTACATTATCAGCTAGGTTTTACATCAGTGAATGTTGTAGTAATGTTTTTACAATATATTTTGTCTCTCCACCTTCCAGGTGGAGGTGGAAGGGGAGGACTTCTGCCTGGAGCCCAGTGAGGGTATCCTGAACGTGGGTATGATGGTAGGGTACCTGGGCTCCATAGAGCTGGCCTCTACAGGAGCTAGTCTGGAGAGTGACAGTCTGCAGGCCATCAGAGGAAGCATGAGACGACTCAGGGCTGAACAGAAGATACACTCCCTGGTCCTCATGAAGGTACGGGTCGCTTTGGATTGATTGAATGGTTGGTTGGTGGGTTAGTTGGTTTATTGAATGGTTGGTTGGTTATTTGATTGGTTGGTTGGTTGGTTGGTTAGTTGATTGAATGGTTGGTTGGTTTGGGTTGGTTAATTGATTGAATGGTTGGTTGGTTTGGGTTGGTTAATTGAATGGTTGGTTGGTTTGGGTTGGTTAATTGAATGGTTGGTTTGTTGGTTTGGGTTGGTTCATTGATTGAATGGTTGGATGGTTTGGGTTGGTTTATTGATTGGTGGGTTGGTTGGTTGGTTTGTTGGTTTTGGTTGGTTAATTGATTGAATGGTTGGTTTGTTTGGGTTGGTTCATTGAGATGTTTAGATGTCATATCACTAAATTGTACTTTGACCCTGTGGGTCTCGGGTCGTTGTTGCAAAAACAAACAATCTCTGTTTCCTCGGGAAAGAAGGACAATAATGTGTTCTTCTTCTTGGAATAGAGGACGGTGTGTTTCTAAAATAGAAGGGATTGTATTTTTGTTATATGTTGTTCTTCCCAGGTGATGCACGATTGTGTGCGGCTGTGCAGTGACAGGAGACAGGTCCTTGCTACCTACCCTGCCGAGAAGCTAGCCTTCAGCGCCTGTTGCCCCGACGACCGACGCTTCTTCGGACTGGTCACCATGCAGGCCACCCATGACGACGACGGTCACTATGGCAATGGTAACCGGGAGGAAGAGGGCGGGCTGAGGACTTCCTGTCACGTGTTCATAGTCGACCCGGAACTCTGCCATCACCAGGTAGGGTTGGACATAAGGTCTAAGAAGAAAGAATACCCACAAACTGTTTCAATGCTCTCCAGCTAATAATAACATCCATATTAAACTGACAGATTTGAACATTTACAAACATACCATTTATGAAACTTTAGAAGTTATTTTGAATATTTTTGAGGGGTCCTATATTCCTGGACCCGGTTTCCCAAAAGCATCTTAAGGCTAAGTTCATGGTTAGAACCTTCGTTGGAGCATCGTTAAAACTCCCAGCTGTTTCCCAAACCCATCGTTATTAACGTTACACTTGAAAACAGTCATAGTCTAACACCTGCCTCAGACCACTGGTAGTCTAACACCTGCCTCAGACCACTGGTAGTCTAACACCTGCCTCAGACCACTGGTAGTCTAACACCTGCCTCAGACCACTGGTAGTCTAACACCTGCCTCAGACCACTGGTAGTCTAACACCTGCCTCAGACCACTGGTAGTCTAACACCTGCCTCAGACCACTGGTAGTCTAACACCTGCCTCAGACCACTGGTAGTCTAACACCTGCCTCAGACCACTCGTAGTCTAACACCTGCCTCAGACCACTGGTAGTCTAACACCTGCCTCAGACCACTGGTAGTCTAACACCTGCCTCAGACCACTGGTAGTCTAACACCTGCCTCAGACCACTGGTAGTCTAACACCTGCCTCAGACCACTGGTAGTCTAACACCTGCCTCAGACCACTGGTAGTCTAACACCTGCCTCAGACCACTGGTAGTCTAACACCTGCCTCAGACCACTGGTAGTCTAACACCTGCCTCAGACCACTGGTAGTCTAACACCTGCCTCAGACCACTGGTAGTCTAACACCTGCCTCAGACCACTCGTAGTCTAACACCTGCCTCAGACCACTGGTAGTCTAACACCTGCCTCAGACCACGCGTGGAACAGCTGAATGTGTAGATAGATGTTTTTTTTGCCCTCCCGCGTCATTTAATACACAGACGACCTCCACTAAACATAGAATCACATGGTTTATCCGTCTCTGCGTGACCGCCGATATGTTCAGAACAAAATTGACAAACAAATACCAAGTTGACAATTCCTTTGCGATTGATACAAACAAGCAACGTATAAAAATATGCTTCAAATGAAAACCCAGATGACTGTATTTAAAATAGATATAAACTAGGCTGTAGGACTATTACAGTCGTATTGAAAATACATTTGATGTTCAATTAATTGACTTTTATTTTGCTGCTTGTAGGCTACTGTCTGTAATTTATCTCAATATATTTCATGATATGGAGCCTAACATCTGTGCAATGATGTGCCAAATCTGGGATTTAATGCATTTTTATTGGGTAAGCATTAGAATAAGACACCTCAATATTTGCAGCCGTTGGTGGTAATATCTCTCTAAGAGCTGATCCGTTGTCAGTATTGTGAAATAATTATAATGTTAAGGTAAGATTTAAATGGAGAAAGCTGATCCTATCAGTATCAACAAATGGACTTACTGGAATGTTCCCAGTAGATAAAGAGGACTTACTGGTCCCTGGAATGTTCCCAGTAGATAAAGAGGACTTACTGGTCCCTGGAATGTTCCCAGTAGATAAAGAGAACTTACTGGTCCTGGAATGTTCCCAGTAGATAAAGAGAACTTACTGGTCCTGGAATGTTCCCAGTAGATAAAGAGGACTTATTGGTCCTGGAATGTTCCCAGTAGATAAAGAGGACTTATTGGTCCTGGAATGTTCCCAGTAGATAAAGAGGACTTACTGGTCCCTGGAATGTTCCCAGTAGATAAAGAGAACTTACAGGTCCTGGAATGTTCCCAGTAGATAAAGAGAACTTACTGGTCCTGGAATGTTCCCAGTAGATAAAGAGAACTTACTGGTCCTGGAATGTTCCCAGTAGATAAAGAGAACTTACTGGTCCCTGGAATGTTCCCAGTAGATAAAGAGGACTTACTGGTACCTGGAATGTTCCCAGTAGATAAAGAGGACTTTCTGGTCCTGGAATGTTCCCAGTAGATAAAGAGAACTTACAGGTCCTGGAATGTTCCCAGTAGATAAAGAGGACTTACTGGTCCTGGAATGTTCCCAGTAGATAAAGAGGACTTACTGGTCCCTGGAATGTTCCCAGTAGATAAAGAGGACTTACTGGTCCTGGAATGTTCCCAGTAGGTAAAGAGGACTTACTGGTCCCTGGAATGTTCCCAGTAGATAAAGAGGACTTATTGGTCCTGGAATGTTCCCAGTAGATAAAGAGGACTTATTGGTCCTGGAATGTTCCCAGTAGATAAAGAGGACTTATTGGTCCTGGAATGTTCCCAGTAGATAAAGAGGACTTATTGGTCCTGGAATGTTCCCAGTAGATAAAGAGGACTTATTGGTCCTGCAATGTTCCCAGTAGATAAAGAGGACTTACAGGTCCTGGAATGTTCCCAGTAGATAAAGAGGACTTACTGGTCCTGGAATGTTCCCAGTAGATAAAGAGGACTTACTGGTACCTGGAATGTTCCCAGTAGATAAAGAGGACTTACTGGTCCTGGAATGTTCCCAGTAGATAAAGAGGACTTATTGGTCCTGGAATGTTCCCAGTAGATAAAGAGAACTTACTGGTTCTGGAATGTTCCCAGTAGGTAAAGAGGACTTACTGGTCCTGGAATGTTCCCAGTAGATAAAGAGGACTTACTGGTTCTGGAATGTTCCCAGTAGATAAAGAGAACTTACTGGTTCTGGAATGTTCCCAGTAGGTAAAGAGGACTTACTGGTCCTGGAATGTTCCCAGTAGATAAAGAGGACTTATTGGTCCTGGAATGTTCCCAGTAGATAAAGAGGACTTACTGGTCCTGGAATGTTCCCAGTAGATAAAGAGGACTTATTGGTCCTGGAATGTTCCCAGTAGATAAAGAGGACTTATTGGTCCTGGAATGTTCCCAGTAGATAAAGAGGACTTACTGGTTCTGGAATGTTCCCAGTAGATAAAGAGGACTTATTGGTCCTGGAATGTTCCCAGTAGATAAAGAGGACTTATTGGTCCTGGAATGTTCCCAGTAGATAAAGAGGACTTATTGGTCCTGGAATGTTCCCAGTAGATAAAGAGGACTTACAGGTCCTGGAATGTTCCCAGTAGATAAAGAGGACATACTGGTTCTGGAATGTTCCCAGTAGATAAAGAGGACTTACTGGTCCTGGAATGTTCCCAGTAGATAAAGAGGACTTACTGGTCCTGGAATGTTCCCAGTAGATAAAGAGGACTTATTGGTCCTGGAATGTTCCCAGTAGGTAAAGAGAACTTACTGGTTCTGGAATGTTCCCAGTAGATAAAGAGAACTTACTGGTTCTGGAATGTTCCCAGTAGGTAAAGAGAACTTACTGGTCCTGGAATGTTCCCAGTAGATAAAGAGGACTTACTGGTCCTGGAATGTTCCCAGTAGATAAAGAGGACTTACTGGTCCTGTAATGTTCCCAGTAGATAAAGAGAACTTACTGGTTCTGGAATGTTCCCAGTAGTTAAAGAGGACTTACTGGTCCTGGAATGTTCCCAGTAGATAAAGAGGACTTCCTGGTTCTGGAATGTTCCCAGTAGGTAAAGAGGACTTACTGGTCCTGGAATGTTCCCAGTAGATAAAGAGGACTTACTGGTCCTGGAATGTTCCCAGTAGATAAAGAGGACTTATTGGTCCTGGAATGTTCCCAGTAGATAAAGAGGACTTACTGGTCCTGGAATGTTCCCAGTAGATAAAGAGGACTTATTGGTCCTGGAATGTTCCCAGTAGATAAAGAGGACTTATTGGTCCTGGAATGTTCCCAGTAGATAAAGAGGACTTACTGGTCCTGGAATGTTCCCAGTAGATAAAGAGAACTTACTGGTCCTGGAATGTTCCCAGTAGATAAAGAGAACTTACTGGTCCTGGAATGTTCCCAGTAGATAAAGAGGACTTACTGGTCCTGGAATGTTCCCAGTAGATAAAGAGGACTTACTGGTCCTGGAATGTTCCCAGTAGATAAAGAGAACTTACTGGTCCTGGAATGTTCCCAGTAGATAAAGAGGACTTACTGGTCCTGGAATGTTCCCAGTAGATAAAGAGAACTTACTGGTTCTGGAATGTTCCCAGTAGATAAAGAGGACTTATTGGTCCTGGAATGTTCCCAGTAGATAAAGAGGACTTACTGGTCCTGGAATGTTCCCAGTAGATAAAGAGGACTTATTGGTCCTGGAATGTTCCCAGTAGATAAAGAGGACTTACTGGTTCTGGAATGTTCCCAGTAGATAAAGAGGACTTACTGGTCCTGGAATGTTCCCAGTAGATAAAGAGAACTTACTGGTTCTGGAATGTTCCCAGTAGATAAAGAGAACTTACTGGTTCTGGAATGTTCCCTGTAGATAAAGAGAACTTACTGGTCCTGGAATGTTCCCAGTAGATAAAGAGGACTTACTGGTTCTGGAATGTTCCCAGTAGATAAAGAGAACTTACTGGTCCTGGAATGTTCCCAGTAGATAAAGAGGACTTACTGGTTCTGGAATGTTCCCAGTAGATAAAGAGAACTTACTGGTCCTGGAATGTTCCCAGTAGATAAAGAGGACTTACTGGTCCTGGAATGTTCCCAGTAGATAAAGAGGACTTACTGGTCCTGGAATGTTCCCAGTAGATAAAGAGGACTTACTGGTCCTGGAATGTTCCCAGTAGATAAAGAGAACTTACTGGTCCTGGAATGTTCCCAGTAGATAAAGAGGACTTACTGGTCCTGGAATGTTCCCAGTAGATAAAGAGGACTTACTGGTCCTGGAATGTTCCCAGTAGATAAAGAGGACTTATTGGTCCTGGAATGTTCCCAGTAGATAAAGAGAACTTACTGGTTCTGGAATGTTCCCAGTAGATAAAGAGAACTTACAGGTCCTGGAATGTTCCCAGTAGATAAAGAGGACTTACTGGTCCTGGAATGTTCCCAGTAGATAAAGAGGACTTATTGGTCCTGGAATGTTCCCAGTAGATAAAGAGGACTTACTGGTTCTGGAATGTTCCCAGTAGATAAAGAGGACTTACTGGTCCTGGAATGTTCCCAGTAGGATAAAGAGAACTTACTGGTTCTGGAATGTTCCCAGTAGATAAAGAGAACTTACTGGTTCTGGAATGTTCCCAGTAGATAAAGAGAACTTACTGGTCCTGGAATGTTCCCAGTAGATAAAGAGGACTTACTGGTTCTGGAATGTTCCCAGTAGATAAAGAGAACTTACTGGTCCAGGAATGTTCCCAGTAGATAAAGAGAACTTACAGGTCCTGGAATGTTCCCAGTAGATAAATAGAACTTACTGGTCCCTGGAATGTTCCCAGTAGATAAAGAGGACTTACTGGTCCTGGAATGTTCCCAGTAGATAAAGAGAACTTACTGGTCCTGGAATGTTCCCAGTAGGTAAAGAGAACTTACTGGTTCTGGAATGTTCCCAGTAGATAAAGAGAACTTACTGGTCCTGGAATGTTCCCAGTAGGTAAAGAGAACTTACTGGTTCTGGAATGTTCCCAGTAGATAAAGAGGACTTACTGGTCCCTGGAATGTTCCCAGTAGATAAAGAGCACTTACTGGTTCTGGAATGTTCCCAGTAGATAAAGAGAACTTACTGGTTCTGGAATGTTCCCAGTAGATAAAGAGGACTTACTGGTCCTGGAATGTTCCCAGTAGATAAAGAGGACTTACTGGTTCTGGAATGTTCCCAGTAGATAAAGAGAACTTACTGGTTCTGGAATGTTCCCAGTAGATAAAGAGGTCTTACTGGTTTAAATTCTTCAACAACAAAAAGGGGGAGGAAAAAAAGGCTAAATGGGATTCAGGAGTTGTTTTCTTTTGATAACGACTCAGACTTTAAACTGAATATTAATGTCAACTGTAATTCACTACTATAGATAAAACCCTTCCATAAATATGATAAAATACCATATTTTCAGAGGGGTTGGAATAAGCAGTTGGATGGACAATAAAGTCATCTCCTCCTCTTCCTCCTCCTCCTTCCTCCAGTTCCATGTGGGTGTGGCCAGGAGGTTTGGGTTTGAGTGTACTCCTGACCCTGACACAGGAGGGTGTCTGGAGTTCCCCCCTACCTCCCAGCCTCTGCTCCAGTTTGTGTCTGTCCTCTACCGGGACATGGGGGAGAACATTGAGGGGGTCCGGGCGCGGGCGTTCGTTGATCCGGACAACGACCCACAGCAGGTACAGTTGTTAGTACTGTTACCATCTGTTGTTATTTCACCTTCATTCCAAATGGATGTTGTTTTCTTTACTGTCCAGTTTAGTTTTGTAGAGCTTTGTCAGAACTTTAATGTTTAAATACTACCGCTGTTTTCTGGAGTCTGGAGTGTCATGTGGGCCGGTTTGCTGTTTTGGGACTTTTCTATTGGTTTAGTATTGGTTTATTAAGCCAGACAAGCTCAACAAGGCACAGAGGAAGTATTATAAATATTTTTCACAGAGAAAGTATTTGAAATCCTGGTCTAAATGTTATTTATACATCACTTTTCAATGATTATTATTATTGTTATTATTGTTGTTGTTATTATGGTTATTATTATTATTATTGTTGTTATTATTGTTAGTGTTATTATTGCTATTATTATTGTTAGTGTTATTATGGTTATTATTATTATTGTAATTATTATGATTGTTGTTATTATTATTGCTGTTATTATTGTTATTATTGTTGTTATTATTATTTGTATTGTTATTGTTATTATTGTTATTAACAGAACCACAGCACCAGTAGCAACAGCGACAGCGGCATCGGTAACTTCCTGCCAGAAGAGAAGAGTAACCGTGTCTTATTGGTTGACCTGGGAGGCCATAATCACAACCCCGGTCCACGCCACTGGGACAGCCCTCCTCCTCCCTCGGCCCCGGGCTGGAACCAAGTCCCTCCCGGTGTCGTCCCTGGCCCCCCTCTCCCCCCTCCTCCTCCCCCTCGAGGGCCCCACTCCTCCCACCCCTCACTCCACCACTACCCGCCAGGGAAGAGGGGAGGTAGAGGGGGAGGACCTGGAGGAGGAGGAGGAGTGGAGCAGAGCCTGGCCCAGCCCCAACACCATCAGTCTCAACGCTGGTTACCAGTCCATGTCCTAAGAGACTGGAGACAACCAGGCCAGGCAGGACAAACACAGGGACAAGGAGGGCTGTGTAGTGATCAGGAGTCCTATGCTGAGTCAACAGATGGCTGGTCATCAGCTAACTGTAGCACCCTCCCTCCACCCATGAACAAGATACCTGCGGATCGCTACAGGGCTCCTCTACCAGCCGGGGACCTGCCCCTGCCTCCACAGCCTCCCAGGCTGGCCACGCAGAAGGATGAGTGGGCTAAGAAGCTGTTTGGGCCTGGCGCCGCGGCTGGAGAGAAAGGACTCAGAGAGCCCAAGCAGAATGGGAAGAGACGTGGAAATGGGAAAGACGGGGAGAAAAAGGTAAGAGAGTTATACAGTATGTCATGGTGGTGTTGGAGAGGTGTGTGTGTGTGTGTGTGTGTGTGTGTGTGTGTGTGTGTGTGTGTGTGTGTGTGTGTGTGTGTGTGTGTGTGTGTGTGTGTGTGTGTGCGTGCTAGGTGCTGTATTGTAAAGCTCCTGCATCATATTCTACTATAATAATAGCTGGTGGTCTGGGTTGTGGAGGGAGCTTGTTAGAAGTGAACCCAACGTGAGAAAACAGACTGGATCAAACCACTGGAGTGGAAAATTACTGTCTGGAAATGTCTGGCCACAGGTGCTAGCCCTACAACTCTCTCGGTCTGTCTGTCTGTCTCTCTCTCTCTCTCTCTCTGTCTCTCTCTCTGTGTCTCTCTCTGTCTCTCTCTCTCTCTCTCTCTCTCTGTCTCTCTCTGTCTCTCTCTCTCTCTCTCTCTCTCTCTCTCTCTGTCTCTCTCTCTCTGTCTCTCTCTCTCTGTCTCTCTCTCTCTCTAACTGACAATCTCTCTGTCTCTGTCTCTCTGTCTCTCTCTCTGTCTCTCTCTGTCTCTGTCTCTCTCTCACTCTCTCTCTCTCTCTCTCTCTGTCTCTCTCTCTGTCTCTCTCTCTTTCTCTGTATCTTTCTCTCTGTCTCTTTCTCTCTGTCTCTCTCTCTCTGCTTGTCTGTCTCTCTCTCTCTCTCTCTCTCTCTCTCTCTCTCTCTCTTTCTCTCTCTATTTCTCTGTATCTCTCTTTCTCTCTATTTCTCTCTCTGTCTCTCTGTCTCTTTAGACTCTACACATGTACCTCAGTGTTTGTGGCTTGATGATTAGTTGAATCAGGTCAGGTGTGTTACTACTGGGCTGGAACAAAAATGTGCACTCCTGTTGGTACTCTCCAGCACACCTTTTAAAACCATTTAAGTCTGGTCTTCAGACTCCTCTCTCTCTGACACAAAAAGATCCCTGGTCTATAGTTGGATCTGTGCTTGAAATGTAATATTTGACTGAGGGACATTACAGGTGTTGTATGTGGGTATGAATATCTTTGCAAGGGATTACAGCCCTATGGGCCCTGGTTAAAAGTTGTGCACTATACAGGGAATAGGGTGTGATTTAGGATGCTTCCCATCCCCTGTCCCTGGCCTCGACTCCAGAATCAAACCATCCATTATTGATTAAATATATGTAGGGATGGACACCTGTTCTGCTTCCTTCTCACTGACAACCACCTGTTCTGCTCTGCTTCCTTCTCACTGACAACCACCTGTTCTGCTCTGCTTCCTTCTCACTGACAACCACCTGTTCTGCTCTGCTTCCTTCTCACTGACAACCACCTGTTCTGCTCTGCTTCCTTCTCACTGACAACCACCTGTTCTGCTCTGCTTCCTTCTCACTGACAACCACCTGTTCTGTTCTGCTTCCTTCTCACTGACAACCACCTGTTCTGTTCTGCTTCCTTCTCACTGACAACCACCTGTTCTGTTCTGCTTCCTTCTCACTGACAACCACCTGTTCTGCTCTGCTTCCTTCTCACTGACAACCACCTGTTCTGTTCTGCTTCCTTCTCACTGACAACCACCTGTTCTGCTCTGCTTCCTTCTCACTGACAACCACCTGTTCTGTTCTGCTTCCTTCTCACTGACAACCACCTGTTCTGCTCTGCTTCCTTCTCACTGACAACCACCTGTTCTGCTCTGCTTCCTTCTCACTGACAACCACCTGAACTAGACCTGTTATAATGCTGATGAATAGAACTAGACCTGTTATAATACTGATTAATAGAACTAGACCTGTTATAATGCTGATGAATAGAACTAGACCTGTTATAATACTGATGAATAGAACTAGACCTGTTATAATACTGATGAATAGAACTAGACCTGTTATAATACTGATGAATAGAACTAGACCTGTTATAATGCTGATGAATAGAACTAGACCTGTTATAATGCTGATGAATAGAACTAGACCTGTTATAATGATGATGAATAGAACTAGACCTGTTATAATGCTGATGAATAGAACTAGACCTGTTATAATACTGTTATAATGCTGATGAATAGAACTAGACCTGTTATAATGCTGATGAATAGAACTAGACCTGTTATAATACTGATGAATAGAACTAGACCTGTTATAATGCTGATGAATAGAACTAGACCTGTTATAATACTGTTATAATGCTGATGAATAGAACTAGACCTGTTATAATGCTGATGAATAGAACTAGACCTGTTATAATACTGATGAATAGAACTAGACCTGTTATAATGCTGATGAATAGAACTAGACCTGTTATAATACTGATGAATAGAACTAGACCTGTTATAATGCTGATGAATAGAACTAGACCTGTTATAATACTGATGAATAGAACTAGACCTGTTATAATGCTGATGAATAGAACTAGACCTGTTATAATGCTGATGAATAGAACTAGACCTGTTATAATACTGATGAATAGAACTAGACCTGTTATAATGCTGATGAATAGAACTAGACCTGTTACTGATGAATAGAACTGACCTGTTATAATGCTGATGAATAGAACTAGACCTGTTATAATACTGATGAATAGAACTAGACCTGTTATAATACTGATGAATAGAACTAGACTCTGTTATAATGCTGATGAATAGAACTAGACCTGTTATAATACTGATGAATAGAACTAGACCTGTTATAATGCTGATGAATAGAACTAGACCTGTTATAATGCTGATGAATAGAACTAGACCTGTTATAATGCTGATGAATAGAACTAGACCTGTTATAATGCTGATGAATAGAACTAGACCTGTTATAATGCTGATGAATAGAACTAGACCTGTTATAATGCTGATGAATAGAACTAGACCTGTTATAATGACTGATGAATAGAACTAGACCTGTTATAATACTGATGAATAGAACTAGACCTGTTATAATACTGATGAATAGAACTAGACCTGTTATAATGCTGATGAATAGAACTAGACCTGTTATAATACTGATGAATAGAACTAGACCTGTTATAATGCTGATGAATAGAACTAGACCTGTTATAATGCTGATGAATAGAACTAGACCTGTTATAATACTGATGAATAGAACTAGACCTGTTATAATACTGATGAATAGAACTAGACCTGTTATAATGCTGATGAATAGAACTAGACCTGTTATAATACTGATGAATAGAACTAGACCTGTTATAATGATGATGAATAGAACTAGACCTGTTATAATGCTGATGAATAGAACTAGACCTGTTATAATGCTGATGAATAGAACTAGACCTGTTATAATGCTGATGAATAGAACTAGACCTGTTATAATGCTGATGAATAGAACTAGACCTGTTATAATGCTGATGAATAGAACTAGACCTGTTATAATACTGATGAATAGAACTAGACCTGTTATAATACTGATGAATAGAACTAGACCTATCGTGGTAGGACAACATTTTGTGTAGATTTGTTTAGTTTACTCTCTTCTCTCTTCTACTCTCTTCTTCTCTTCTCTTCTACTCTCTCTATACTCTCTTCTATTAGTTATTGTGGTGATTGATCTAATTAGCATTCATGCTACGTCTGGAAATGACCTAGTTTTCTCTAAATGATGTGGTATGACTGTGGTAGGCCAATACCTTCCCGTGTTTATTTTAAAGGGATAGTGTGAGATGAACTCATGGATACCATTTTGTATGTCTCTGTGTACAGTTTGAAGGTAGTTGAACTTGAAGGTACCTTATCGTTAGCTTAGCACAATGACTGGAAGTCTTCAGGATCAGCTAGCCAGCTCCTTTCAACAGCAGGGAAATAGACCTAACTACCCAAAGCAGGGTGATCAGCACTTTGTAAACTGTCATTTTACTATCTGTGAAATTATAATATTTAGATTATAGTTGTTTTAAAAGCAGTTATTTTGGGAACTATTTTGTGTGAACTACGCATTTCATTCTTCCGCCGTGACAGTGGGCGCAAGGATAGGCTGTGTGCACGACCTCTCAAGTCATCACGGCTGGCCAGCTGAGACAGAAATCTTTTAAAAAAATTGATATTTTAATTTCGTAAAGGTAGACTCAGCGAAATGACGAGCAGCACTGGGAGATACTGGCCGTGTTGGAGAGCATCAAAACCGTGATGTATCATGGGTAAATTGTGACTGACTGATCTACAAATAATATTGAGTAGTTATGTATGAGACTGTCTGTCAGTCTCGACTGTCCTTTAAAGCCTGCTGCAATGTGGAACGCGCTTATTGAGATGTGCGAGATGCAACACTTTGCTCTCACACAGTCAGACACCGGGTCCGGCCCCACAACGGGGCTAAATGGGACTTAGCCCCCTCAGTTGATACTTGTGCCCCTCAGTTTTAGTTTTATGTCCCTATTTTTAAAAAAGAGCCAAAAAGTTAAAATGATTAGCGGGAAATCTGTATCGCCTCTGCGCTGTGTCAGCACCATGGACAGAGCAGCGCCGAGTGGACAGAGCACCGCCGAGTGGACAGAGCACCGCCGAGTGTGTTTGTGTGTAGGGTGGCTATGGAAAGCCACTGGGCGGTATGACTCCTTTGGGTTTCCATAAAAAGCGGGTAAAAACGCTGCTCACCTGTGGTAGTGTACGTGAATAACGAGATATGCCTCTGCCTGTAATATTTGATTTTTTGATTTATAAGAAGGGGTCAAGTTTACCGTTGAAGCTGCTTCACTCAACTCTGCCTCACGCCCCACCACTACAGAGTTTAGTTAGCTTCTTAGCTAGCTGTAAAAAGCGTTAGTGTTATTAACCTATTCAGCTCTAACCAGCTAAAATGTGGGTTTTATCTGCGCCAAACTTGGTGCAAAACCACGTCCACGAGTAGCCTGGCAAAAGCCGCGCTGATTGGACAGTTTGTTCTGACGTTCCTCTTCAGGAAGTAAACACCTATCAACTAGACTCCGTAACAACAGCTTCGGGGTCAGCTCTATAGCTGGTATCAAATAAGAAAAGTAACTCCTAGCGACTTTCAACAGACTGCCAAGCTTTATTGATTTACCTCGCAGCCGTGACTGAAGATTGTCGACACTGCTGGAAGTATTTTCGAGCTATTAGCTAGCAAGTTTACATTCGCAAGTAGCTAGCTAGCTAATCAAATGTGCTGCTGTGTTGAGACGGACAACCATCATCGACGGTATTGCTAACTAACGTTAACCCCAACGAAGGGCTTTCCCGTTGTCACTTGTGCTACCGTCGCTGCTCCAATATGCCTCGTGAGTGCGCTGTTAAAATGTGCGACAACAAACAAAAGACTTGGTCGGCTCTAATGTTTCACCGATTTCCGTTGAGAAATCCGGACCGATTGAAACTATGGATGGTTGCTCTGAACAAAGATGTTAATACCCCGACCGATGACCTCAGAAAGTTACTCGTTTGCTCGGAACATTTTCTACCGGGGGACTATTATGAGAAGCTGGGACAGGACAGACATAGCAGGATGAGAATCATGAAAAGTTTCCTGAAGGACACAGCGGTGCCGTCAGTGGCCATTCACACGACAGGACAACGTGGATTAATGGCGGTAAGTGTCATCTAACAATATCTGACTGATTGAATAGGGTTATTATTGTTCCTTGATAAATTACAAACTAGGGCGTAGATGCTGGAACTACCAATGTAGCTAGCTATCAATCACTGGGTGTGTGTCGCATTGTATTATGGGTAGTGTAGTTTTAGTAAAAATGTGTTCTGTTAACATTTCATAGGGCTGTCACTTTACTGGTGAATGTCCTTCTCAGAGCAAGCACACAAGTGCAACACACACTTTTAGCAAAGAATAGCCAAGTACAACACAATGTGTAAGTCAACTTTGTGCCATTTTATTCATTTTCTTGGGTCAAATACATAATTAAATGTCCACATGCAACAGAAAGGAACCGTGACTTGACTGTATAGTGTTAGCTTGCCTTGTAATAGATGACAGCATGCAGTTATTATAGGGAGAATCTCAATTGCATTTCCTTGACTCCTTGTAGTCGCTCCTCGTCCCCTTCTCAAAACCCATTGGATGAGGTCAGAGGGGCGGGACCTCTCACCATCACATCCAATGGTGTTTGAGAAGGAGAGAGGACGCTAGGAATCGAGGAAATGCATTTGAGGTTCTCCCATGGCCTTGTTCAAAGCCAAATTGATTGCATGTCTACAGTGTTCTCCTTTTGTTTATTTCAAATGAAAAGCTGCATTTCCTGGTGCCTGTCCCTTTCTTTCTCACCCAGGTTGAGACGGGAGACGTCCCTCCAGCTGTAGACAATCCACCAGGGACTCACTCCATATCTGCTGGAGGGGCATCTGGTCCAACCCCACAACATGGAGGGTCAGGTGTTACTACGGCTACGACAGGGTTCCTCTCCCACCTGGGTCTGCAGCTGACAGAGCCTGCTTCAACCTCTGGGACGTACGTGGCTCTGGCACCCACGTGTACACTTAGTAAGGTAATGCTGTTATTATCATGGTTCTCTACTGGCTGTACACTTAGTAAGGTAATGCTGTTATTATCATGGTTCTCTACTAGCTGTACACTTAGTAAGGTAATGCTGTTATTATCATGGTTCTCCACTAGCTGTACACTTAGTAAGGTAATGCTGTTATTATCATGGTTCTCTACTGGCTGTACACTTAGTAAGGTAATGCTGTTATTATCATGGTTCTCTACTAGCTGTACACTTAGTAAGGTAATGCTGTTATTATCATGGTTCTCCACTAGCTGTACACTTAGTAAGGTAATGCTGTTATTATCATGGTTCTCTACTGGCTGTACACTTAGTAAGGTAATGCTGTTATTATCATGTTTCTCTACTGGCTGTACACTAAGTAAGGTAATGCTGTTATTATCATGGTTCTCTACTAGCTGTACACTTAGTAAGGTAATGCTGTTATTATCATGGTTCTCTACTGGCTGTACACTTAGTAAGGTAATGCTGTTATTATCATGGTTCTCTACTGGCTGTACACTAAGTAAGGTAATGCTGTTATTATCATGCTTCTCTACTAGCTGTACACTTAGTAAGGTAATGCTGATAGTATGGAAGTAGCCCTGGACCTGTTGGTCCAGACTCATTCTGGTTGTTACGGATTGACCTGTTGGTCCAGACTCATTCTGGTCGATACGGCTTGACCTGTTGGTCCAGACTCATTCTGGTTGGTACGGATTGACCTGTTGGTCCAGACTCATTCTGGTTGGTACGGCTTGACCTGTTGGTCCAGACTCATCTGGTTGATACGGATTGACCTGTTGGTCCAGACTCATTCTGGTCGGTACGGCTTGACCTGTTGGTCCAGACTCATTCTGGTTGGTACGGCTTGACCTGTTGGTCCAGACTCATTCTGGTTGGTACGGATTGACCTGTTGGTCCAGACTCATTCTGGTTGGTACGGATTGACCTGTTGGTCCAGACTCATTCTGGTTGGTACGGCTTGACCTGTTGGTCCAAACTCATTCTGGTTGATACGGATTGACCTGTTGGTCCAGACTCATTCTGGTCGATACGGATTGACCTGTTGGTCCAGACTCATTCTGGTTGATACGGCTTGACCTGTTGGTCCAGACTCATTCTGTCGATACGGATTGACCTGTTGGTCCAGACTCATTCTGGTTGATACGGCTTGACCTGTTGGTCCAGACTCATTCTGGTTGATACGGATTGACCTGTTGGTCCAGACTCATTCTGGTTGGTACGGATTGACCTGTTGGTCCAGACTCATTCTGGTTGATACGGCTTGACCTGTTGGTCCAGACTCATTCTGGTCGGTACGAATTGACCTGTTGGTCCAGACTCATTCTGGTTGATACGGATTGACCTGTTGGTCCAGACTCATTCTGTCGATACGGATTGACCTGTTGGTCCAGACTCATTCTGGTTGATACGGATTGACCTGTTGGTCCAGACTCATTCTGGTCGATACGGATTGACCTGTTGGTCCAGACTCATTCTGGTCGATACGGCTTGACCTGTTGGTCCAAACTCATTCTGGTCGGTACGGCTTGACCTGTTGGTCCAGACTCATTCTGGTTGATACGGATTGACCTGTTGGTCCAGACTCATTCTGTCGATACGGATTGACCTGTTGGTCCAGACTCATTCTGGTCGGTACGGCTTGACCTGTTGGTCCAGACTCATTCTGGTTGGTACGGCTTGACCTGTTGGTCCAGACTCATTCTGGTTGGTACGGATTGACCTGTTGGTCCAGACTCATTCTGGTTGGTACGGATTGACCTGTTGGTCCAGACTCATTCTGGTTGATACGGCTTGACCTGTTGGTCCAGACTCATTCTGGTTGATACGGCTTGACCTGTTGGTCCAGACTCATTCTGGTTGGTACGGATTGACCTGTTGGTCCAGACTCATTCTGGTTGATACGGCTTGACCTGTTGGTCCAGACTCATTCTGGTCGGTACGGATGGACCTGTTGGTCCAGACTCATTCTGGTCGGTACGGATTGACCTGTTGGTCCAGACTCATTCTGGTTGATACGGATTGACCTGTTGGTCCAGACTCATTCTGTCGATACGGATTGACCTGTTGGTCCAGACTCATTCTGGTTGATACGGCTTGACCTGTTGGTCCAGACTCATTCTGTCGATACGGATTGACCTGTTGGTCCAGACTCATTCTGGTTGGTACGGATTGACCTGTTGGTCCAGACTCATTCTGTCGATACGGATTGACCTGTTGGTCCAGACTCATTCTGGTTGATACGGCTTGACCTGTTGGTCCAGACTCATTCTGGTTGATACGGATTGACCTGTTGGTCCAAACTCATTCTGGTTGATACGGATTGACCTGTTGGTCCAGACTCATTCTGGTTGGTACGGATTGACCTGTTGGTCCAGACTCATTCTGTCGATACGGCTTGACCTGTTGGTCCAGACTCATTCTGGTTGATACGGATTGACCTGTTGGTCCAGACTCATTCTGGTTGATACGGATTGACCTGTTGGTCCAAACTCATTCTGGTTGATACGGATTGACCTGTTGGTCCAGACTCATTCTGGTTGATACGGCTTGACCTGTTGGTCCAGACTCATTCTGGTTGATACGGCTTGACCTATCAACTTGCATGTAAACATCAGGATGGGAAACTGATAGAAATGGTCAGATCCATTTTTCTGGAGGTGGAGAAACAGCTGGTTAGGTAAGGTGCTGTCTAGCGTAGCAGAACACTTGAAAAGGTAAAGCTTCACACTAGTCGCCCAACGTTTCCACACCAAGCTGTCTTCATCAGAGTGCAGCTTTTCCTACAAATTCTTCTTTTAACATGTTTTTTTTCTTTTTTTTTTCTGTCAATCAGGTGACGGCGCGCAGGAAGAAAGGTCAAATGGACACAGCCGTTAAGAAGACTTCAGTGAAGGACTGTACCAGTATGAGCTCTGTTGCTGCTTCCACCGTCTTGCCTCTCACCACCTCCAGCCCCTCCACCTCCAGCCAGGGATCCAGCTCTGACAGTAGGGTGTCAGGAGAACCGGACGGAGAACCGGACGGAGAACCGGACGGAGAAGGAGGATGGAGCGAAAGGAAATGGATCGTGAACGAGTCGAAACTCAAGGAGCTTTTCCAGACGTGTCACCAGTGCGGCGCTGCCTTGCGTAATAGGACAATAACCGCTTTGGGTTACAGCCAAATCAAAGTGACATGGACATGTCCCGATAAGCACAGAGGAGAGTGGCAGTCGTGTCCCGACGCTTTCGGTATCGGTCACTACCTGCAGATGGTTGGTTACAGAGTGTTGCTGGACTCCATGACTAGTCAGTTTGTAAGTCATGACTAAGTATCTACTACAGTATATTATCTAGTAAATACCAGGGTCGGAGTAGCTTCCTGTTACCAGACTGATGACTGCTGCCAGTCTGTGGAGCAAAACACAATGGAAACTTACAGGACTTCACTGTGGCTGTACCGGGTCGGGGTACTTCACTATGGCTGTACCGGGTCGGGGTACTTCACTATGGCTGTACCGGGTCGGGGTACTTCACTATGGCTGTACCGGGTCGGGGTACTTCACTATGGCTGTACCGGGTCGGGGTACTTCACTATGGCTGTACCGGGTCGGGGTACTTCACTATGGCTGTACCGGGTCGGGGTACTTCACTATGGCTGTACCGGGTCGGGGTACTTCACTGTGGCTGTACCGGGTCGGGGTACTTCACTGTGGCTGTATCGGGTTGGGGGTACTTCACTGTGGCTGTACCGGGTCGGGGTACTTCACTATGGCTGTACCGGGTCGGGGTACTTCACTATGGCTGTACCGGGTCGGGGTACTTCACTATGGCTGTACCGGGTCGGGGTATTTCACTATGGCTGTACCGGGTCGGGGTACTTCACTATGGCTGTACCGGGTCGGGGTATTTCACTATGGCTGTACCGGGTCGGGGTATTTCACTATGGCTGTACCGGGTCGGGGTATTTCACTATGGCTGTACCGGGTCGGGGTACTTCACTATGGCTGTACCGGGTCGGGGTATTTCACTATGGCTGTACCGGGTCGGGGTATTTCACTATGGCTGTACCGGGTCGGGGTACTTCACTATGGCTGTATCGGGTCGGGGTACTTCACTATGGCTGTACCGGGTCGGGGTACTTCACTATGGCTGTACCGGGTCGGGGTACTAGGGGATAGTCAGATAACCTGAGGAGGAGGGTATGTTCCCGGCTGATATCTGTTCAGAATAACATTAAAATGTTACTGTCATTAATTAACACTGTGTCAGTGTTGTGTGCTTGTTGTTGTACAGTAGGCTGTTATCTGGCTAGAATATTACTATGAAGACAGGCCAAATGGAACCCTATTCCCTATATAGTGAACTACTAGTGACCAGAGCCCTATTCCCTATATAGTGAACTACTAGTGACCAGAGCCCTATTCCCTATATAGTGAACTACTAGTGACCAGAGCCCTATTCCCTATATAGTGAACTACTAGTGACCAGAGCCCTATTCCCTATATAGTGAACTACTAGTGACCAGAGCCCTATTCCCTATATAGTGAACTACTTTAGACCAGAGCCCTATTCCCTATATAGTGAACTACTAGTGACCAGAGTCCTATTCCCTATATAGTGCACTACTTTAGACCAGAGCCCTATTCCCTATATAGTGAACTACTAGTGACCAGAGCCCTATTCCCTATATAGTGAACTACTAGTGACCAGAGCCCTATTCCCTATATAGTGAACTACTAGTGACCAGAGCCCTATTCCCTATATAGTGCACTACTTTAGACCAGAGCCCTGGTAAGAAGTATGCTCTAAATCGGGGATTTGGGAAGCAGTCTATGACCCCATGACACTTCTTTATAAAGTCCTGATACCTCACTTCCTGTCCAGCGTGTTTCATTGTCAGCTACTTCCTGTTTATCGACTCATGTACTGTTTACCCTAGTAAACACTTCTGATTGGATGATGGTGTGAGGAGAACTATTAACCTATATCTATCCCCAACAGACCATTACCTTTACCAATTACCAACTCCTCCTTCGGCCACCTCTCCTTCCAGTTCTCTGCTGCCAATGACTGGAACGAACTACAAAAATCTCTGAAACGGGAAACGCTTATCTCCCTCACTAGCTTTAAGCACCAGCTGTCAGAGCAGCTCACAGATTACTGCACCTGTACATAGCCCATCTATAAATAGCCCAAACAACTACCTCTTCCCCTACTGTATTTATTTATTTTGCTCCTTTGCATCCCATTATTTCTATTTCTACTTTGCACTTTCTTCCACTGCAAATCTACTATTCCAGTGTTTTACTTGCTATATTGTATTTACTTTTCCACCATGGCCTTTTTTGCCTTTACCTCCCTTATCTCACCTCATTTGCTCACATTGTATATAGACTTATTTTTCTACTGTATTATTGACTGTATGTTTGTTTTACTCCATGTGTAACTCTGTGTTGTTGTATGTGTCAAACTGCTTTGCTTTATCTTGGCCAGGTCGCACCATGAGAACTTGTTCTCAACTTGCCTACCTGGTTAAATAAAGGTTAAATAAATAAATAAAAAAATAAAAAACCTAACAATTCTTCTAGCCTATATTAATAGTGGAGGTCAAAAGAAGTTCCCTCAGGAAAAATAAAGTAGATTCTATTCTACTGTTTTCTATTCTACTGTATTATGTTTTACAATATTATGTTCTACTATAATATGTTCTACTGTATTTACTATATTATATTCTACTTTATTATATTCTACTTTATTGTACTATAGTCTTTTCTACTGTATTGTACTATTCTATTCTACTATATTATATTCTATTTGGCTTTCTACAATGTTAGACTTGATTCTACTATATTATATTGTACTTTATTGTGCTGTATTATATTCTACTGTATTGTACTATATTCTATTCTGCTCTATTCTACTATATTAGACTCTATTCTACTATATTTGAATCTACTACTATATTAGACTACTACTATATTAGGCTCTATTCTACTTCACTGCTCAAAAAAATAAAGGGAACACTTAAACAACACAATGTAACTCCAAGTCAATCACACTTCTGTGAAATCAAACTGTCCACTTAGGAAGCAACACTGATTGACAATACATTTCACATGCTGTTGTGCAAATGGCATAGAGAACAGGTGGAAATTATAGGCAATTAGCAAGACACCCCCAATAAAGGAGTGGTTCTGCAGGTGGTGACCACAGACCACTTCTCAGTTCCTATGCTTCCTGGCTGATGTTTTGGTCACTTTTGAATGATGGCGGTGCTTTCACTCTAGTGGTAGCATGAGACGGAGTCTACAACCCACACAAGTGGCTCAGGTAGTGCAGCTCATCCAGGATGGCACATCAATGCGAGCTGTGGCAAGAAGGTTTGCTGTGTCTGTCAGCGTAGTGTCCAGAGCATGGAGGCGCTACCAGGAGACAGGCCAGTACATCAGGAGACGTGGAGGAGGCCGTAGGAGGGCAACAACCCAGCAGCAGGACCGCTACCTCCGCCTTTGTGTAAGGAGGAGCAGGAGGAGCACTGCCAGAGCCCTGCAAAATGACCTCCAGCAGGCCACAAATGTGCATGTGTCTGCTCAAACGGTCAGAAACAGACTCCATGAGGGTGGTATGAGGGCCCGACGTCCACAGGTGGGGGTTGTGCTTACAGCCCAACACCGTGCAGGACGTTTGGCATTTGCCAGAGAACACCAAGATTGGCAAATTCGCCACTGGCGCCCTGTGGTCTTCACAGATGAAAGCAGGTTCACACTGAGCACATGTGACAGACGTGACAGAGTCTGGAGACGCAGAGGAGAATGTTCTGCTGCCTGCAACATCCTCCAGCATGACCGGTTTGGCGGTGGGTCAGTCATGGTGTGGGGTGGCATTTCTTTGGGGGGCCGCACAGCCCTCCATGTGCTCGCCAGAGGTAGCCTGACTGCCATTAGGTACCGAGATGAGATCCTCAGACCCCTTGTGAGACCATATGCTGGTGCAGTTGGCCCTGGGTTCCTCCTAATGCAAGACAATGCTAGACCTCATGTGGCTGGAGTGTGTCAGCAGTTCCTGCAAGAGGAAGGCATTGATGCTATGGACTGGCCCGCCCGTTCCCCAGACCTGAATCCAATTGAGCACATCTGGGACATCATGTCTCGCTCCATCCACCAACGCCACATTGCACCACAGACTGTCCAGGAGTTGGCGGATGCTTTAGTCCAGGTCTGGGAGGAGATCCCTCAGGAGACCATCCGCCACCTCATCAGGAGCATGCCCAGGCGTTGTAGGGAGGTCATACAGGCACGTGGAGGCCACACACACTACTGAGCCTCATTTTGACTTGTTTTAATTAAGGACATTACATCAAAGTTGGATCAGCCTGTAGTGTGGTTTTCCACTTTAATTTTGAGTGTGACTCCAAATCCAGACCTCCATGGGTTGATCAATTGGATTTCCATTGATTATGTTTTTGTTGTCAGCACATTCAACTATGTAAAGAAAAAAGTATTGAATAAGATTATTTCTTTCATTCAGATCTAGGATGTGTTATTTTAGTGTTCCCTTTATTTTTTTGAGCAGTGTATATTAGACTCTATTCTACTATATTAGACTCTATTCTACTATATTAGACTCTATTCTACTATATTAGACTCTATTCGACTATATTAGACTCTATTCTACTATATTAGACTCTATTCTACTATATTAGACTCTATTCTACTATATTAGACTCTATTCGACTATATTAGACTCTATTCTACTATATTAGACTCTATTCTACTATATTTGACTCTATTCTACTATATTAGACTCTATTCTACTATATTAGGCTCTATTCTACTCTATTCTACTATATTAGACTCTATTCTACTATAATAGACTCTATTCTACTATATTAGGCTCTATTCTACTATATTAGGCTCTATTCTACTATATTACTCTATTCTACTATATTTGACTCTATTCTACTATATTTGACTCTATTCTACTATATTAGACTCTATTCTACTATATTAGACTCTATTCTACTCTATTCTACTATATTAGACTCTATTCTACTATATTAGGCTCTATTCTACTCTATTCTACTATATTAGACTCTATTCTACTATATTAGGCTCTATTCTACTATATTAGGCTCTATTCTACTCTATTCTACTATATTAGACTCTATTCTACTATATTTGACTCTATTCTACTATATTAGACTCTATTCTACTATATTAGGCTCTATTCTACTATATTTGACTCTACTACTATATTAGACTCTATTGTATTATATTAGACTATATTAGACTCTATTACTATATTAGACTCTATTCTACTATGTATTCTGTTAAACTCCTACTCCTTACAGTACTAACTGTTTAGTCTTTCCTTAGTAAGAGACAGGAAGTAGAGGGGTGACTGACGAGGTGACACCAAAATGTCCGCCCTCCGTGTTAAAATGCTTTACGCTCTTAAAGTCCAACCTCAAAACATAAATGGGAAAAACCAAAAACCTATAACACTTATCTAATCGTTTATATATTCATTATATATTAACAATTAATTAATTAACTGATTCATTGTTTAAATTTAAGAAATGTTCGATAGTAGTCGTTTATTTAATTCGGTAATTGACTAGTGAGTGCTGAGAGACACCTGATTCAGAACGGAATGCATTGGCCTGCGCTGACGTCAGACAGCCACTGGGTGGCACTGTTTCACCATGTAGAACTCCCTGTCCTTCAGTTTCCAATGGACAACCCAGCAATGGGCTCCTACCGCAGAGTTAGATAGTGCTGCACTGTTAGTTCAGACCAACAGACTGTTATGTGACTGCTGCTGATGTTATGTCAGAAATGATCATGTCCGGACAACTAGTTGTTCAGAGGTGACAGAACATAAAAATATCAGTCTGTTGTTTTAATACAGAACGTTGATATTGACCTTTAACCCATGTCGTAGATAAGATTACATCCAACGCTATTTCACTTCTTCTTGCACTTCTGCTTTGCTTCTTTTGAAGTGAAAGGCTGCGATGTGCCTCTGGGCCCTGCTGAAATGTGGGATGAAGACCTGCTCCTGGTCACAGGGGACAGCTGACTGTGTGGGATGACCTGCTGAAGGTTACGTTCTCTCTCTGTGTCTCCTATCAGCTCTGTGTAGTCCAGTAAACAGGAAGGAACCCTCCCTGCTCAGAGAGAGAGAGAGATATACCCTCCTCATACACACGTAGATCAGCCACTGGTATCCAGGCAACACTGATGGCCCTCTCTCTCCTGATGCCATCTTGGAGAGGGGGGAGGGGGGCTTTCGAGCAGATCACTTTTGCTGGTCACTGCATTCCAAAGTATGTTGCATTATGGGGGAAATAATTGTCCGACTTGCGGCTACATAACGACTGCATGGACTTACAAAAAAATGGTAAAAAAACCACCTTATGGAAAAGCGGGGACTGTGAAGCAACACAAACATAGGCACATGCACACACACACACACGATAACATACTGCACTATACATACACATGGATTTAGTACTGTAGATATGTGGTAGTGGTGGAGTAGGGGCCTGAGAGCCACACAGTGGGTTGTGAAATCTGTGAATGTATTGTAATGTTTTTAAAATTGTATAAACTGCCTTAGTTTTTCTGAGCCCCAGGAAGAGTAGCTTCTGCCTTCGCAGGAACTAATGGGGATCCATAATAAACCCCAGGAAGAGTAGCTGCTGCCTTGGCAGGAACTAATGGGGATCCATAATAAACCCCAGGAAGAGTAGCAGCTGTCTTGGCAGGAACTAATGGGGATCCATAATAAACCCCAGGAAGAGTAGCTGCAGCCTTGGCAGGAACTAATGGGATCCATAATAAACCCCAGGAAGAGTAGCTGCTGCCATGGCAGGAACTAATGGGGATCCATAATAAACCCCAGGAAGAGTAGCTGCTGCCTTGGCAGGAACTAATGGGGATCCATAATAAACCCCAGGAAGAGTAGCTGCTGCCTTGGCAGGAACTAATGGGGATCCATAATAAACCCCAGGAAGAGTAGCTGCTGTCTTGGCAGGAACTAATGGGGATCCATAATAAACCCCAGGAAGAGTAGCCGCTGCCTTGGCAGGAACTAATGGGGATCCATAATAAACCCCAGGAAGAGTAGCCGCTGCCTTGGCAGGAACTAATGGGGATCCATAATAAACCCCAGGAAGAGTAGCCGCTGCCTTGGCAGGAACTAATGGGGATCCATAATAAACCCCAGGAAGAGTAGCTGCTGCCTTGGCAGGAACTAATGGGGATCCATAATAAACCCCAGGAAGAGTAGCCGCTGCCTTGACAGGAACTAATGGGGATCCATAATAAACCCCAGGAAGAGTAGCCGCTGCCTTGGCAGGAACTAATGGGGATCCATAATAAACCCCAGGAAGAGTAGCCGCTGCCTTGGCAGGAACTAATGGGGATCCATAATAAACCCCAGGAAGAGTAGCCACTGTCTTGGCAGGAACTAATGGGGATCCATAATAAATAAAAATGTGATCAAGATCATGAAGTTTCTGCAGTTGCTCTTCACCAACTTTATCCTGCAGTCATCACCTGCATTGTGGGAAGTCCACCAATCATAAGGGTGTTTTTTTTTGACTTAAGCGAACGTGACTGAAAAAGGTACCAAGTTTGTGCGATTCATGTTTACTGTGGACAAATGAATGGATATTTTATGCTGTCTCTAACCAATTGATAGTACAATATATTTAAAAAATATACACTACCAGTCAAAAGTTTGGACACACCTACTCATTCCAGGGTTTTTATTTATTTATAGTATTTTCTACATTGTAGAATAATAATGAAGACAAACTATGTAATAACATATGGAATCATGTTGTAACCAAAAAAGTGTTAAACAAATCTAAATATATTTTATATTTGAGATTATTCAAAGTAGCCACCCTTTGCCTTGATGACAGCTTTGCACACTCTTGGCATTCTCTCAACCAGCTTCATGAGGTAGTCACCTGGAATGCATTTCAATTAACAGGTGTGCCTTGTTAAATGTTAATTTGTGGAATTTATTCTTAATGCATTTGAGCCAATCAGTTGTGTTGTGACAAGGTAGGGGTGGTATACAGAAGATAGCCCTATTTGGTAAAAGACCAAGTCCATATTATGTCAAGAACAGCTCAAATAAGCAAAGAGAAACAGCAGTCCATCATTACTTTAAGAGAATGCCAAGAGTGTGCAAAGCTGTCATCAAGGCAAAGGGTGGCTACTTTGAAGAATCTAAAATATATTTTGATTTGTTAACACTTTTTTTGGTTACTACATGATTCCATATGTGTTATTTCATAGTTTTGATGTCTAATATAATGTTTAGAGTGGAATATTTTGAGTAAAATATATAATGTTTAGAATAGAATGTATTTCATAAAATATTGGGTTTTTAAATATTCTTAAGAATATATTATAGAATGTTTAGGATTGGAATGTTCAGAATATTTCACCAATCTATAACGACTGCTTGAGTCCAGCAGTGTAAGGGTTAACAGACAGGGTTAACAGACAGCAGTATAAGGGTTAACAGACAGGGTTAACAGACAGCAGTGTAAGGGTTAACAGACAGGGTTAACAGACAGCAGTATAAGGGTTAACAGACAGCAGTGTAAGGGTTAACCTCTATGGGCTAGGTGGGACGCTTGCTTAATATTCCGACAGGGAATCTCCTTTTCGGCAAACAGAGGAAAAAATCCCAAAGGCGGGGGCGGTCGGGGTCACGCGCATAAGCTAGTGTCTCTTGATGGGCCACTTGAGAAAGGCGATAATGTGTTTCAGCCTGGGGCTGGAATGACGACATTCTGTTTTTTCCCGGGCTCTGAGCGCCTATGGACGACGTGGGAAGTGTCACGTTAGAGCAGAGATCCTTAGTAAATGATAGAGATGGAAAAGAAGTTCAAGAAATGGTCAGACAGGCCACTTCCTGTAAAGGAATCTCTCAGGTTTTGACCTGCCATTTGAGTTCTGTTATACTCACAGACACCATTCAAACAGTTTTAGAAAATTTAGGGTGTTTTCTATCCATATGTAATAAGTATATGCATATTCTAGTTACTGGGTAGGAGTGGTAACCAGATTAAATCGGGTATGTTTTTTATCCAGCCGTGTCAATACTGCCCCCTAGCCCTAACAGGTTAACAGACAGCAGCGTAAGGGTTAACAGACAGCAGTGTAAGGGTTAATAACAGACAGCAGTGTAAGGGTTAACAGACAGCAGCGTAAGGGTTAACAGACAGCAGCGTAAGGGTTAATAACAGACAGCAGTGTAAGGGTTAACAGACAGCAGCAGTGTAAGGGTTAACAGACAGCAGTGTAAGGGTTAACAGACAGCAGTGTAAGGGTTAATAACAGACAGCAGTGTAAGGGTTAATAACAGACAGCAGTGTAAGGGTTAATAACAGACAGCAGTGTAAGGGTTAATAACAGACAGCAGTGTAAGGGTTAATAACAGCAGTGTAAGGGTTAATAACAGCAGTGTAAGGGTTAATAACAGACAGCAGTGTAAGGGTTAATAACAGACAGCAGTGTAAGGGTTAATAACAGACAGCAGTGTAAGGGTTAATAACAGACAGCAGTGTAAGGGTTAACAGACAGCAGTGTAAGGGTTAATAACAGACAGCAGTGTAAGGGTTAACAGACAGCAGTGTAAGGGTTAATAACAGACAGCAGTGTAAGGGTTAATAACAGACAGCAGTGTAAGGGTTAATAACAGCAGTGTAAGGGTTAATAACAGACAGCAGTGTAAGGGTTAATAACAGACAGCAGTGTAAGGGTTAATAACAGACAGCAGTGTAAGGGTTAACAGACAGCAGTGTAAGGGTTAATAACAGACAGCAGTGTAAGGGTTAATAACAGACAGCAGTGTAAGGGTTAATAACAGACAGCAGTGTAAGGGTTAATAACAGACAGCAGTGTAAGGGTTAATAACAGACAGCAGTGTAAGGGTTAATAACAGACAGCAGTGTAAGGGTTAACAACAGCAGTGTAAGGGTTAATAACAGACAGCAGTGTAAGGGTTAACAACAGCAGTGTAAGGGTTAATAACAGACATCAGTGTAAGGGTTAATAACAGACAGCAGTGTAAGGGTTAATAACAGACAGCAGTGTAAGGGTTAACAGACAGCAGTGTAAGGGTTAATAACAGACAGCAGTGTAAGGGTTAATAACAGCAGTGTAAGGGTTAATAACAGACAGCAGTGTAAGGGTTAATAACAGACAGCAGTGTAAGGGTTAATAACAGCAGTGTAAGGGTTAATAACAGCAGTGTAAGGGTTAATAACAGACAGCAGTGTAAGGGTTAATAACAGACAGCAGTGTAAGGGTTAATAACAGACAGCAGTGTAAGGGTTAACAACAGCAGTGTAAGGGTTAATAACAGACAGCAGTGTAAGGGTTAACAACAGCAGTGTAAGGGTTAATAACAGACATCAGTGTAAGGGTTAATAACAGACAGCAGTGTAAGGGTTAATAACAGACAGCAGTGTAAGGGTTAACAGACAGCAGTGTAAGGGTTAATAACAGACAGCAGTGTAAGGGTTAATAACAGCAGTGTAAGGGTTAATAACAGACAGCAGTGTAAGGGTTAATAACAGACAGCAGTGTAAGGGTTAATAACAGACAGCAGTGTAAGGGTTAATAACAGACATCAGTGTAAGGGTTAATAACAGACAGCAGTGTAAGGGTTAACAGACAGCAGTGTAAGGGTTAATAACAGACAGCAGTGTAAGGGTTAATAACAGACAGCAGTGTAAGGGTTAATAACAGCAGTGTAAGGGTTAATAACAGACAGCAGTGTAAGGGTTAATAACAGACAGCAGTGTAAGGGTTAATAACAGACAGCAGTGTAAGGGTTAATAACAGACATCAGTGTAAGGGTTAATAACAGACAGCAGTGTAAGGGTTAACAGACAGCAGTGTAAGGGTTAATAACAGACAGCAGTGTAAGGGTTAATAACAGACAGCAGTGTAAGGGTTAATAACAGCAGTGTAAGGGTTAATAACAGACAGCAGTGTAAGGGTTAATAACAGACAGCAGTGTAAGGGTTAATAACAGACAGCAGTGTAAGGGTTAATAACAGACAGCAGTGTAAGGGTTAATAACAGACAGCAGTGTAAGGGTTAATAACAGACAGCAGTGTAAGGGTTAATAACAGCAGTGTAAGGGTTAATAACAGACAGCAGTGTAAGGGTTAATAACAGACAGCAGTGTAAGGGTTAATAACAGCAGTGTAAGGGTTAATAACAGCAGTGTAAGGGTTAATAACAGACAGCAGTGTAAGGGTTAATAACAGACAGCAGTGTAAGGGTTAATAACAGACAGCAGTGTAAGGGTTAATAACAGCAGTGTAAGGGTTAATAACAGACAGCAGTGTAAGGGTTAATAACAGACAGCAGTGTAAGGGTTAATAACAGCAGTGTAAGGGTTAATAACAGCAGTGTAAGGGTTAATAACAGACAGCAGTGTAAGGGTTAACAGACAGCAGTGTAAGGGTTAATAACAGACAGCAGTGTAAGGGTTAACAGACAGCAGTGTAAGGGTTAATAACAGACAGCAGTGTAAGGGTTAACAGACAGCAGTGTAAGGGTTAATAACAGACAGCAGTGTAAGGGTTAATAACAGCAGTGTAAGGGTTAATAACAGCAGTGTAAGGGTTAATAACAGACAGCAGTGTAAGGGTTAATAACAGACAGCAGTGTAAGGGTTAACAGACAGCAGTGTAAGGGTTAATAACAGACAGCAGTGTAAGGGTTAATAACAGACAGCAGTGTAAGGGTTAACAGACAGCAGTGTAAGGGTTAACAGACAGCAGTGTAAGGGTTAATAACAGACAGCAGTGTAAGGGTTAACAGACAGCAGTGTAAGGGTTAATAACAGACAGCAGTGTAAGGGTTAACAGACAGCAGTGTAAGGGTTAATAACAGACAGCAGTGTAAGGGTTAATAACAGACAGCAGTGTAAGGGTTAACAGACAGCAGTGTAAGGGTTAACAGACAGCAGTGTAAGGGTTAATAACAGACAGCAGTGTAAGGGTTAACAGACAGCAGTGTAAGGGTTAACAGACAGCAGTGTAAGGGTTAATAACAGACAGCAGTGTAAGGGTTAACAGACAGCAGTGTAAGGGTTAATAACAGACAGCAGTGTAAGGGTTAATAACAGCAGTGCTGTAGCTGTCATGTGGAATTGAACATTCACATGAAAGAAAGAAACAGATCGTCCATCCATTTATTCTTGTAGCCATGTAATGTAGTCATGTCATGTAGTCATGTCATGTAGTCATGTAATGTAGTCATGTCATGTAGTGTAGTCATGTAGTGTAGTGTAGTCATGTAGTGTAGTCATGTCATGTAGTCATGTAATGTAGTCATGTAGTGTAGTCATGTCATGTAGTGTAGTCATGTAGTGTAGTGTAGTCATGTAATGTAGTCATGTAGTGTAGTCATGTAGTGTAGTCATGTCATGTAGTCATGTAATGTAGTCATGTAGTGTAGTCATGTCATGTAGTGTAGTCATGTAGTGTAGTCATGTCATGTAATGTAGTCATGTAGTGTAGTCATGTAGTGTAGTCATGTCATGTAATGTAGTCATGTAGTGTAGTCATGTCATGTAATGTAGCCATGTAGTGTAGTCATGTCATGTAATGTAGCCATGTAGTGTAGTCATGTCATGTAATGTAGCCATGTAGTGTAGTCATGTCATGTAGTGTAGTCATGTAGTGTAGTCATGTCATGTAGTGTAGTCATGTAGTGTAGTGTAGTCATGTAGTGTAGTCATGTAGTGTAGTGTAGTCATGTAGTGTAGCTATGTAGTTTAGTCATGTAGTGTAGCTATGTAGTGTAGTGTAGTCATGTAGTGTAGCTATGTAGTGTAGTCATGTAGTGTAGTGTAGTCATGTAGTGTAGTCATGTAGTGTAGTGTAGTCATGTAGTGTAGTCATGTAGTGTAGTGTAGTCATGTAGTGTAGCTATGTAGTTTAGTCATGTAGTGTAGCTATGTAGTGTAGTGTAGTCATGTAGTGTAGCTATGTAGTGTAGTCATGTAGTGTAGTGTAGTCATGTAGTCATGTAGCAATTGGTTAACTATCTATCTAACTATTCATCAGTCTTGTGGTCTGGGGGTAGAAGCTGTTCAGGGTCCTGTTGGTTCCAGACTTCCTGTTGTTCCTATCCTGTTGGTTCCAGACTTCCTGTTGTTCCTGTCCTGTTGGTTCCAGACTTCCTGTTGTTCCTGTCCTGTTGGTTCCAGACTTCCTGTTGTTCCTGTCCTGTTGGTTCCAGACTTCCTGTTCCTGTCCTGTTGGTTCCAGACTTCCTGTTGTTCCTATCCTGTTGGTTCCAGACTTCCTGTTGTTCCTGTCCTGTTGGTTCCAGACTTCCTGTTGTTCCTGTCCTGTTGGTTCCAGACTTCCTGTTCCTGTCCTGTTGGTTCCAGACTTCCTGTTGTTCCTGTCCTGTTGGTTCCAGACTTCCTGTTGTTCCTGTCCTGTTGCATCCATCTTCACTCTCTGAGTTTCTGGAATTGATCTGATAGATGCAGTAAATTGGGCACGGCCTGACGTGTGTGTGTGTGTTTGTGTGTGTGTGTGTGTGTGTGTGTGTGTGTGTGTGTGTGTGTGTGTGTGTGTGTGTGTGTGTGTGTGTGTCTCAGGGAGGGTTATTTTTACATTGTCCAGAGGAGAAGTGTTTGTGAGAATGACGTCCACACAGTTCTTCTTCGCGTGACCCTGCTGTCTCCTCCAGTCAAAACACTGTCATGTGCCTCCACTGTGTGTGTGTGTGTGTGTGTGTGTGTGCATGCCGAACTACAGAGGACCGTGTATTGAAGTGTGGAGAGTTAACCTGTGTGTGTTTCTCTCTAGGCTGGTCGGTTTAGAGGTCTGACTAAGGGCTTCCCTCCTCTACCTCAGCGCTCCTCAGGAAGGCGATCCTTCGGCCGCTCCAAACGCATCAGCCTGGCACGCTCACTGGATGACCTGGAGGTAGGACACAAGCACGCACACACACACACACACACACACACACACCCCTAAAAACACTTCTACCTAAAACTGACCCTCACCACCCCTAAAACACTTCTACCTAAAACTGACCCTCACCACCCCTAAAAACACTTCTACCTAAAACTGACCCTCACCACCCCTAAAAACACTTCTACCTAAAACTGACCCTCACCACCCCTAAAAACACTTCTACCTAAAACTGACCCTCACCACCCCTAAAAACACTTCTACCTAAAACTGACCCTCACCACCCCTAAAAACACTTCTACCTAAAACTGACCCTCACCACCCCTAAAACACTTCTACCTAAAACTGACCCTCACCACCCCTAAAAACACTTCTACCTAAAACTGACCCTCACCACCCCTAAAAACACTTCTACCTAAAACTGACCCTCACCACCCCTAAAACACTTCTACCTAAAACTGACCCTCACCACCCCTAAAAACACTTCTACCTAAAACTGACCCTCACCACCCCTAAAACACTTCTACCTAAAACTGACCCTCACCACCCCTAAAACACTTCTACCTAAAACTGACCCTCACCACCCCTAAAAACACTTCTACCTAAAACTGACCCTCACCACCCCTAAAAACACTTCTACCTAAAACTGACCCTCACCACCCCTAAAACACTTCTACCTAAAACTGACCCTCACCACCCCTAAAAACACTTCTACCTAAAACTGACCCTCACCACCCCTAAAACACTTCTACCTAAAACTGACCCTCACCACCCCTAAAACACTTCTACCTAAAACTGACCCTCACCACCCCTAAAACACTTCTACCTAAAACTGACCCTCACCACCCCTAAAACACTTCTACCTAAAACTGACCCTCACCACCCCTAAAACACTTCTACCTAAAACTGACCCTCACCACCCCTAAAACACTTCTACCTAAAACTGACCCTCACCACCCCTAAAAACACTTCTACCTAAAACTGACCCCCACCACCCCTAAAACACTTCTACCTAAAACTGACCCTCACCACCCCTAAAACACTTCTACCTAAAACTGACCCCCACCACCCCTAAAAACACTTCTACCTAAAACGGAAGAATCTGGGTTTTGCGGATGCTAGGAGAACGCTACCTGCTCGAATGCATATTGCCAACTGTAAAGTTTGGTGGAGGAGGAATAATGGTCTGGGTCTCTTTTTCATGGTTCGGGCCCCTTAGTTGCAGTTAAGGGAAATCTTAACGCTACAGCATATAATGACATTCTAGATTATTCTATGCTTCCAACTTTGTGGCAACAGTTTGGGGAAGGCCCTTTCCTGTTTCAACATGACAAAGCGATGTCCATACAGAAATGGTTTGTCGAGATCGGTGTGGAATCACTTGACTGGCCTGCACAGAGCCCTCACCTCAACCCAATTTAACACCTTTTGAATGAATTGTAATGCCGACTGTGAGCCAGGCCTAATCGCCCAACATCAGTGGCCGACCTCACTAATGCTCTTGTGGCTGAATGGAAGCAAGTCCCCACAGCAATGTTCCAACATCTAGCTAAAAGCCTTCCCAGAAGAAGGGGCTCCCGAGTGGCGCAGCGGTCTAAGGCACTGCATCTCAGTGCTAGAGGCGTCACTACAGACACCCTGGTTCGATTCCAGGCTGTGTCGCAACCGGCCGTGATTGGGAGTCCCACAGGGCGGCGCACAATTGGCCCAGCGTCGTCCGGGTTTGGCCTGGTGTAGGCCGTCATTGTAAATAAGAACGTGTTCTTAACTGACTTGCCTGGTTACATAAAGGTAAAATAAAAGAGTGGAGGTTGTTATAGCAGTAAAGGGGGGGACCAACTCCATATTAATGCTCATGATTTAGTAATGAGATGTTTGACAAGCAGGTGTCCACATACTGTTGGTCATGTAGTGTACACACACACACACACCCTTGTATGTATGCTGGATTACACAGCATGCCGTGCTGCAGAGACTTCACTCTCTTCTTTCCTCTTTTTATCTTCTCTCTCTCTATTCTACCTTTTTTTCTTCCGGGCGCTGGGCCCCTGTTACGTGATGTCCACAAACAGAGACAGCTTTGTTTAGGAGAGAGAGAGAGGAGGGGGAGAGGGGAGGAGGGGGAGAGGGAGAGGAAGGGGGAGAGAGGAGGAGGAAAGAGTAGGGGGAGAGAGGTTGGAGGATGGGGAGAGGGGAGAGGGGAGGAGGGGGAGGAAAAGGGTGAAAAGAGGAGATTAGTCTAACAGAAAAGGGAGATGAGGGAGGAGGGGAGAGGGAGAGGGTTAAAAGGGGAGATTAGTCTAACAGAAAAGGGAGATGAGGGAGAGGAGAGAGGGAGATGGATGGATGGATAGAAGAGTTCCCTGGTTGGTATTTCTAATGAACACTGATGAGCAATAGGCTGACATTCCTCTCCGTAGAGAGACCACACACACACACACACACACATACACACACACACACACACACACACACACACACACACACACACACACACACACACACACACACACACACACACACACACACACACACACACAATTATCACCCCAGTCACGCACATATGGACACACTCTAATTATCTGGCTCAATCTACACACACACACACACACACACACACACACACACACACACACACACACACAATTATCACCCCAGTCACGCACATATGGACACACTCTAATTATCTGTCTCAATCTACACACACACACACACACACACACACACACACACACACACACACACACACACACCCTCCTCTCAGCCTTCTTGTCAGTAGTTGTTTCATCTCGTCACAGAGACAGTACTAACCAGCTAATATACCCAGCATGTAAGAGGAGCCGGGGACCTCGAGGCTTGTCTTATGATCAATATGATTCTGTAGACCCGCCTGATGTCTTATGATCAATATGATTCTGTAGACCCGCCTGATGTCTTATGATCAATATGATTCTGTAGACCCGCCTTATTGTCTTATGATCAATATGATTCTGTAGACCCGCCTGATGTCTTATGATCAATATGATTCTGTAGACCCGCCTGATGTCTTATGATCAATATGATTCTGTAGACCCGCCTTATTGTCTTATGATCAATATGATTCTGTAGACCCGCCTGATGTCTTATGATCAATATGATTCTGTAGACCCGCCTGATGTCTTATGATCAATATGATTCTGTAGACCCGCCTGGTGTCTTATGATCAATATGATTCTGTAGACCCGCCTGATGTCTTATGATCAATATGATTCTATAGACCCGCCTGATGTCTTATGATCAATATGATTCTGTAGACCCACCTGATGTCTTATGATCAATATGATTCTGTAGACCCGCCTGATGTCTTATGATCAATATGATTCTGTAGACCTGCCTTATTGTTTTATGATCAATATGATTCTGTAGACCCGCCTTATTGTCTTATGATCAATATGATTCTGTAGACCCACCTGATGTCTTATGATCAATATGATTCTGTAGACCCGCCTGGTGTCTTATGATCAATATGATTCTGTAGACCCGCCTGATGTCTTATGATCAATATGATTCTATAGACCCGCCTGATGTCTTATGATCAATATGATTCTGTAGACCCACCTGATGTCTTATGATCAATATGATTCTGTAGACCCGCCTGATGTCTTATGATCAATATGATTCTGTAGACCCGCCTGATGTCTTATGATCAATATGATTCTGTAGACCTGCCTTATTGTTTTATGATCAATATGATTCTGTAGACCCGCCTTATTGTCTTATGATCAATATGATTCTGTAGACCCGCCTGATGTCTTATGATCAATATGATTCTGTAGACCCGCCTGGTGTCTTATGATCAATATGATTCTGTAGACCCGCCTGATGTCTTATGATCAATATGATTCTATAGACCCGCCTGATGTCTTATGATCAATATGATTCTGTAGACCCACCTGATGTCTTATGATCAATATGATTCTGTAGACCCGCCTGATGTCTTATGATCAATATGATTCTGTAGACCCGCCTTATTGTTTTATGATCAATATGATTCTGTAGACCCGCCTTATTGTCTTATGATCAATATGATTCTGTAGACCTGCCTTATTGTTTTATGATCAATATGATTCTGTAGACCCGCCTTATTGTCTTATGATCAATATGATTCTGTAGACCCGCCTGATGTCTTATGATCAATATGATTCTGTAGACCCGCCTGGTGTCTTATGATCAATATGATTCTGTAGACCCGCCTGATGTCTTATGATCAATATGATTCTATAGACCCGCCTGATGTCTTATGATCAATATGATTCTGTAGACCCACCTGATGTCTTATGATCAATATGATTCTGTAGACCCGCCTGATGTCTTATGATCAATATGATTCTGTAGACCCGCCTTATTGTTTTATGATCAATATGATTCTGTAGACCCGCCTTATTGTCTTATGATCAATATGATTCTGTAGACCCGCCTGATGTCTTATGATCAATATGATTCTGTAGACCCGCCTGATGTCTTATGATCAATATGATTCTGTAGACCCGCCTGATGTCTTATGATCAATATGATTCTGTAGACCCGCCTGATGTCTTATGATCAATATGATTCTGTAGACCCGCCTGATGTCTTATGATCAATATGATTCTGTAGACCTGCCTTATTGTCTTATGATCAATATGATTCTGTAGACCCGCCTGATGTCTTATGATCAATATGATTCTGTAGACCCGCCTGATGTCTTATGATCAATATGATTCTGTAGACCCGCCTGATGTCTTATGATCAATATGATTCTGTAGACCTGCCTTATTGTCTTATGATCAATATGATTCTGTAGACCCGCCTGATGTCTTATGATCAATATGATTCTGTAGACCCGCCTGATGTCTTATGATCAATATGATTCTGTAGACCCGCCTGATGTCTTATGATCAATATGATTCTGTAGACCCGCCTGATGTCTTATGATCAATATGATTCTGTAGACCCGCCTTATTGTCGGATGATCAATATGATTCTGTAGACCCGCCTGATGTCTTATGATCAATATGATTCTGTAGACCCGCCTGATGTCTTATGATCAATATGATTCTGTAGACCCGCCTTATTGTCTTATGATCAATATGATTCTGTAGACCCGCCTTATTGTCTTATGATCAATATGATTCTGTAGACCCGCCTGATTGTCTTATGATCAATATGATTCTGTAGACCCACCTTATTGTCTTATGATCAATATGATTCTGTAGACCCGCCTGATGTCTTATGATCAATATGATTCTGTAGACCCGCCTGGTGTCTTATGATCAATATGATTCTGTAGACCCGCCTGATGTCTTATGACAGCACCGGCGGGAGTCAGACTTTAGACCGCAGACATCTGGTTGTCCACATCTGGTGTATGCGTGTGTGTGTGTGTGTGTGTGTGTGTGTGTGTGTGTGTGTGTGTGTGTGTGTGTGTGTGTGTGTGTGTGTGTGTGTGTGTGTGTGTGTGTGTGTGTGTGTGCGAGCGTGTGTGTGTGTGCGTGCGTGTGTGTGTGTGTGTGTGTGTACATTACTCTAGCCTGTTGGCTGAGCTTACACAGCAAATTACATTAAAAACTTTTCAGACAGACTGACTTTCATACTCCCTGTGTCAAATCAAATGTTATTGGTCTCATACACGTGTTTAGCAGATGTTATATCCCGGGTGTAGCGAAACGCTTGTGCTTCTAGCTCCGACAGTACAGTAATATCTAACAAGTAATAGCTAATCATTTCACAACATATACCCAATACACACACATCTAAAGTAAAGGAATGGAATTAAGAATATATAAATATATAGACGAGCGATGTCAGAGCGGCATAGAATAAGATACAGTAGAATAGTATAGAATACAGTATATACATATGAGATGAGTAATGCAAGATATGTAAACATTATTACTGTGGTGTGTGTGTGTGTGTGTGTGTGTGTGTGTGTGTGTGTGTGTGTGTGTGTGTGTGTGTGTGTGTGTGTGTGTGTGTGTGTGTGTGTCACGACAGAGCTTTAGTATTGCTAAGATCAGTTATTTTCCATTCTGCTTGAAGTCAGTATTTCTTCCCAACTTACTTCCTATATAGTGCACTGTACTGTTGGCTAGGGCCCATTGGATGGGTTGGTTGTTTAGCAACAAACCCACACATGAACAACTACGGGCCAGAAGATACAGTGTTGTTGAAAACATTTCAACTATATTTCATCTCCTAATGTTTATTGAAAATACAAATACATCATTACAGTTGTTGGTTAACTAGTCTTGTTGTCTCTCTAATACATCATTACAGTTGTTGGTTAACTAGTCTTGTTGTCTAATACATCATTACAGTTGTTGGTTAACTAGTCTTGTTGTCTCTCTAATACATCATTACAGTTGTTGGTTAACTAGTCTTGTTGTCTCTCTAATACATCATTACAGTTGTTGATTAGCTAGCTAGCGAAATTCACCCATATTAGCATTAGACGTGACATCAGTCAAAACAAGTCGTGGAATCGAGAACAAGATGAATCTAACCGAAAGGAATCACCTACGATTCCCCAACATGGCGGCTTCTGGTCGTTGTTGCCAGCTGTAAGGCCATCCAGAATCACAGTCACATGGACTTGCAGCCAGATTAAAGCACGGGCATCAGCTTCGTGACGTCAGCTGACCCATCTACAGGGCCTGGATCAGTAGCACTGTACAGGGAATAGGGTGCCGTTTCAGACGGGTCCTTAGTGTGTGTATGTCCTCTATGAGGAGACCATAGGTTATCCCAATCAACCAATCACACACCTTCACACACCTGTGTTAGGGCTTGTTGAAGAATGCACCGTTACGGGTTCCAGGAGTATCACCACATATCATCCTATCCTGTACACCACAGCTATCTCTCTCTCTCTCTGTCTCTCTCTCTCTGTCTCTCTCTCTCTCTGTCTCTCTCTGTCTCTCTCTCTGTGTCTCTCTCTGTCTCTCTCTCTCTCTCTCTCTGTCTCTCTCTCTCTCTGTCTCTCTCTCTCTGTCTCTCTCTCTCTGTCTCTCTCTCTCTCTGTCTCTCTCTCTCTGTCTCTCTCTCTCTCTCTCTCTGTCTCTCTCTCTCTGTCTCTCTCTCTCTGTCTCTCTCTCTCTGTCTCTCTCTCTCTGTCTCTCTCTGTCTCTCTCTCTCTCTCTCTCTCTCTCTGTCTCTCTCTCTCTCTCTCTCTCTCTCTCTCTGTCTCTCTCTCTCTCTCTGTCTCTCTCTGTCTCTCTCTGTCTCTCTCTCTCTGTCTCTCTCTCTCTCTCGCTCTCTCTCTCTCTCTCTCTCTCTCTCTCATTCTTCCTCTTAACCCCCCCCTCTCTCTCTGTCTCTCTCTGTCTCTCTGTCTCTCTCTCTCTCTCTCTCTGTCTCTCTCTCTCTCTCTCTCTGTCTCTCTCTCTCTCTCTCTCTCTCTCTCTCTCTCTCTCTCGCTGTCTCTCATTCTTCCTCTTAACCCCCCTCTCTGTCTCTCATTCTCTCTCTCTCTCTGTCTCTCTCTCTCTCTCTCTCTCTCATTCTTCATCTTAACCCCCCCTCTCTGTCTCTCTCTCTCTCTCATTCTTCATCTTAACCCCCCCTCTCTGTCTCTCTCTCGCTCTCTCTCTCTCTCTCTCTCTCTCTCTCTCTCTCTCTCTCTCTCTCTCATTCTTCATCTTAACCCCCCTCTGTCTCTCTCTCTCTCTCTCTCTCCTACTCTCATTCTTCCTCTTAACCCCCCCTCTCTGTCTCTCTCTCTCTCCCTCTCTCTCTCTCTCTCTCTCTCATTCTTCCTCTTAACCCCCCCTTTCTCTCTCTCTCTCTCTCTCTCTCGCTCTCTCTCTCTCTCTCTCTCTCTCTCTCTCTCTCTCTCTCACTCTCTCTCATTCCTTCCTCTTAACCCCCCTCTCTGTCTCTCATTCTCTCTCTCTTGCTCTCATTCTCTCTCTCTCTCTCTCTCTCTCTCATTCTTCCTCTTAACCTCTCTCTCTCTCTCTGTCTCTGTCTCTCTGTGTGTGTGTGTTTCAGCCCAGGGCAGTGTGGGTGGAATAGGAATTACACAGGGTGGGCAGGGGGGAGGGGAGAGGAAGGAGGGGAGAGAGAGAAAGAGAATGTGATGAGAGAGAGAGAGAGAGAGAGAGAGAGAGAGAGAGAGAGAGAGGGAGGAGAGAATGTGAGAGAGGGAGAGAGGGAGGAGAGAATGTGACAGTGAGTGGTGGCTTGGACACATCTGAGCCAGCAACTAGAGATTTCTCTCCACAACAAACACACACTTATCTCTTCACACACACATTTTCTTCCTCACACACACACACACACACACACACACACACACACACACACACACACACACACACACACACACACACACACACACACACACACACACACACACACACACACACACACACACACACTCTCTCTCAGCGGTGGATGGATATGTATTTTGAGGGGATGTTTCTGATGCGGTGCTGAGATCTACTTCTCTTCCTCATGGAGCAGAAAACCCTGAACTGTGAGGGAGCTACGGAAGGAGTAAGTAGAGTGTGTGTGTGTGTGTGTGTGTGTGTGTGTGTGTGTGTGTGTGTGTGTGTGTGTGTGTGTGTGTGTGTGTGTGTGTGTGTGTGTGTGTGTGTGATCGTGTAGTGGAATGTTTCTGGTCAGCAGCTGATCTCAGAACAGGAGTGTTAGAACCTATAGATTCCCAGCTGTAAGTTCTTCTCATTTCATTATAGAGTCAACCCCTAGTTAATAACCACCTACTGCTTACATTTCACCCATTGGGATGAGGTGGGCAGGTTTTGCATGGTGATTTACTAAGATATGCAGTTGCATTAGAATCCAATTCATTTGATCTGATTTAGAAACCGGTTGGTAGATTTCTGAAGCGCGTTCAGACTGTTGTCGTTGGCGATCTGATTTAGAAACCGGTTGGTAGATTTCTGAAGCGCGTTCAGACTGTTGTCGTTGGCGATCTGATTTAGAAACCGGTTGGTAGATTTCTGAAGCGCGTTCAGACTGTTGTCGTTGGCGATCTGATTTAGAAACCGGTTGGTAGATTTCTGAAGCGCGTTCAGACTGTTGTCGTTGGCGATCTGATTTAGAAACCGGTTGGTAGATTTCTGAAGCGCGTTCAGACTGTTGTCGTTGGCGATCTGATTTAGAGAACTGGTTGGTAGATTTCTGAAGCGCGTTCAGACTGTTGTCGTTGGCGATCTGATTTAGAAACCGGTTGGTAGATTTCTGAAGCGCGTTCAGACAGTTGTTTTTGGCGATCTGATTTAGAAATAGTGTAGCCTGTAGTTTCTAAAAGTATTCGGTTCAAATTTGAATCCTAGTTAATGATAGTTTTTAGTTATTACATGTTCATTAAAGTTAAACTTGGTTCTTGTTCTGGATTTGGAGTCACGTTAGCAACAGTTAGTGTCGGCCCGGCCATTTTGAGGGTGTGGAGTAACTTGAAGCTGATTCTCACGTTCAATCTGAATTAGACCATGTCGCAGGCGCGGGCAGCTCCAGTCCTCCAAGGCCTGATCAGTGTCACAACGTTTTCCCCATCCCTAGAAAACACAGCTGATTAATCAAACTGCATTCTAAACTGAAGACCATGATGAGGTGATTATTGGAGTCAGGTGTGTTAGCTGGGGCAGAACTGACACCAATCAGGCCCTCGAGGACTGGAATTGCCCACCTTCGTAAGCTGGACCATTAACATCCAGCCTTGGCCTTGAGGACCCTCCTCTATGTGGCCAGCTGGACCATTAACATCCAGCCTTGAGGACCCTCCTCTATGTGGCCAGCTGGTCCATTAACATCCAGCCTTGAGGACCCTCCTCTATATGGCCAGCTGGTCCATTAACATCCAGCCTTGAGGACCCTCCTCTATGTGGCCAGCTGGTCCATTAACATCCAGCCTTGGCCTTGAGGACCCTCCTCTATATGGCCAGCTGGTCCCATTAACATCCAGCCTTGAGGACCCTCCTCTATGTGGCCAGCTGGTCCATTAACATCCAGCCTTGAGGACCCTCTATGTGGCCAGCTGGTCCATTAACATCCGGCCTTGAGGACCCTCCTCTATATGGCCAGCTGGTCCATTAACATCCAGCCTTGAGGACCCTCCTCTATGTGGCCAGCTGGACCATTAACATCCCGCCTTGAGGACCCTCCTCTATGTGGCCAGCTGGACCATTAACATCCAGCCTTGAGGACCCTCCTCTATGTGGCCAGCTGGTCATTAACATCCAGCCTTGGCCTTGAGGACCCTCCTCTATGTGGCCAGCTGGTCCATTAACATCCAGCCTTGAGGACCCTCCTCTATGTGGCCAGCTGGTCCATTAACATCCAGCCTTGAGGACCCTCCTCTATGTGGCCAGCTGGTCCATTAACATCCAGCCTTGAGGACCCTCCCTCTATGTGGCCAGCTGGTCCATTAACATCCGGCCTTGAGGACCCTCCTCTATATGGCCAGCTGGTCCATTAACATCCAGCCTTGAGGACCCTCCTCTATGTGGCCAGCTGGTCCATTAACATCCAGCCTTGAGGACCCTCCTCTATGTGGCCAGCTGGTCCATTAACATCCAGCCTTGAGGACCCTCCTCTATGTGGCCAGCTGGTCCATTAACATCCAGCCTTGAGGACCCTCCTCTATGTGGCCAAGCTGGTCCATTAACATCCAGCCTTGAGGACCCTCCTCTATGTGGCCAGCTGGTCCATTAACATCCGGCCTTGAGGACCCTCCTCTATGTGGCCAGCTGGTCCATTAACATCCAGCCTTGAGGACCCTCCTCTATGTGGCCAGCTGGACCATTAACATCCAGCCTTGAGGACCCTCCTCTATGTGGCCAGCTGGTCCATTAACATCCAGCCTTGAGGACCCTCCTCTATGTGGCCAGCTGGACCATTAACATCCAGCCTTCAGAACCCTCCTCTATGTGGCCAGCTGGACCATTAACATCCAGCCTTGAGGACCCTCCTCTATGTGGCCAGCTGGTCCATTAACATCCAGCCTTGAGGACCCTCCTCTATGTGGCCAGCTGGTCCATTAACATCCAGCCTTGAGGACCCTCCTCTATGTGGCCAGCTGGTCCATTAACATCCAGCCTTGAGGACCCTCCTCTATGTGGCCAGCTGGTCCATTAACATCCAGCCTTGAGGAC